>NC_069503.1:977573863-977888863 GCF_027579735.1 Bombina bombina
TAGAAACGCCATCTCCTGATGAAAACTTAATGCAAAAATTAAGTGACCTAATCAGACCTTGCAAGTCTATGTACTTTAACTATGTGTTTACATTATTTCCAGTTACATGGCTAGATTTACAGGGTTTGTAGTGCAAAAATTATTTGCTTAACAAAATAGAACATGCCATTTTTGGACTCTATGGTAAACCCCCTCAAAGCAACTTGGCTAAACATATCTGACGAGCCAGTGACAAAAGGCACATGTGTAGCCACCAATAAGCCTCTGGCTCCCAGCAGTGCATTGCTGCTCCTGAACCTACCTAGGTATGTTTATCAACAGAATATACAAAGAGAACAAAGTAAAATTGGTAACAGGAGTAAATTGAAAAGTCTTAAATTTGCATGCTCTCTCTTTAGCCATGAAAGTTTAATTTTGAGGGAAAGCCTCATGATATTTAGTCAGCTGCTTGATTTATCCTCATTTTGCTAATATAAGAGGTTTTCAGAGCTTAAATTGTTGTTTCTTGGTTTGTTTTAAATTCTAATGTGATTATAAGATCAATTGGTAATAAACAGTATAATTTAAGGCATTGCTTAATTATTTATGTTGCCTCCTTTTGCTGTAATTTATCTCTGAAAACTGTATTGTTTCTACCCCCCCCAAGAGAGGCTAGAGTGCAGTCTGTGTTATACAGAACACTGACACTCCTTCATGCTACAGAGTGATTGGCTGATATGTGCAGACACTTTATTTATAGTTGTACCTAATTGGCCGCTGCAAAGAGAATAAGATAAACAAAATGTAAGAGGCTTTCCAAGGGGTGATTCCCGGACCTGCAAAACAAGGCATATTTCTCTTGTTAGGTGTATCCAGTCCACGGATCATCCATTACTTGTGGGATATTCTCCTTCCCAACAGGAAGTTGCAAGAGGATCACCCACAGCAGAGCTGCTATATAGCTCCTCCCCTAACTGCCATATCCAGTCATTCTCTTGAAAGCTCTCAACATAGCTGGAGGTAGTTAGAGGAAAGTGGTAAAATATAGTTAGTTTTTTCTTCAATCAAAAGTTTGTTTTTAAATGGTACCGGAGTGTACTATTTTATCTCAGGCAGCATTTAGAAGAAGAATCTGCCTGCGTTTTTCTATGATCTTAGCAGAAGTAACTAAGATCCACTGCCGTTCTCACATATATCTGAGGAGTGAGGTAACTTCAGAGGGAGAATGGCGTGCAGGGTATCCTGCAATAAGGTATGTGCAGTTAAGTTTTTCTAGGGATGGAATTTGCTAGAAAATGCTGCTGATACCGGATTAATGTAAGTTAAAGCCTAAATACAGTGATTTAATAGAGACTAGTATCAGGCTTGCTATCAGAGGTATATACTCTGATTAATGTGCAATATAAAACGTTTGCTGGCATGTTTAATCGTTTTTATATATGCTTTGGTGATAAAACTTATTGGGGCCTAGTTTTTTCCACATGGCTGGCTTTATTTTTGCCTAGAAACAGTTTCCTGAGGCTTTCCACTGTTATAGTATAAAAGTTACAGTTGGTGCAGTTAAAATTACAAACTGTGACATTCAGCTTCCCTCAGCAGTCCCCGGCATGCTATAGGACATCTCTGAAGGGCTCAAAAGGCTTCAAAAGTAGGAGCTGTGGCAGTTGTTATGACTGTTTAAAAAACATATTTTTCGTTTTGTTAATCTGTTTTTTGTATTAAGGGGTTAATCATCCATTTGCAAGTGGGTGCAATGCTCTGCTAACTTGTTACATACACTGTAAAAATTTCGTTAGTTTAACTGCCTTTTTTCACTGTTATTTCAAATTTTGGCAAAATTTGTTTCTCTTAAAGGCACAGTAACGTTTTTTTATATTGCTTGTTAACTTGATTTAAAGTGTTTTCCAAGCTTGCTAGTCTCATTGCTAGTCTGTATAAACATGTCTGACATAGAGGAAACTGCTTGTTCATTATGTTTAAAAGCCATGGTGGAACCCCATAGGAGAATGTGTACTAAATGTATTGATTTCACTTTAAACAATAAAGATCAGCTGTTATCTTTAAAAGAATTATCACCAGAGGATTCTGACGAGGGGGAAGTTATGCCGACTAACTCTCCCCACTTGTCGGACCCTTTGACTCCCGCTCAAGGGACTTGCGCTAAAATGGCGCCAAGTACATCAAAGACGCCCATAGCGATTACTTTGCAGGACATGGCGGCAATCATGGATAATACCCTGTCAGCGGTATTAGCCAGACTGCCTGAATTCAGAGGAAAGTGCGATAGCTCTGGGGTTAGACGTAATACAGAGCGCGCAGATGTTTTAAGGCCCATGTCTGATACTGCGTCACAATATGCAGAAGCTGAGGAAGAGCTTCAGTCTGTGGGTGACGTCTCTGACTCGGGGAAACCTGATTCAGATATTTCTACTTTTAAATTTAAGCTTGAGAACCTCCGGGTGTTGCTTGGAGAGGTTTTAGCTGCTCTGAATGACTGTGACACAATTGCAGTGCCAGAGAAATTGTGTAGACTGGATAAATACTACGCGGTGCTGGTGTGTACTGACGTTTTTCCAATACCTAAAAGGTTTACAGAAATTATTACTAAGGAGTGGGACAGACCCGGTGTGCCGTTTTCCCCCCCTCCTATTATTAGAAAAAGGTTTCCAATAGACGCCACCACACGGGACTTATGGCAGACGGTTTTATCCTGCAGCCCCTTGCATGCATTGCTCCTGTCACTGCTGCTGCGGTGTTCTGGTTTGAGTCTCTGGAAGAGGCCTTTCAGACAGCTACTCCATTGACTGAAATACTTGACAAGCTTAGAACACTTAAGCTAGCTAATTCTTTTGTTTCTGATGCCATTGTTCATTTGACTAAACTAACGGCTAGGAATTCTGGATTCGCCATCCAGGTGCGTAGGGCGCTATGGCTTAAATCTTGGTCAGCTGACGTGACTTCAAAGTCTAAATTACTTAACATTCTCTTCAAGGGGCAGACCCTATTCAGGCCTGGTTTGAAGGAAATTATTGCTGACATTACTGGAGGTAAGGGTCATACCCTTCCTCAGGACAGGGCCAAATCAAGGGCCAAACAGTCTAATTTTCGTGCCTTTTGAAACTTCAAGGCAGGTGCAGCATCAACTTCCTCTGCTACAAAACAAGAGGGAACTTTTGCGCAATCTAACCAGGCCTGGAGCAAAGGCAAGCAGGCCAGAAAGCCTGCTGCTGCCTCTAAGACAGCATGAAGGAACGGCCCCCTATCCGGCAACGGATCTAGTAGGGGGCAGACTTTCTCTCTTTGCCCAGGCGTGAGCAAGAGATGTTCAGGATCCCTGGGCGTTGGAGATCATATCTCAGGGATATCTTCTGGGCTTCAAAGCTTCACCCCCACAAGGGAGATTTCACCTTTAGAGATTATCTGTAAACCAGATAAAGAAAGAGGCATTCTTACGCTGTGTGCAAGACCTCCTAATAATGGGAGTGATCCATCCAGTTCTACAGATGGCACAAGGACAGGGATTTTATTCAAATCTGTTTGTGGTTCCCAAAAAAAAGGGAACCTTCAGACCAATTTTGGATCTAAAGATCTTAAACAAATTCCTCAGAGTTCCATCGTTCAAAATGGAAACTATTCGGACAATCCTACCTATGATCCAGGAGGGTCAGTACATGACCACATTGGATTTGAAGGATGCTTACCTTCACATACCGATTCACAAAGATCATCATCGGTTCCTAAGGTTTGCCTTTCTAGACAGGCATTACCAGTTTGTGGCTCTTCCCTTTGGGTTAGCTACAGCCCCAAGAATTTTTACAAAGGTTCTGGGGTCTCTTCTGGCGGTCCTAAGACCACGGGGCATAGCAGTGGCCCCTTATCTAGACGACATCCTGATACAGGCGTCAAACTTCCAAATCTCATACGGACATAGTGTTGGCATTTCTGAGGTCGCATGGGTGGAAAGTGAACGAGGGAAAGAGTTCTCTATCACCCCTCACAAGGGTTTCCTTCCTAGGAGTCCAGGTTATCAAAGCTTCTAAATTCCTGCCGTGATCTTCACTACATTCCGCGCCCTTCGGTGGCTCAGTGCATGGAAGTGATCGGCTTAATGGTAGCGGCGATGGACATAGTGCCATTTGCGCTCCTACATCTCAGACCGCTGCAATTATGCATGCTCAGTCATTGGAATGGGGATTACACAGATTTGTCCCCTCTGCTAAATCTGGATCAAGAGACCAGAGATTCTCTTCTCTGGTGGCTATCTCGGGTCCATCTGTCCAAAGGTATGACCTTTCGCAGGCCAGATTGGACAATTGTAACAACAGATGCCAGCCTTCTAGGTTGGGGTGTAGTCTGGAATTCCCTGAAGGCTCAGGGATCGGGGACTCAGGAGGAGAAACTCCTCCCAATAAATATTCTGGAGTTAAGAGCAATATTAAATGCTCTTCTAGCTTGGCCTCAGTTAGCAACCCTGAGGTTCATCAGATTTCAGTCGGACAACATCACGACTGTGGCTTACATCAACCATCAAGGGGGGACCAGGAGCTCCCTAGCGATTGTTAGAAGTCTCCAAGATAATTCGCTGGGCAGAGACTCACTCTTGCCATCTATCAACGATCCATATCCCAGGTGTAGAGAACTGGGAGGCGGATTTTCTAAGTCGTCAGACTTTTCATCCGGGGGAGTGGGAACTCCATCCGGAGGTGTTTGCTCAATTGGTTCATCGTTGGGGCACACCAGAATTGGATCTCATGGCGTCTCGCCAGAACGCCAAGCTTCCTTGTTACGGATCCAGGTCCAGGGACCCAGAAGCGACGCTGATAGATGCTCTAGCAGCACCGTGGTTCTTCAACCTGGCTTATGTGTTTCCACCGTTTCCTCTGCTCCCTCGACTGATTGCCAAAATCAAACAGGAGAGAGCATCGGTGATCTTGATCGCGCCTGCGTGGCCACGCAGGACCTGGTATGCAGACCTGGTGGACATGTCATCCTTTCCACCTTGGCCTCTGCCTCTGAGACAAGACCTTCTACTACAAGGTCCTTTCAATCATCCAAATCTAATTTCTCTGAGACAGACTGCCTGGAGATTGAATGCTTGATTTTATCAAGGCGTGGCTTCTCCGAGTCAGTCATTGATACCTTAATACAGGCACGAAAGCCTGTAACCAGGAAAATCTACCATAAGATATGGCGCAAATATCTTCATTAGTGTGAATCCAAGAATTACTCATGGAGTAAGGTTAGGATTCCTAGGATGTTGTCCTTTCTCCAAGAGGGTTTGGATAAAGGATTATCAGCTAGTTCTTTAAAGGGACAGATTTCTGCTCTGTCTATCCTTTTGCACAAGCGTCTGGCAGAGGTTCCAGACGTCCAGGCATTTTGTCAGGCTTTGGTTAGATTTAAGCCTGTGTTTAAACCTGTTGCTCCTCCATGGAGCTTAAGCTTGGTTCTTAAGGTTCTTCAAGGAGTTCCGTTTGAACCCCTTCATTCCATTGATATCAAACTTTTATCTTGGAAAGTTCGGTTTTTGATGGCTATTTCCTCGGCTCGTAGAGTCTCTGAGTTATCAGCTTTACAATGTGATTCTCCTTATCTGATTTTCCATACAGATAAAGTAGTTCTGCGTACAAAACCTGGGTTTTTACCTAAGGTAGTTTCCAACAAGAATATCAATCAAAAGATTGTTGTTCCATCATTGTGTCCTAATCCTTCTTCAAAGAAGGAACGTCTTTTACATAATCTGGACGTAGTCCGTGCTTTAAAGTTTTACTTACAAGCGACTAAAGATTTTCGTCAAACATCTTCCCTGTTTGTTGTTTACTCTGGACAGAGGAGAGGTCAAAAGGCTTCGGCAACCTCTCTTTCTTTTTGGCTTCGGAGCGTAATACGCTTAGCCTATGAGACTGCTGGACAGCAGCCCCCTGAAAGGATTACAGCTCATTCTACTAGAGCTGTGGCTTCCATCTGGGCCTTTAAAAATGAGGCTTCTGTTGAACAGATTTGCAAAGCGGCGACTTGGTCTTCGCTTCATACCTTTTCAAAATTTTACAAATTTGATACTTTTGCTTCTTCGGAGGCTATTTTTGGGAGACAGGTTCTACAGGCAGTGGTACCTTCCGTTTAAGTACCTGCCTTGTCCCTCCCTTCATCCGTGTACTTTAGCTTTGGTATTGGTATCCTACAAGTAATGGATGATCCGTGGACTGGATACACCTAACAAGAGAAAACATAATTTATGCTTACCTGATAAATTTATTTCTCTTGTGGTGTATCCAGTCCACGGCCCGCCCTGTCCTTTTAAGGCAGGTCTAAATTTTAAACTACAGTCACCACTGCACCCTATGGTTTCTCCTTTCTCGGCTAGTTTGGTCGAATGACTGGATATGGCAGTTAGGGGAGGAGCTATATAGCAGCTCTGCTGTGGGTGATCCTCTTGCAACTTCCTGTTGGGAATGAGAATATCCCACAAGTAATGGATGATCCGTGGACTGGATACACCACAAGAGAAATAAATTTATCAGGTAAGCGTAAATTTATGTTTTTTCTAACAAAATGACAACTGTAAATGGGTTTTAAATCCTTGGTTTGTATGTATAACGTTTGTAATGCAGTGAATAATTTCTGATGTATAGTAAACTTCATAATCTTACAGTGTAGGGTATTACAGTATACATAAAGTCCACATGTTTAAGCCTAATATCTTCTGCTATTAATCATTAGTCACCAAAACAAAAAAGGCAGCAAATTGATAAGTATGACGCAAGGGTAAATGCATAAATTTATCAAAAATTTGATGAGCTACTGCTGCATATATTTAACTGTGCTCAAATGCTATCAATGGAGACAGCACCCATCCATCGAGCACGGATTCATCATCGACTGCCAATCCCAGTATACACAATGAAAACCAATGCAATCCAGCCTCTTGTCAAAAATAATAAAACCTCTCTATTGCTTCCACATCATGGGAAAAATAACGTTTCAAGCCCTATGTTGGGCTCTTAGTCATGTCTAAGTAAGATTACAAACACACGGCCAGATTACGAGTTTTGCGGTATTAGGGGTGCGGTACTAACTTGCACGTTATTTTCACCGCTCACTTACCTACAGTGCTGGTATTACAGGTTTTTACAAACCCGGCGTTAACAGACAAGACGTGAGCGTAGAGCAAAATTGTGCTCAATACCACACTCCAATACCAGCGCTGCTTAAGTCAGCGGTGAGCTGGTTGTATGTGCTCGTGCCCGATTTCCCCATAGACATCAATGGGGAGAGCCTGCTGAAAAAAGTCTAACACCTGCAAAAAAGCAGCGTAAATCTCAGTAACGCAGCCCCATTGATTCCTATGGGGAAACACATTTTATGTTTACACCTAACACCCTAACATGAACCCCGAGTCTAAACACCCCTAATCTTACACTTATTAACCCCTAATCTGCTGCTCCGGACATCGTCGACACCTACATTATACTTATTAACCCCTAATCTGCTGTCCCCAACGTCACCGCCACTAGAATAAACATATTAACCCCTAAACCGCCGCACTACCGCCTCGCAAACAGTTAAATATTATTAACCCCTAATCTGCCGCCCCAACGTCGCCGCCACTATACTAAATTTATTAACCTCTAAATCTAAGTCTAACCCTAACACCCCCTAACTTAAATATAATTAAAATAAATATAAAGAAAACCTGCTATTAATAACTAAATACTTATCTATAAAATAAACCCTAAACTAGCTACAATATAACTAATAGTTACATTGTAGCTACCTTAGGGTTTATTTTTATTTTATAGGCAAGTTTGTGTTTATTTTAACTAGGTAGAATAGTTACTAAATAGTTAACTATTTACTAACTACCTAACTAAAATAAATACAAATTGACTTGTAAAATAAAACCTAACCTAATTTACACTAACACCTAACTTAACCCTACAATTAAAAACACTGACCTAAAATAAATACAATTAACCTAATTCAATAAAATTAGCTAAATTAGCAAAAAAACCCCCACAAAATTACAGAAAATAAAAAAACAAGTTACAAAATCTTTAAACTAATTACACCTAATCTTAATAGCCCTATCAAAATATAAAAAAAGCCCACACAAAATAATAACCCCCACCCAGCCTAAACTACCAATAGCCCTTTAAAGGGCCTTTTGCGGGGCATTGCCCCAAAGAAATCAGCTCTTTACCTGTGTAAAAAAAAATACAAACAACTCCCCCAAACAGTAAAACCCACCACCCACACAACCAACCCCCCCAATTAAAACCCTAACTAAAAAATCCTAAGCTCCCCAGTGCCCTGAAAATGGCATTTGGATGGGCATTGCCCTTAAAAGGGCATTTAGCTCTATTGCGGCCCAAAGCCCTAACCTAAAAATAAAACCTACCCAATAAACTCTTAAAAAAATCCTAACACTAACCCCCGAAGATCAACTTACCGGGAGAAGTCTTCATCCAAGCGGCAAGATGTCCTCAAGGAAGCCGGCAGAAGTAGTCCTCAAGATGGGCAGAAGTCTTCATCCAGACAGCATCTTCTATCTTCATCCATCCGGTGTGGAGCGGGTCCATCTTCAAGACATCCGGCGCAGAGCATCCTCTTCTTCCGACGGACTAACGACGAATGAAGGTACCTTTAAATGACGTCATCCAAGATGGCGTCCCTTAGATTCCGATTGGCTGATAGAATTCTATCAGCTAATCGGAATTAAGGTAGAAAAAAATACTATTGGCTGATCCAATCAGCCAATAGGATTGAGCTTGCATTCTATTGGCTGTTCCAATCAGACAATAAAATGCGAGTTCAATCCTATTGGCTGATAAAATCAGCCAATAGGATTTTTTTCAACCTTAATTCCGATTGGCTGATAGAATTCTATCAGCCAATCGGAATCTAAGGGACGCCATCTTGGATGACGTCATTTAAAGGTACCTTCTTCGTCGTTAGTCCGTCGGAAGAAGATGTCTCGGATGTCTTGAAGATGGACCCGCTCCGCGCCGGATGGATGAAGACTTCTGCCCATCTGGAGGACCACTTCTGCCGGCTTCGTTGAGGACATCTTGCCGCTTGGATGAAGACTTCTCCCGGTAAGTGGATCTTCGGGGTTTAGTGTTAGGATTTTTTAAGGGTGTATTGGGTGGGTTTTATTTTTAGGTTAGGGCTTTGGGCCTCAATAGAGCTAAATGCCCTTTTAAGGGCAATGCCCTTTTCAGGGCAATGGGGAGCTTAGGTTTTTATAGTTAGGGTTTTATTTGGGGGGTTGGTTGTGTGGGTGGTGGGTTTTACTGTTGGGGGGGGTTGTTTGTAATTTTTATTTTTTACAGGTAAAAGAGCTTATTTCTTTGGGGCAATGCCCCGCAAAAGGCCCTTTAAGGGCTATTGGTAGTTTAGTTTAGGCTAGGGGATTTATTATTTTGGGTGGGCTTTTTTTATTTTGATAGGGCTATTAGATTAGGTGTAATTAGTTAAAAGATCTTGTAATTTGTTTTTTATTTTCTGTAATTTAGTGTTTTTTTTTTTTTTTTGGTAATTTAGCTTAATGTATTGAATTTAGTTAATTGTATTTATTTTAGGTAATTGTATTTAATTGTAGGGTTAGGTGTTAGTGTATCTTAGGTTAGGTTTTATTTTACAGGTCAATTTGTATTTATTTTAGCCAGGTAGTTATTAAATATTTAATAACTATTCTACCTAGTTAAAATAAATACAAACTTGCCTGTAAAATAAAAATAAACCCTAAGATAGCTACAATGTAATTATTAGTTATATTGTAGCTAGCTTAGGGTTTATTTTATAGGTAAGTATTTAGTTTTAAATAGGAATTATGTAATTATTAATAGTAGGTTTTATTTATTTTAATTATATTTAAGTTAGGGGGTTTTAGGATTAGACTTAGATTTAGGGGTTAATAAATTTAATATAGTGTTGGCGACGTTGGGGGCGGCAGATTAGGGGTTAATAATAATTAACTAGTGTTTGCGAGGCGGGAGTACGGCGGTTTAGGGGTTAATACGTTTATTCTAGTGGCAGCGATGTCCGGAGCGGCAGGTTAGGTGTTAATATTTTTATTTTAGTGTTTGCGATGCGTGAGGGCCTCGGTTTGGAGGTTAATAGGTAGTTTATGGGTGTTAGTGTACTTTTTAACACTACAAAGCCGTAGCATAAAACTCATAACTACTGACTTTAAAATGCGGTACGAATCTTGACGGTATAGGGTGTACCGCTCACGTTTTGGCCTCCCAGGACAAGCTTGTAATCCAGCGCTATGTGAATCCCATTGAAAAAAAGACTATACACAATTTGCGTAAGTTGATTTGCGGTAAGGCCAAAAAAGTGTGCGGTGCCCCTAAATCTGCAAGACTCGTAATACCAGCGGTAGTAAAAAAGCAGCGTTATGAGACTTAACGCTGCTTTTTTTTTACTCATAACGCAACACTCGTAATCTAGCCGACAGGTTTTTATAACAAAATTTGGCTTCAAAATTCACAAATTGTTACAAATTGCTCCATCTAGTGGCTAAAATCAGACATTGCATCTCATAAGTTTTATATTGTCATATAGCAACATGGAAAATTTCCTCCAAAACACCCAAATAACCATACTCTGAGTGTATGTATCAATTTAAAATGTCATCAGACAAAAGCACAGAGATTTTCAGACAAATAAGCATGTGGAAATTTTTTAGAGACGGTACACCTGTACAATTATTTGAAAAAAATGTGTTCAAAAATTCCAACATATCATCTTTTTTTTAAATATATACATCAATTCCAGATACAACCTGGATTAATAAATGTGATACTTTAAAAAAAAAAAAAAAAAAGTAAAATCAAACTCACATTTGAGCCCTTTTGGAACTAAAGTATTTTTCCAGTGCACTGTCCCTTTAAAAATTCTTATATAATTTATTTCTCTGTAAAAATTGCTGTCTGTACCAGGTTGTATCCTGAATGGATGTATATGTCTAAAAAGATCATCTGTTTTTGAGCAGATTTGTTTCTAATAATTGTATAGGTATACTGTTCTTAAAAAAAAAATTTTCCACACACTTATTTTTCTGTGAAAATCCCTGTGCTTTTGTCTGAGTGTATGTATCAAATTAAAAGGTCATCAGAGTATGGTTATTTGGGGGTTTTGGAGGAAATTTCCCATGTTGCTATACGACCATATATAACTTATGAGATGTAATGTCTGATTTTAGCCACTAGATGGAGCAATTTGTAACCGGAAGTGAATTTTGGGGCCAAAATTTGTTATTAAATATCTGTGTTTGTAATCTTACTTAGACATGACTAAGAGTCCAACATAGGGCTTGACACGTTTGTCCTTTTTCCCATGATGTGGAAGCAATAAAGAAGTTTTTTTTTTTTTTTTTTTTGAATTCCATAGTTTTTTCATTGTTTAAACATGTGCTGTTAGCAGTATACTCATGGGCTCTGTAGAAGCTTAACCCTTTGAGTGCTAAGCACTCTCCCACCTGGTTGCTAAGATTTTTTTAATGTTGTTTTTTTTTTTTAGGCGATTACCTTTCCAATGGTGGGTCTTGGGGGCCTGTAGCTGCTTAGATGCCTGAGATACAGGCTTCTAAGCAGCATGCCCCCTGCTCTTATACTTAACATGGTTAAGTATAAATAAGGTTGCGCGGTAACGTCATCACGTTATTGTGCGTGACGTCACCACACAAAACGGGAAGCCCCAGCGATGCCTGTCACTCTACAGGCACGATCGCCGGGGTAGGAGCGGTTGGAGCCCCCAGATCTCCCTCAAGGTGGGAGAGTGCTAGTGACGGCTCTGAGCCGTCATTAGCACTCAAAGGGCTAATAAAGGAACACTGAACCCAAATTTTTTCTTTCGTGATTCAGATAGAGCATGCAATTTTAAGCAACTTTCTAATTTACTCCTAGTATCAATTTTTCTTCGTTCTCTTGCTATCTTTATTTGAAAAAGAAGGCATCTAAGCTAAGGAGCCAGACAATTTTTGGTTCAGACCATGGACAACACTTGTTTATTAGTGGGTGAATTTATCCACCAATCAGCAAGAACAACCCAGGTTGTTCACCAAAAATGGGCCGGCATCTAAACTTACATTCTTGCTTTTCAAATAAAGATACCAAGAGAATGAAGAAATTTTGATAATAGGAGTAAATTAGAAAGTTGCTTAAAATTGTATGCTCTATCTGATTCACAATAGAAAAAAAACTGGGTTCAGTGTCCTTTTAAGTATGAAATCCTTTATTGCCGCTTTAGGCTATCTCAGAAGTCTGCTAATGATGGGTATAAACTGGTACAACCCATTTCTGGTGAGTGTTTGGCATAGTAATGTGGCTGTGTTATCTGCCTATAAAACTATATAGGACATAGCTAAAATTCACATGACCCATTGTAACTTATACCATTATTTCTGGGTCTGTTGCATCTTATTGCTATATTCTGCCTTTCTGTCCTACCTTCTGATAGTAACCTGTCTTTGCTTTACCTTAATTAGTTAAAAGAATTACAATTATTACAGTTAATACCACATTTTGTTTCTTTTTATTGAACAAAAATCCATGCAATACCTCTGAATATATTAATGCTGCAGCTAAAGATTCCAAATTTAGATATAAGAGAAATTGACTGAAAGGAAAACTCTGATGCTGTTAGCAAATTGTCGGTTATGAATAAGCCTCTCCTGAGGATTAATTAACACTGACCTACATTTTATTGTTTTAAAAAGGACTTGCTGCTTCTCTGTTTAACCCTTATAATGTTACCCTAGTGTATTAGCTTATTGCTCCTGTATGTAGATCCCTAGATATTTTACATTAAATATAGAAAATCTCTGCGTTTTCTTGTCTCAAGTGCCAGACGTGGTTAAAGGGACAGTACAGTCAGAATTAAACTTTGGTGATTCAGATACAGCACAAGCCGTTTTAAACAACTTTCCAATTTACTTCTATTATCCTAATTTGCTTTGTTCCCTTGCTATTCTTAGTTGAAGAGAATACCTAGTTAGGCTTAGGAGCAGTAATGCACTGCAGGTGGCTAACTGATAATTGGTGGCTGCACAAATATGCTTCAGCTAGCTTTCAGTAGTGATTGCTGTTCCTGAGCCTAATCTTTGACAAAGGATACGAAGAGAACAATGTAATTTTTGATAGTATATTTAATTTGGAAAATGATTTAATATTGCATGCTCTATCTGAATCTTGAACATTTACTGACTTTACCGTCATGTTAACAATGTCTCACTAATGGTAGGAAAAATCAAGAGTGTAATATTTTTGGGTAACAATTTACTTTTTTGGCAAAACTATATGTTTCTTTAGACACAGATGTTTGTTATAACAAAGCTTATGCTTTTATTGTCTTTAACAGAAGAGTTTGAAAAGTACTGCACTGATATTGCAAACACAGCATCATGGGGTGGTCAATTAGAGGTAAGATGTTCAGTACTTTATCATTTTGTATTGATTCAGACATCGCATTGCTATTTGTGTGACAATCCTGGGAGCCACAACTCCTAACCTTCTTAGAGGATTCTACATATATCTATGTACAAAAACCTAAAATAATGTACATTTTTATGTTTACAAATCTGGTCCGGAATCTAAGCGACATTTTACATGGACTTTAAATGATCACTTCTAGTAAAGGTTTGCTGTAACTTACTTTTTAATCTAGCTGTGCTATTCTAATACCCTGTGCTCCAGCTGCCCACTTCAATACTCATATTTTTGTGAGCTAACAGTTTGAACTGTTCTCCAATCAGAGATCTAACCGTACAGCACTTTTTGTAGCTACAGCGCCGATTGGAGAACAGTTCAAATTGTTAGCTCACAAAAAATATAAATTTTGAAGTGGGCGGCCGGAGTGCGGAGTATTAGAATAGCACGGATATATTTAAAAGTAAGTTACAGTGCATCTTTATTAGACGAGATCTATTTAAAAGGACATGAAACCTAAGAGTTGTTGTGTTTTTTTTTTTCCTTTTTTTTTTCTTTTCATTATTTAGAAAGAGAGCATGAGATTTTAAATAACTTTCCAATTTGCTTAATTTCTCTTGATATCCTTTGTCAAAAAGCACATCTAAATAGGCTCAGTAGCTGCTGATTGGTGGCTGCACATAGAAGCCTCGTATGATTAGCTTACCCATGTGCATTGCTATTTCTTAACCAAAGAATATCTGAAGAATGAAGCATATTAGCTAATAGACATAAATTGGAATGTTGTTTTAATATTGTATTCTCTTTCTGAATCCTGAAAGGAAACTTTTGGGTTTCATGTCCCTTCAAGTCCCTGTCAAATATTGCTTAGATTTCGGAATTTATTCTAAAACATATAAAGTTTAGCATCATTTTAAGGAAAGAATAAAAATGTACAGACGTAGTATTTAACCCCTTAAGGACCAGCGACGTACCCTGTATGTCGCTGGCCTTTTTTTGGACTTCTTTGTTTTATAGTGCGGTCTTGCCACCAGCTTTGAGACTGCTCTATTCCACAAAGCCTGCTGGAGGGAGGGCATTAATAGTGTGTTCTTGCTAGACTTGTGCTATTATGTCCTGAAAAAACCCTTAACGACCAGTGACATACAGGGTACATTGTGGTCATTAAGGGGTTAACTTCTATTTATTATTACTAAAACCAAAAATAGTTTTGTTGTGTATATGAGCATGTGCTCTTGCCTATACATTTACTTGTTGCTACTAAAAGCCACACCTGCAGTGTTAATGTGGATGCGGATTCACTTAGCAACAAGCTAATGTATAGACCAGGCAGCGTACTGTACAATAAACAGGTTAGGCAATATGGGATTAGCTGCATCAACCATAGCTTAAAAAGGGAGAGAGGGGAAAAAAATAGGTGTTATTTGGGGTAACGGCTAGAAGGATCAATAATGGTTAAGATTATTTTTATAATGTGCAAGAATTAAATCCCAACATTTTAAATGGTGTAAGAGCAACTTAACGGTTATTAGGCAATGCATTTGTATTCGCTGATATAACTGTTTTAATCATCGTCTCATAGTTATGCGTCTATGTAATTAATAATTGCAGTGACTTGCAGTATTATATAAGTCTGATGTAAGCAAAATGCTGAAATTATTTCTACTGAGTTAGACATTTTCTTAGTGTGTCAAGTCATTTGCTGAGTTTGTAGATGATTTTAATGTCTTGAACTTAACTTGTTTCTTGCTATAAACTATTTTGGAATTTTCCCTTACAACACACTGATCTAATCTAAATCTTGATTATTCAAAATTAGTTTAAAGCTCATAAATATTTAATGGAACATATTTCTTTATTTGTTTACCCTTTTTTATTACCTCTTTAACGTTTTAAGCTTCGAGCATTGTCACACGTATTGAAGACCCCTATTGAGGTAATTCAAGCTGATTCTCCGCCTATCATTATTGGTGAAGAATACTCAAGCAAACCGATAACACTAATGTAAGTAGTAAATTTAGCATTATTCACAGAGAACACACTACTCCTTCTTTTTTTTATTAATTAGCTTTATTTGTTTAGCAGCAATGAAAGCCCACAAATTCCTTTTATGAGTTACACTTTTTGATTGTTTTTTGTTTGTGCTCTGTGCCCATTTTGATACCCATGCGAACAGCTAGGCCTAAGATATTATATATATATATATATATATATATATATATATATATATATATATATATATATATATATATATATATATATATATATATATATATATATCTCGTGTAGTTCATTAACAAATCTAGACAGGCCCAGAAGCTTGTTTTCCCACATAAAAACTCTGAATTACATTGTTTCCAATGCAGCAAAGGATTATGGGTAAGATATGCAAATTAAGTACACAATGACACACCTTTTTACTTCAGTCTGCTTTTCATCAGGTTCCCTTTACGCCAAAGTATCGCTGTTCACACAGCTTATAAACTTAGCTAGGGTTAGTGCAGTGATTCATAACCATCCCAGGACAGACTGTTTCATGGTTTTTGCCACTCATCAGCTGGGAGAAGGTTAGAATCGCTGCTGGGTGAAGTTGATTCCAGGCAGAATACAACAACATTTTAAATTAAGGGGAGATAAAAGGCGAGTGTATATATGTGTGTATGTATGTTATGTATGTGTATATATATATATATATATATATACACGCACACTGTGTAACTGACGTTAAGTAATCATTACACAAGGGTCCTCTGAATTAATGCAAAAGCTAAATGTAGAGTAGTCGTGTTTTTTTTTTCTCTTGTAAGGTGTATCCAGTCCACGGATCATCCATTACTTGTGGGATATTCTCATTCCCAACAGGAAGTTGCAAGAGGACACCCACAGCAGAGCTGTAATATAGCTCCTCCCCTAACTGTCATAGCCAGTCATTCTCTTGCAACTCTCAACAAGCAAGGACGTTGTAGGAGAGAGTGGTTAAATATAGCTAGTTTATTTTCTTCAATCAAAAGTTTGTTATTTTTAAATAGTACCGGAGTTGTGCTATTTTATCTCAGGCAGTAAATAGAAGAAGAATCTGCCTGAGGTTTCTATGATCTTAGCAGGTTGTAACTAAGATCCATTGCTATTCTCACATATGTCTGAGGGGATTACACAGATGAGGTAACTTCAGCGAGAGAATGGCGTGCAGTTTATTCTGCTATCAGGTATGTGCAGTTATAATTTTTTCTAGAGATGGAAAACACTAGAAAATGCTGCTGATACCGGATTAATGTAAGTTAAGCCTGAATACAGTGATTTAATAGCGACTGGTATCATGCTTACTCCCAGGGGTAATACCCTTATGATATTGCAATATAAAACGTTTGCTGGCATGTTTAATCGTTTTTATATATGCTTTGGTGATAAAACTTTATTGAGGCCTAGTTTTTTCCACATGGCTGGCTTAAAATTTGACTAGAAACCTGAGGCTTTCCACTGTTGTAGTATAAAAAGTTACAGTTGTGCACTTAAAATTACAAACTGTGATATCCAGCTTCCCTCAAAGGCCCTCTGAATGCTATAGGACATCTCTAAAGGGCCCAAAGGCTTTCCAAAGTCGTTTATTGGGTAAGGTAGGGCCACAGCTTGCTGTGGCAGTTGGTTGTGACTGTTAAAAAACGTCTTTCGTTTTTTTTTCTTTATCCGTTTTTTGAACTAAGGGGTTAATCATCCATTTGCAAGTGGGTGCAATGCTCTGTTAGCCTATTATACACACTGTAAAAATTTTGTTTGATTTACTGCATTTTTTCACTGTTTTTCAAATTCTGACAAAATTTGTTTCTCTTAAAGGCACATTACCGTTTTTTTATATTTGCTTGTTAACTTGATTTAAAGTGTTTTCCAAGCTTGCTAGTCTCATTGCTAGTCTGTATAAACATGTCTGACATAGAAGAAACTCCTTGTTTATTATGTTTAAAAGCCATCTTGGAACCCCCTCTTAGAATGTGTACCAAATGTACTGATTTCATTTTATGCGATAAAGATCATTTTCTGTCTTTAAAAAAATTATCACCAGAGGAATCTGACGAGGGGAAAGTTATGCCGTCTAACTTTCCCCACGTGTCAGACCCTTTGACTCCCGCTTAAGGGACTCACGCTCAAATGGCGTCAAGTACATCTAGGGCGCCCATAGCGTTTACTTTACAAGACATGGCGGCAGTCATGGATAATACACTGTCAGCGGTATTAGCCAGACTACCTGAACTTAGAGGTAAGCGAGATAGCTCTGGGGTGAGACAAAATGCAGAGCATACTGACGCTTTAAGAACCATGTCTGATTCTGCCTCACAATATGCAGAAGCTGAGGAAAGAGAGCTTCAGTCAGTGGGTGATGTTAATGACTCAGGAAAGATAACTGATTCTAATATTTCTGCATTTAAATTTAAGCTTGAACACCTCCGCGTGTTGCTTAGGGAGGTTTTAGCTGCTCTGAATGACTGTGATACCATTGCAGTGCCAGAGAAATTGTATAGACTGGATAAATACTATGCAGTGCCGGTGTGTACTGATGTTTTTCCAAATACCTAAAAGGTTTACAGAAATTATTAATAAGGAATGGGATAGACCAGGTGTGCCGTTCTCTTCCCCTCCTATTTTTAGAAAAATGTTTCCAATAGACGCCACCACACGGGACTTATGGCAGACAGTCCCTAAGGTGGAGGGAGCAGTTTCTACTCTAGTAAAGCGTTCTACTATCCCTGTCGAGGACAGTTGTGCTTTTTTTTTTTTTTTAGATCCAATGGATACAAAATTAGAGGTTACCTTAACAGGGCCTATGAATACCCAAAAACTTCCCTCGCCCACCGGGCAAGTAAATCACAAAACTTACCAGCCCGCAAGAAACTTTAGTCGCCCGTGCATATCTGCATGTAGTGTGTATATATCTTATGTAAAAAGGCAATATAAATAATGTTATTGTAATCTCACAAAGCATTGCAGACAGAGGTCCCAATTTGATTGCTTTGCAAGCTGCTTACTATTTGGGACTTTAGTATTAATAAAAAGGCTTTAACTTTAGAAAATATTTTTCTATCACCAACTACAAAAAAACAGGGATACTATCTTTGTTATACTGTATGTACCCTCTTGACTTATTTTCCACTAAGGGTAAAAAAAAGATCTAATTGAGCAGTTTTTTTACTTCAGCATATGTGGGGTCACAATTGACTAAGTATATTTAATGCTGCCACCCTTCAACCTATAGAGCTTTGACATAACAAGCATGTTAAAAACACCTTTCTGTCCGGCTGCCTTTCAATTACTAGCGCAACTGTCAGTGCCGCGCTAGCAGATTTGACTGGGTGCATGGAGATGGTATGTTTTCTACAAATTGGTAAAGTCAGTTTTTGAAGCAAAAGTAGCGTCCAGAAATATTGTGCAGTGCTCTATATTGTTATAGTAGGCAGCTTGCTCATGTACATTGTGCTGAAGTTTTGCAGAGGACCCTGGAGTACGTCGGCATAATGTACATGAGCAAGCTGCCTACCATAACTATATAGTCACTTTAACCCATACTTCATTAATATACACACACAGAGAAGAAACACTCACCGCTCTAGCAGGATGTCTTCCCGCGCAGACAACCTTAGGGGTGGGAAGTAGCAACTGACAAGGAAGAGACCAAGAGCCATGAAGATAAGGGGAGGTCTTTGAATGCATTTAACAGAAAGAACCTCCCCTTTCTACCCTCCTTTCCCGTGTGTGCGCATATTTGAAAGGCAAATTGACATTTTTTATTATTGCTTCTTAAATCCCCCTTACAATGTCAAGTCGCCGCTCGGGCTGGTAACTTAAAATTTTTACTTGCCCGCAAGAAATTTAGGTCGCCATTGGCGACCGGACCGGTCTATTCATATGCCCTGCCTTAAGAAAATATTTATTCAACAAGGTTTTATCCTACAGCCCCTTGAATGCATTGCCTCTGTCACTGCTGCTGTGGCGTACTGGTTTGAGTCTCTGGAAGAGGCTTTACAGGTAGAGACTCCATTGGATGACAATGCATACTTGGCAAACTTAGAGCACTTAAGCTAGCCAATTCTTTTATTCTGATGCCATTGTTCATTTGACTAAACTAACGGCTAAGAATTCTGGTTTTGCTATACAGGCGCGCAGAGCGCTATGGCTTAGATCATGGTCAGCTGACGTGACTTCAAAATCTAAGCTACTTAACATTCCCTTCAAGGGGCAGACCATATTTGGGCCTGGTTTGAAGGAGATTATTGCTGATATCACTGGAGGAAAAGGTCATGCCCTTCCTCAGGACAGGTCCAAATCTAGGGCCAAACAGTCTAATTTTCGTGCTTTTCGAAACTTCAAGGCAGGTGCGGCATCAACTTCCTCTAATGCTAAACAAGAGGGAACTTTTGCTCAATCCAAGATGGTCTGGAGACCAATCCAGACCTGGAAAAAAGGTAAGCAGGCCAAAAAGCCTGTTGCTGCCTCTAAGACAGCACGAAGGAACGGCCCCCTATCCGGTAACGGATCTAGTAGGGGGCAGACTTTCACTCTTCGCCCAGGCGTGGGCAAGAGATGTTCAGGATCCCTGGGCGTTGGAAATTATATCCCAGGGATATCTCCTGGATTTCAAAGCTTCCCCCCCAAAAGGGAAATTTCACCTTTCACAATTATCTGCAAACCAGATAAAGAGAGAGGCATTCTTACACTGTGTACGAGTCCTCCTAGTTATGGGAGTGATCCATCCAGTTCCAAAGGAGGAACAGGGACAGGGTTTTTACTCAAATCTGTTTGTGGTTCCCAAAAAAGAGGGAACCTTCAGACCAATTTTGGATCTAAAGATCTTAAACAAATTCCTCAAAGTTCCATCATTCAAGATGGAAACTATTCGTACCATCCTACTAATGATCCAGGAGGGTCAATATATGACTACAGTGGATCTAAAGGATGCTTATCTTCACATTCCGATACACAAAGATCATCATCGGTTTCTCAGGTTTGCCTTTCTAGACAGGCATTACCAGTTTCTAGGTCTTCCCTTTGGATTAGCTACAGCCCCAAGAATCTTTACAAAGGTTCTAGGGTCGCTTCTGGTGGTCCTAAGGCCGCGGGGCATAGCAGTAGCCCCTTTTTTAGACGACATCTTGATACAGGCGTCAAACTTCCAAATTGCCATGTCTCATACGGACGTAGTACTGGCATTTCTGAGGTCGCATGGGTGGAAAGTGAACGAGGAAAAGAGTTCTCTATCCCCACTCACAAGAGTTTCCTTTCTAGGGACTCTGATAAATTCTGTAGAAATGAAAATTTACAAGTCCCAAATAGTAAGCAGATGCTCTTGCAGCGCCCTGGTCTTTCAACCTGGCTTATGTGTTTCCACCGTTTCCTCTGCTCCCTCAACTGATTGCCAAGATCAAGCAGGAGAGAGCATCGGTGATTCTGATAGCACCTGCGTTGCCACGCAGGACCTGGTATGCAGATCTAGTGGACATGTCATCCTTTCCACCATGGTCTCTGCCTCTGAGACAGGACCTTCTACTTCAGGGTCCTTTCAACCATCCAAATCTAATTTCTCTGAGGCTGACTGCCTGGAGATTGAACGCTTGATTTTATCAAAGCGTGGCTTCTCCGAGTCAGTCATTGATACCTTAATACAGTACTGGCATTTCTGAGGTCGCATGGGTGGAAAGTGAACAAGGAAAAGAGTTCTCTATCCCCACTCACAAGAGTTTCCTTTCTAGGGACTCTGATAAATTCTGTAGAAATGAAAATTTACCTGACGGAGTCCAGGTTATCAAAGCTTCTAAATTCCTGCCGTGTTCTTCATTCCATTCCACGCCCTTCGGTGGCTCAGTGTATGGAAGTAATCGGCTTAATGGTAGCGGCAATGGACATAGTGCCGTTTGCACGCTTACATCTCAGACCGCTGCAACTATGCATGCTCAGTCAGTGGAACGGAGATTACACAGATTTGTCCCCTCAACTGAATCTGGACCAAGAGACCAGGGATTCTCTTCTCTGGTGGCTATCTCGGGTCCATCTGTCCAAAGGTATGACCTTTCGCAGGCCAGATTGGACAATTGTAACAACAGATGCCAGCCTTCTAGGTTGGGGTGCAGTCTGGAATTCCCTGAAGGCTCAGGGATCGTGGACTCAGGAGGAGTCTCTCCTTCCAATAAATATTCTGGAACTAAGAGCGATATTCAATGCTCTTCAGGCTTGGCCTCAGTTAGCAACTCTGAGGTACATCAGATTTCAGTCGGACAACATCACGACTGTAGCTTACATCAACCATCAAGGGGGAACAAGAAGTTCCCTAGCGATGTTAGAAGTTTCAAAAATAATTCGCTGGGCAGAGATTCACTCTTGCCACCTATCAGCTATCCATATCCCAGGTGTAGAGAACTGGGAGGCGGATTTTCTAAGTCGTCAGACTTTTTATCCGGGAGAGTGGGAACTCCATCCGGAGGTTTTTGCACAACTGATTCATCGTTGGGGCAAACCAGAACTGGATCTCATGGCGTCTCGCCAGAACGCCAAGCTTCCGTGTTACGGATCCAGGTCCAGGGATCCCAAGGCGACACTGACAGATGCTCTTGCAGCGCCCTGGTCTTTCAACCTGGCTTATGTGTTTCCACCGTTTCCTCTGCTCCCTCAACTGATTGCCAAGATCAAGCAGGAGAGAGCATCGGTGATTCTGATAGCACCTGCGTTGCCACGCAGGACCTGGTATGCAGATCTAGTGGACATGTCATCCTTTCCACCATGGTCTCTGCCTCTGAGACAGGACCTTCTACTTCAGGGTCCTTTCAACCATCCAAATCTAATTTCTCTGAGGCTGACTGCCTGGAGATTGAACGCTTGATTTTATCAAAGCGTGGCTTCTCCGAGTCAGTCATTGATACCTTAATACAGGAACGAAAGCCTGTCACCAGGAAAATTTAACATAAGATATGGCGTAAATATCTTTATTGGTGTGAATCCAAGGGTTACTCATGGAGTAAGGTCAGGATTCCCAGGATATTATCTTTTCTCCAAGTAGGTTTGGAAAAGGGATTGTCAGCTAGTTCCTTAAAGGGACAGATTTCTGCTCTGTCTATTCTTTTGCACAAGCGTCTGGCAGATGTTCCAGACGTTCAGGCATTTTGTCAGGCTTTAGTTAGAATCAAGCCTGTGTTTAAACCCGTTGCTCCACCATGGAGCTTAAATTTGGTTCTTAAGGTTCTTCAAGGAGTTCCGTTTGAACCTCTTCATTCCATAGATATCAAACTTTTATCTTGGAAAGTTCTTTTTTTTTTTTTTGGTAGCTATTTCCTCGGCTCGTAGAGTCTCTGAGCTAATTGCCTTATAATGTGATTCTCCTTATCTGATTTTTCATACGGATAAGGTAGTCCTGCGTACCAAACCTGGGTTCTTACCTAAGGTGGTATCTAACAAGAATATCAATCAAGAGATTGTTGTTCCATCCTTGTGTCCTAATCCTTCTTCGAAGAAGGAACGTCTATTACACAATCTGGATGTGGTCCGTGCTTTAAAGTTTTACTTACAAGCTACTAAAGATTTTCGTCAAACATCTGCTTTGTTTGTTGTCTACTCTGGACAGAGGAGAGGTCAAAAGGCTTCGGCAACCTCTCTTTCTTTTTGTCTAAGAAGCATAATCTGATTAGCATATGAGACTGGTGGACAGCAGCCTCCTGAAAGGATTACAGCTCATTCCACTAGAGCTGTGGCTTCCACTTGGGCCTTTAAAAATGAGGCTTCTGTTGAACAGATTTGCAAGGCGGAGACTTGGTCTTCGCTTCATACTTTTTCAAAATTTTACAACTTTGATACTTTTGCTTCTTCGGAGGCTATATTTGGGAGAAAGGTTTTACAGGCAGTGGTTCCTGCCTTGTCCCTCCCTTCATCCGTGTACTTTAGCTTTGGTATTGGTATCCCACAAGTAATGGATGATCCGTGGACTGGATACACCTTACAAGAGAACACAATTTATGCTTACCTGATAAATTTATTTCTCTTGTGGTGTATCCAGTCCACGGCCCGCCCTGTCATTTTAAGGCAGGTAATTTTTAAATTTAAACTACAGTAACCACTGCACCCTATGGTTCCTCCTTTCTCGGCTTGTTTTCGGTCGAATGACTGGCTATGACAGTTAGGGGAGGAGCTATATTACAGCTCTGCTGTGGGTGTCCTCTTGCAACTTCCTGTTGGGAATGAGAATATCCCACAAGTAATGGATGATCCGTGGACTGGATACACCACAAGAGAAATAAATTTATCAGGTAAGCATAAATTGTGTTTTTGTTTTTTTTTTTTTTTTTTAGAAAGTAACTTAAAGGGCCACTAAACCCAAAATATTTCTTTCATGATTCAGATAGAGAATACAAATTTAAACAACATTACAATTCACTTCTATTATTTATTTTGCTTCATTTTTTAGATAGCCTTATTTGAAGAAAAAGCAATGCACATGGGTGAGCCAATCGCACGAGGTTTCTATGTGCAGCAACCAATCAGCAGCTACTGAGCATATCTAGATATGCTTTTCAGCAAAGAATATCAAGAGAATAAAACAAATTAGATAATAGAAGTCAATTAGAAAGATGTTTAAAATTGCACTCTCTTTCTAAATCATGAAAGAAAAAATGTGGGTTTCATGTCCCTTTAAGTCATCTACAGCACCACTAACTATATCATATTTTAAACTTAAAGTGATATGAAATCCAATTTTATTTTTTGATTCAGAGCATACAATTTTTAAAGTCTTCAATTTACTTTTATCTTCAAATTTGCTTCATTCACACTTTATTCTTTGTTGAAGAGATACCTAGGTGGGTGTGTGTAGCACTACATGGCAGGAAATAGTGCTGTCCTCTAGTGGTCTTGCAAGTAGATAACATTCTAGCAAAATTGCTGCCATATAGTGCTTACATACATGTGCACGCTCCTGAGCTTAAGTACCTGCTTTTCAAAGAAAGATACAAAGAGAATAATAGAAGTAAATTAGAATGTTTAAAATGTAATGCTCTATCTGAATCATGAAATCAAAATTTGCTTCCTGTCTTATTTTATATTATTTCCATTAAATGTGTGGAATTGTAGGTGTCCCACTGACAAAGGGTATGAGAAGCAACATCACCGCACTGTGCAGACGCAGTGAAACGCACTAAAATAATAGCAGCGCCACTCCTCTAATTTAAAGGGACATGAAACCGAAATTGTTTCTTTCATGAATCTGAGCTTACAGTTTTAATGTTCCAATTTACTTCTATTGTCCTTTTTGCTTCAGTTCCCATTGTATCCTTTTTATTGAAGGATCAGAAATGCACTACAAGAATCTAGCTGTACAGATCGGTAAGCCAATGACAACAGGCATATATGTGCAGCCACCAATCAACAGCTAGCTCTTGGCTTACCCAGGTAAATTGGAAAGTTGTTTAATATTGTATGCTTTATCTGAATGTTAAATGAAAACTTTTTGGTTCCATGTCCCTTTTAAATTAGAGGAGTGGCAGTGCTGCAGTTCTAGGTGAACTTATTTTAGTGAGTTCCGACATTGGACCAGATTACAAGTGGAGCGCTATATATTGCTTCCATGAAAGCAATATTAGCGCTCCACTTTTTAATACCAGCGCCAAGCGCACGCTAATGTGCGGTGGTATTACAAGTTAGCGAATTGGCGGGAAGCTTTGCACTCACTAGGGTGTGCTTCTATAGGCTCCAATGGAAGCCTTGTTCTGATGTCGTCAGACTACATCAGAACCTTGCGCAGCAAATTTTAGTTATATATCTGTATATATCTATTTACATATATAATTATGTGTATATACATATATTTAGTTATTTTATTAGCCTTTTATTTTATAAGGTGGTGAGAGTTCACTATCCATTACTCCTAGGATTCAACTCCTGGCCACTAGGAGGAAGCCAAGATTTCCAAAACCAACTTCATCCCTCCGACCTCACTGGTATGCCAGTCTTATATTTGCCTCCACAGAAGGAAGGTGAAGAACTGAGGTGCTCCAGATTCTACCTTGAGAGGCCCATTTTTTCCCCCCTCAGAGCTGCTACTGAGACAGAGGGGAGAATGAGGTAGTGACACAATTACTCCGTGAGTTGGTCACAAGTGTTGTGGGGACCTATCCCTTAGCCGACTCCTCTTAGGTTGTCTATATACTCCTCACTTAAATCCTCTGATACAATGTGCTCAGCACTGGATGGTCTATCTACTGGAAGCAGTCGTTTCTGTAGCTGGTAAGCACGTTGTAGTGGATGCTTGTAAGGTAAGTCTGATTACATTGGCACTTGCATAACCCACAGGCTACTAGCAGGTTTGTCATGTTACATCAAAGCCTGGGGACTTAACTAATAGAAAACATTACCACATTAGATTGTATTTGTTTTATTGTCTGCTTTCTTGGAGGCTATGAGGGGCAGTACACACTTTTTTTTTTTTTTTTTATTATTATTTTTTTCCCCTTACATAAGTGTCATTTTTATTTCTTTTTTTACAGTTATTTTTGTTTTTACTTCAGTGTAAAGTGTACACGCTCCGTATTTTCTTAGAACGCTTCTTGTAACTCAGCTGCACTACTTGTTTTACAATTTAGTAAAGCTTATGAGCTTGATGGCGCGTTGGCTTCCCCTACACGGTTGTAAATTCCGAACCGCCCTACTGAGCCACTTGCCCATATTGAGTTAGTGCTCTACATTCTTTTCATTGTTTATTTAGGCAATACTTATTCTCTGGGAATGTGCTATTTTTTGGGGGTTTTTTTTCCCGCTGCCCTAAAAGCCCTCTTTTCTAGGATAGCGCTCCTGGTCAGTTATTTCTGCGGTTTATCTGTTCTCCGTTTTCCGATTTCCTAAAGGTGTTTTTTTTTTTTTTGGATTATTTTATATTGGTTTAAACTATTATTGTTGTAGTTTAATTGTGTATAGTCTCTTTAAAAAGCAGCTTTTACTTATGTGTGGTCTTTGGTTCCCCCTTTTTTTATTCTCGGACTTTGCTGCCTTAAAGGGACAGTCTACTCCAGAATTCTTGTTTAAAAAAAAAATTGCCCCCTTATTTCAGTTCTTTTGACAGACTTGCATTTAGCCAATCTGTGCTCTCTCATAAGTAACTCCACGGCGTGAGTTCATGTGTGTCCTATAGATAACATTGTGCTAACGGCCTCTAGCTGTGTAAAACGGTCAAATGCATTGAGATAGAGGTGGCCTTCAATGACTTAGAAATTTGGCATATGAGCCTACCTAGGTTTAAATATCAACTAAGTATACCAAGAGAACAAAGCAAAATTTGATGATAAAGGTAAATTGAAAAGTTTGTTTAAACTTGCACGCCCTATCTAAATGTTGTCTAATTTTGACTAGACTGTACTTTAACCTCTTAAGGACATATGACAGAATTTTTCCGTCATAAAACAATTGAGCAAACTGAAAGCTGTGTCCTTAAAGGGTTAAGTCCCTGACTAATTGTATTTGTTTGGTCTTCTTAAAGGACCAGTAAACACAGTAGATTTGCATAATCAACAGATGCAAGATAACAAGACAATACAATAGCAATTACTCTGAATTTCAAATGTGTAGTAGATTCTTTTCTAACACATTTTAACCCCTTAATGACCGGACCATTTTTCAATTTTCTTACCCTTAATGACAATGGCTATTTTTACATTTCTGCAGTGTTTGTGTTTAGCTGTAATTTCCCTCTTACTCATTTACTGTACCCACACATATTATATACCGTTTTTCTCGCCATTAAATGGACTTTCTAAAGATACCATTATTTTCATCATGTCTTATAATATACTATAAAAAAAATAATAAAATATGAGGAAAAAATGGAAAAAAAACACACTTTTTCTAACTTTGACCCCCAAAATCTGCTACACATCTACAACCACCAAAAAACACCCATGCTAAATAGTTTCTAAATTTTGTCCTGAGTTTAGAAATACCCAATGTTTACATGTTCTTTGCTTTTTTTGCAATTTATGGGGCAATAAATACAAGTACCACTTTGCTATTTCCAAACCACTTTTTTTCAAAATTAGCGCTAGTTACATTAGAACACTGATATCTTTCAGGAATACCTGAATATCCCTTGACATGTATATATTTTTTTTTAGAAGACAACCCAAAGTATTGATCTAGGCCCATTTTGGTATATTTCATGCCACCATTTCACCGCCAAACGTGATAAAAAAAAAAAAAAAGTTCACTTTTTCACAAAATTTGTCACAAACTTTAGGTTTCCAACTGAAATTATTTACAAACAGCTTCTGCAATTATGGCACAAATGGTTGTAAATGCTTCTCTGGGATCCCCTTTTTTCAGAAATAGCAGACTTATATGGCTTTTGGGTTGCTTTTTGGTAATTAGAAGGCCGCTAAATGCCGCTGCGCCCCACACGTGTTTTATGTCCAGGAGTGAAGGGGTTAATTAGGGAGCTTGTAGGGAGATTGTAGGGTTAATTTTAGCTTTAGTGTAGTGTAGTAGACAACCCCAAGTATTGATCTAGGCCCATTTTGGTATATTTTATGCCACCATTTCACCGCCAAATGCGAGCAAATAAAAAAAAAAAACTTTACATTTTTCACAATTTTAGGTTTCTCACTGAAATTATTTACAAACAGCTTGTGCAATTATGGCAGAAATTGTTGTAAAAGCTTCTCTGGGATCCCCTTTGTTCAGAAATAGCAGACTTATATGGCTTTGGCGTTGCTTTTTGGTAATTAGAAGGCCGCTAAATGCTGCTGCGCACCACACGTTAATTATGCCCAGCAGTGAAGGGGTTAAATTAGGTAGCTTGTAGGGAGCTTGCAGGGTTAATTTTAGAGATCAAATAGCAAATATATTTATTTTTACACTTTATTTAACAAATATGCTTGAAACAGACGTTACCAGGGGGGGGGGAAGAAATATCCACGGTTAAGCAACCTCTGGACTAATTGTAAGCTTACAGAATCTAGAGATCCCCACCGGTAATTAGACAAGTAAAATAAGGATGTATATATAGAAGGCTAAAAAAGAATGGGATAAGTCACTTCCATACTTCAAATAAATGATAGCCAAATTATATAGCATCCACGTTTAAAAATAAGGGCTAGTGGACTGGGTGTTGCGTGTCAAATCAGTAAGTCATACAGGGTAGGGAAGTTAGCATAAACGTGATTCCATACACACAGGATAGGTATTTAGGACAAGCATACAAATGTACAAGCTGTGCGCTCAAAGGCGTCCTCCTGCCTGCGTACTGCTCTGATTGAACAGAGTCAGCCGATTTCTGGCTAAAATCCCTATCTGATAGAGCTAGTTAACATACACACAAGTCATTCTCATATGTACTTTGGATGTATTATATTATATTCAATACAAAATGTCACCATAAATTTCTCTTAGTTACGTTCAAACCGATACATTCAATTCAACATTAAAGGTTACTATGTAGCTTATAGCGTAATGGCATATAGAGCTTAGCAGAAATGTAGCTGTTCGTAACTAGGCAATTAAGCTTATTCTTAGATGACAGTTAGATTATATAACAACCCTCCTATAGTTGCAGTTGGAGTGAGAAAACTATAGCAATATAAGTATAAGGTTATAGCGGTATACAGTTAGAGAGTTTTCAAAAAGCCGCTATTGCTATTTTAGGTATGTGATTAGCTTGCACGCTTGTTCCACCCAAGGCCACGCCCACCGACGCGTTTCAGTCACAGAACGTGACTTCGTCAGGGCATAGGGCCAGCCCAGCACTCGGTACAAGAATTTATAGTAGTCAGTTGTCATAGCAACCTATAAAGTATTGGAAATGGAGGTGTAAAACGCCGCTATGGCCTCATTCTGTCATTTAACTTTTAATTTGTATTAGTTATGTGTACTGCCTTTAATTCATTGCACATTTCTAAAGTAAATATTTGAACAAAAAGGGAACATAACAATTCATCATTTTATTGACGCTTACCACTCTTGTGTGGGGGTATATTGTGCATCATTATGTGCAAGTATTGTGGGGGAAAGTAGTATTCCCTAGTGGTTGTATTGGGAGAGTTTTATTGGGAGATATATATATATATATATATATATATATATATATATATATATATATATATATATATATATATATATATATATATATATATATATATATATATATATATATATATATATATATATAGTGCCTATACAGCATATTGTATTCTATTTTTTATATAGAATACCTAGGTCAAATATGCTGATAATTGTCAATTGACAATTATCAGCATATTTGACCTAGGTATTCTATATAAAAAATAGAATACAATATGCTGTATAGGCACTATAACTATATATATATATATATATATATATATATCTCCCTATAAAACTCTCCCAATACAACCACTTGGGAATACTACTTTCCCCCACAATACTTGCACATAATGATGCACAATATACCCCCACACAAGAATGGTAAGCGTCAATAAAATGATGAATTGTTATGTTCCCTTTTTGTTCAAATATTTACTTTAGAAATGTGCAATGAATTAAAGGCAGTACACATAACTAATACAAATTAAAAGTTAAATGACAGAATGAGGCCATAGCGGAGTTTTACACCTCCGTTTCCAATACTTTATAGGTTGCTATGACAACTGACTACTATAAATTCTTGTACCGAGTGCTGGGCTGGCCCTATGCCCTGACGAAGTCACGTTCTGTGACGGAAACGCGTCGGTGGGCGTGGCCTTGGGTGGAACAAGCGTGCGAGCTAGTCACATACCTAAAATAGCAATAGCGGCTTTTTGAAAACTCTCTAACTGTATACCGCTATAACCTTATACTTATATTGCTATAGTTTTCTCACTCCAACTGCAACTATAGGAGGGTTGTTATATAATCTAACTGTCATCTAAGAATAAGCTTAATTGCCTAGTTACGAACAGCTACATTTCTGCTAAGCTCTATATGCCATTACGCTATAAGCTACATAGTAACCTTTAATGTTGAATTGAATGTATCGGTTTGAACGTAACTAAGAGAAATTTATGGTGACATTTTGTATTGAATATAATATAATACATTCAAAGTACATATGAGAATGACTTGTGTGTATGTTAACTAGCTCTATCAGATAGGGATTTTAGCCAGAAATCGGCTGACTCTGTTCAATCAGAGCAGTACGCAGGCAGGAGGACGCCTTTGAGCGCACAGCTTGTACATTTGTATGCTTGTCCTAAATACCTACCCTGTGTGTATGGAATCACGTTTATGCTAACTTCCCTACCCTGTATGACTTACTGATTTGACACGCAACACCCAGTCCACTAGCCCTTATTTTTAAACGTGGATGCTATATAATTTGGCTATCATTTATTTGAAGTATGGAAGTGACTTATCCCATTCTTTTTTAGCCTTCTATATATACATCCTTATTTTACTTGTCTAATTACCGGTGGGGATCTCTAGATTCTGTAAGCTTACAATTAGTCCAGAGGTTGCTTAACCGTGGATATTTCTTTCCCCCCCCTGGTAACGTCTGTTTCAAGCATATTTGTTAAATAAAGTGTAAAAATAAATATATTTGCTATTTGATATAACTAGTGTATAATTCTACACTTGACTTCAATGTCACAAACCCCCTTAGGTTCCCTAACCTTACCATTAATTTTAGAGATCAGCATCCCACCCCCTGATCCCTCCCAAACAGCTCTCTTCCCTGCACCACCCCACAATTGTTCCCGCCATCTTAAGTACTGGCAGAAAGTCTGCCAGTACTAAATAAGAGGTGTTTTTTTTTTTTTTTTTTTAAATAAAAATAATAAAGTATTTTAGCTGTGATGGACCCCTGCCTTAGCCCCAACCTCCCTGATCCCCCCTCCAGCTCTCTAACCCTCTCCCCTACCTAATTACCACCATCTTGGGTACTGGCAGCTTTCTGCCAGTACCCAGTTTGGCCCCAAAAACCCCCCAAAAAGTATTTTTATTTTTACGTAAAAAAACTATTTCTGTAGTGTAGCAGCCCCCCACAATACCCCCACCCCCTCCCAGATCCTTTTTATATATATTTTTTTTTTAAAACAAAATCCCTTTTTTTCCCCTTTCTGCCCTCATTCATTGGTGTCAGTGTGGCTAATGGGTGCACGTGCGCGCGCGCGCGCGCACCCTCACACCCTCACACCCGGCACTATCGCTACCGGTGCAGAGAGGGCCACAGAGTGGCTCTCTCTGCATCGGGGGCTTGTAAAATGGTATTGCAGGATGCCTCCATATCGAGGCATCACTGCAATACCCTCAGAGCTGCTGGAAGCATTTGTGATCGCTTCCAGCACTCTGTTAGACAACTGACGTACCAGGTACGTCCATTGTCATTAACTGCTTGTTAATGCATGACGTACCTGGTACGTCAGTTGTCATTAAGGGGTTAAAGTTATGTATATTTCCACTCCCTCTGTACCATGTGATAGTAATCAGCCAATCACAAATGTATATACGTATAGTCTGAGTTCTTGCACATGCTCAGTAGGAGCTGGTGACTCAAAAAGTGTAAATATAAAAGACTGTGTACATTTTCTTTAATAGAAGTAAATTGGAAAGTTGTTTAAAATTACATGCTGTATATGAATCATGTCAATTTAATAAAACCTGAGTGTCCCTTTAATAGAATATACTATTGCGTATTTTATTTGTTGTAATTGCTGTCTGTTTTCTTATCAATAATAGTATTAGAGCATACTGGAGCTGTTGCCATTAATTTAAATATCAATCGTTTAGAGGATAGATCCTCTGACCACTTATATAAGTGTATCTTTTGCAAGCTTATCCCTATTACTCCGCCAGCTCAGCTATGCAATTCATGTATGGATTACCTTTATGCATTCTAACCAGTCTAATGCTGCCCTTGCCTCTAAACAAATCTGTCCTCCCTCTAAAGTTCAGGAAAGGTCTTATGATTTAAAGATTCAGGATTTAAGTCATTCAAGTCCAAAATTTTTTTTTTCATGATTTAAATAGGGAATGTAATTTTAACCAACTTTCCAATTTACTTTTATCACAAACTTAGCTTTGTTCTTAGTTGAAAGCTAAACCTAGGAGGTTCATATGCTAATTTCTTAGACCTTGGAGACTGCCTCGTATTCTGAATGCATTGTGACCACTAGAGGGCATTAGTTCATGTGTTTCATATAGATAACATTGAGCTCATGCACGTTAAGTTACCCTGGAGATAGCACTGATTGGCTAAAATGCAAGTCTGTCAAAAGAACTGAAATAAGGGGGCAGTTTGCAGAGGCTTAGATACAAGGTAATCAGAGGTAAAACGTGCATTTCTATAACATTGTTAGTTATACAAAACTGGGTAATGGGTAATAAAGGGATTCTTTCTTTTTAAACAACAAAAATTCTGGTGTTTACTGTCCCTTTCAAGATTTTGTGCATGCAACTGTGTCTAAGATGTTGGCAACCATGCCTCCCCCAAGTAAGCGCAAAATAGTCTCTGACAAACAACCTACATTTTGCTTTATCTAGCCATTCGGAATCTCTTAAGATCCGATCAGCTAAACTGTTACTTTAAGATTCAGAGTCTTCTGAAGTTGAACTTTTTGATAAGGAGTCAGTTGCTGATAAGGATACAGAATCCTCCTCTTTCATGTTCAAACTTTAACATCTTCAAAGTCTTTTAAATGAGGTTTTATGTACTTTAGGGGTACAAAACCTAAAAGCCTTTGAAATAAAAATTAATAAAACAATTTAAATTTAATTTTCAAACCTTACCTTCTGTTAAGACTCCAGAGGCTTTTCCCGTTCTTGATGCGATCAAACTAAAGATTGGCCAAGTTTGGTGTTCCTTTTAATCGATCTTCTGCATTTAAAAGGATGTTCCCTTTACCAACTGCTAGTGTAGAGCTTTGGGAAACTATCCCAAATGTGGATAGCACCAACTTCAGCTTAGCAAAACCTACTACTATCCCTTTCCACAGAAAGGCTTTTGTTCAAGCGTGTTTAGAGAATAAAGACCAATGAGAGCACTAGGTCTCTCTAGGGGGCGCTATATCATGAAAAGTGATAATTAACTATATGTACAGTATCTCACAAAAATGAGTACACCCCTCACATTTTTGTAAATATTTTATTATATTTTTTCATGTGACAACACTGAAGAAATGACACTTTGCTACAATGTAAAGAAGTGAGTATGCAGTCTGTAGAACAGTGTAAATTTGCTGTCCCCTCAAAATAACTCAACTCACAGCCATTAATGTCTAAACCGTTGGCAACAAAAGTGAGTACACCCCTAATTGGAAATGTCCAAAATGGGGCCCAAAGTGTCAATATTTTGTGTGGCCACCATTATTTTCCAGCACTGCCTTAACCCTCTTGGGCATGGAGTTCACCAGAGCTTCACAGGTTGCCACTGGAGTCCTCTTCCACTCCTCCATGACGACATCACAGAGCTGGTGGATGTTGGAGATCTTGCGCTCCCCCACCTTCTGTTTGAGGATGCCCCACAGATGCTTAATAGGGTTAAGGTCGGGAGACATGCTTGGCGAGTCCATCACCTTTACTCTCAGCTTCTTTAGCAAGGCAGTGGTCGTCTTGGAGGTGTGTTTGGGGTTGTTATCATGTTGGAATACTGCCCTGTGGCCCAGGCTGCTAACTGCCAAGCTCTGCTTTAACACAAAAGCTGGGTGTTAAAGCAGAGATTGGCAGTTAGCAGCCTCACCTTTCATACCATTATGTAATCTGTGTAGCCACCACAGCTGCGCCTGAGACTCTTCATCATAAACTGGATACATCATTTGGATTTGTGTGTATCTGAAACATCCTACTTTATCCTGCAGCTTGTAGCTCTATCTCAGGCATCCCAATCGTGACTGGATCCAGGCAGTGGCATCATGACTTGTGTTGATGATCTACTCATCTTTCAGCACAACAGACTGCTGCTGCATATTGTGAGTACCCTGTATGCACATTACACCGCACTGTTCATTTGAAAACGTATATGCACATGAAGCGCCCTCTGCTTTGTTTGCTTAGAGTGTTATTTGTTTAAACCAGATATCAGTATTGCTTGCATGTTAGCAGCTTCTACTCATTGGTGTTATTTATCTGATCAGATTTCAGATGATTCTATTGATGAAGAGTTTTAATGTCGTCTGAAACTTCTTAGGTCAGCAAATGCTTTTATCTGTGATGCTATTGTCGACATTATTATAATCAATGCCAAAAATTTGTCTTTACCAGTTTTGAACAGAAGAGCTTTATAACTCAAATCTATTCTCTCTTCCTTTTCAAGGAAATATTTTATTTGGGTCAGGTTTAGATGCTATAATCACTACTGTGACTGTAGGTAAATGAGCCTTTGTCGCTCAAGTCAAGAAGTCTAAGGGAAAGAACAGAGCTACTAATTGCTTTTGTCAATCAAGGAACCAAAGATCATCCTCTGCTTCAAGAAACAGGATTCTTCTTGAAAACCTAACCCCAATTGAAACAAGGATAATAGTCCAAAAAAGTCTTCCTTCTTTACCAAGTCTGCATGAACCTGCAGCCCCCAATCCAGATCTTCTTCTGGTAGGGGTCAGATTATGCCTTTTGTCAAAAGTCCTGGTCGCTATCTGTACAAAATACTTAGGCCTAGATTTGGAGTTTTGTCGGTAACGACCCGCGTAGCTAACGCCGGCTTTTTTCTGGCCGCACCATAAAAATAACTCTGGTATAGAGAGTCCACATAAAGGCTGCGTTAGGCTCCAAAAAAGGAGCGTAGAGCATATTTAACGCAGCTTCAACTCTCGATACCAGAGTTGCTTACGCAAGCGGCCAGCCTCAAAAACGTGCTCGTGCACGATTCCCCCATAGGAAACAATGGAGCTGTTTGAGCTGAAAAAAAACCTAACACCTGCAAAAAAGCCGCGTTCAGCTCCTAACGCAGCCCCATTGTTTGCTATGCGTAAACACTTCCTACGTCTGCACCTAACACTCTAACATGTACCCCGAGTCTAAACACCCCTAACCTTACACTTATTAACCCCTAATCTGCCGCCCCCCGCTATCGCTGACCCCTGCATATTATTATTAACCCCTAATCTGCCGCTCCGTAAACCGCCGCTACTTACATTATCCCTATGTACCCCTAATCTGCTGCCCTAACATCGCCGACCCCTATATTATATTTATTAACCCCTAATCTTCCCCCCACAACGTCGCCTCCACCTGCCTACACTTATTAACCCCTAATCTGCCGACCGGACCGCACCGCTATTATTATAAAGTTATTAACCCCTAATCCGCCTCACTAACCCTATAATAAATAGTATTAACCCCTAATCTGCCCTCCCTAACATCGCCGACACCTAACTTCAAACATTAACCCCTAATCTGCCGACTGGAGCTCACCGCTATTCTAATAAATGTATTAACCCCTAAAGCTAAGTCTAACCCTAACACTAACACCCCCCTAAGTTAAATATAATTTAAATCTAACGAAATTAATTAACTCTTATTAAATAAATTATTCCTATTTAAAGCTAAATACTTACCTGTAAAATAAATCCTAATATAGCTACAATATAAATTATAATTATATTATAGCTATTTTAGGATTAATATTTATTTTACAGGTAACTTTGTATTTATTTTAACCAGGTACAATAGCTATTAAATAGTTAAGAACTATTTAATAGCTAAAATAGTTAAAATAATTACAAAATTACCTGTAAAATAAATCCTAACCTAAGTTACAATTACACCTAACACTACACTATCAATAAATTAATTAAATACAATTCCTACAAATAAATACAATTAAATAAACTTGCTAAAGTACAAAAAATAAAAAAGAACTAAGTTACAAAAAATAAAAAAATATTTACAACATAAGAAAAATATTACAACAATTTTAAACTAATTACACCTACTCTAAGCCCCCTAATAAAATAACAAAGCACCCCAAAATAAAAAAATGCCCTTCCCTATTCTAAATTACTAAAGTTCAAAGCTCTTTTATCTTACCAGCCCTGAACAGGGCCCTTTGCGGGGCATGCCCCAAGAAGTTCAGCTCTTTTGCCTGTAAAAAAAAAAAACATACAATACCCAAGCCCCCCAACATTACAACCCACCACCCACATACCCCTAATCTAACCCAAACCCCCCTTAAATAAACCTAACTCTAAGCCCCTGAAGATCTTCCTACCTTGTCTTCACCTCACCGGGTTCACCGATCTGTCCAGAAGAGCTCCTCCGATGTCCTGATCCAAGCCCAAGCGGGGGGCTGAAGAGGTCCATGATCCGGCTGAAGTCTTCATCCAAGCGGGGCAGAAGAGGTCTTCCATCCGATTGAAGTCTTCATCCAAGCGGGATCTTCTATGGTCATCCATCCGGAGCGGCAGGATCCTGAAGACCTCCGACGCGGAACATCCATCCTGGCCGACGACTGAACGACGAATGACGGTTCCTTTAAATGACGTCATCCAAGATGGCGTCCCTCGAATTCTGATTGGCTGATAGGATTCTATCAGCCAATCGGAATTAAGGTAGGAATATTCTGATTGGCTGATTCCATCAGCCAATCAGAATCAAGTTCAATCCGATTGGCTGATCCAATCAGCCAATCAGATTGAGCTTGCATTCTATTGGCTGTTCTGATCAGCCAATAGAATGCGAGCTCAATCTGATTGGCTGCTGGAATCAGCCAATCAGAATATTCCTACCTTAATTCCGATTGGCTGATAGAATCCTATCAGCCAATCGGAATTCGAGGGACGCCATCTTGGATGACGTCCCTTAAAGGAACCGTCATTCTTCAGTTGGACGTCGCCGGAAGAAGATGGGTCCGCGGTGGAGGTCTTCAGGATGGAGCCGGTCGTCATCGGATGAAGATAGAAGATGCCGCTTGGATCAAGATTGTTGCCGGTCCGGATCGCCTCTTCTTCCCAGATAGGATGAAGACTTTGGAGCCTCTTCTGGACCTCTTCAGCCACCGGATGATGGATCGCCAGCCCCCGCTTGGGTTGGATGAAGATTTTGGAGCCAGGACGGATCGGTGATACCTGGTGAGGTGAAGACAAGGTAGGATGATCTTCAGGGGCTTCGTGTTAGGTTTATTTAAGGGGGGTTTGGGTTAGATTAGGGGTATGTGGGTGGTGGGTTGTAATGTTGGGGGGGGGGGGGTATTGTATGTTTTTTTTTTTACAGGCAAAAGAGCTGAACTTCTTGGGGCATGCCCCGCAAAGGGCCCTGTTCAGGGCTGGTAAGGTAAAAGAGCTTTGAACTTTAGTAATTTAGAATAGGGTAGGGCATTTTTTTTTATTTTGGGGGTCTTTGTTATTTTATTAGGGGGCTTAGAGTAGGTGTAATTAGTTTAAAATTGTTGAAATATTTTTCTTATGTTTGTAAATATTTTTTTATTTTTTGTACTTTAGTTAGTTTATTTCATTGTAGTTATTTGTAGATATTGTATTTAATTAATTTATTGATAGTGTAGTGTTAGGTTTAATTGTAGATAATTGTAGGTATTTTATTTAATTAATTTAATGATAGTGTAGTGTTAGGTTTAATTGTAACTTAGGTTAGGATTTATTTTACAGGTAATTTTGTAATTATTTTAACTAGGTAACTATTAAATAGTTCTTAACTATTTAATAGCTATTGTACATGGTTAAAATAAATACAAAGTTACCTGTAAAATAAATATTAATCCTAAAATAGCTACAATATAATTATAATTTATATTGTAGCTATATTAGGATTTATTTTACAGGTAAGTATTTAGCTTTAAATAGGAATAATTTATTTAATAAGAGATAATTAATTAATTTTGTTAGATGTAAATTATATTTAACTTAGGGGGGTGTTGGTGTTAGGGTTAGACTTAGCTTTAGGGGTTAATACATTTATTAGAATAGCGGTGAACTCCAGTCGGCAGATTTGGGGTTAATAATTGAAGTTAGGTGTCGGCGATGTTAGGGAGGGCAGATTAGGGGTTAATACTATTTATTATAGGGTTAGTGAGGCGGATTAGGGGTTAATAACTTTATTATAGTAGCGGTGCGGTCCGCTCGGCAGATTAGGGGTTAATAAGTGGAGGCGACGTTGAGGGGGGCAGATTAGGGGTTAATAAATATAATATAGGGGTCGGCGGTGTTAGGGGCAGCAGATTAGGGGTACATAAGGATAACGTAGGTGGCGGCGCTTTGCGGTCGGCAGATTAGGGGTTAATAAGTGTAGGTAGCTGGCGGCGACGTTGTGGGGGGCAGATTAGGGGTTAATAAATATAATATAGGGGTCGGCGGTGTTAGGGGCAGCAGATTAGGGGTACATAAGGATAACGTAGTTGGCGGTCGGCAGATTAGGGGTTAAAAAAATTAATTGAGTTGCGGCGATGTGGGGGAACCTCGGTTTAGGGGTACATAGGTAGTTTATGGGTGTTAGTGTACTTTAGAGTACAGTAGTTAAGAGCGTTATAAACCGGCGTTAGCCCATAAAGCTCTTAACTACTGACTTTTTTCCTGCGGCTGGAGTTTTGTCGTTAGATGTCTAACGCTCACTTCAGACACGACTCTAAATACCGGAGTTAGAAAAATCCCATTGAAAAGATAGGATACGCAATTTACGTAAGGGGATCTGCGGTATGGAAAAGTCGCGGCTGAAAAGTGAGCGTTAGACCCTATTTTGAGTGACTCCAAATACCGGAGGTAGCCTAAAACCAGCGTTAGGAGCCTCTAACGCTGGTTTTCACGGCTAACGCCAAACTCCAAATCTAGGCCTTAGGTTCTAAAAACATAGATTCTCAAGGGTACATAATGTGCTTTAGATCAAGGTCTCCCATAGGAAGGTTTCTTCTGTCCCATGTCCCAAAGGACTCTGTGAAGGCACATGGGAGTAATAGTTCCAGTTCCGATATCGGAACAAGGCCAGGGTTTTTACTTCATCCTTTTCAAAAAAGAGGGAACTTTCAGGCATATTCTGGACTTGAAAACCCTGAACAAGTTCCTCAGAGTTCCTAGTTTCAAAATTAAAACTATCCAGACAATTTCTTCTACAAGATACGAGTCCACGGATTTCATCCTTACTTGTGGGATATTATCCTTCTGCTAACAGGAAGTGGCAAAGAGCACCACAGCAGAGCTGTATATATATATAGCTCCTCCCTTCCCCTCCACCCCTAGTCATTCTCTTTGCCTGTGTTATACTAGGAAGAGGTAAAGTGAGGTGTTAGTTTTAGTTTCTTCAATCAAGAAGTTTTTTTTATTTTAAATGGTACCGGTGAGTACTATTTTCCTCAGGGGGATATGGAAGAAGATTTCTGTCCTGAGGTTGATGATCTTAGCAGCTGTAACTAAGATCCATGTTAGTTCCCACAAGACTTCTGAAGGTAACACAAGAGACATCTTCAGTGTGGAGAACGTTTTCATGCTACAAGCAGCATTGAGGTATGTGCAGCCCTTTATTTCTTAAGAGACTTCATATATCAGAACTGGCTGGCATTTATTTCCCTGTAAGGGAATGGGGTAAGCAGTACACCTGTTAAACAGAGGGGTGTTACTGGAGACCTATGTTTTATTTTTCTGTTGACACAATCATTATAATGGGCATTATATAAGACACTGGGAGAGGCAGAAACTGTAGATCGTTTTTTTGTTTGCACTGAATAACCGGAGTGGCTATACTGGTATGTTGTTTGGGGTTTTATATGTTCCACTTAGTTTTGCTTAAAACCGCTTCACCATGCGGCTGTTTTAGGCCTACTCGGGCATCGGCCATGATGGGCGGGGCTTAATTTCGCGCACTCAGATGCGCACTTCCTTCTGACTGAGAAGCAGCAAGCATTAATTCCGGTTGATCCTAGACAGTGATTCTCTTGTCCGGATCGTTGGCGAGTCATTTTAAAGTACCCTGGGAGCAGGTAAGCGCCACAGCTCTGCAGGTGCAGGGGGTATTTTTGTAAAAATTGACATTTTTGTGATTTAAGTTACGTTTAGAGGTTAATTTCTCCCCTTACTCTTGGGGTGCAATAATTTTTGGAGCCATTAATGAGTTAGTTAATATTTAGAGCACATTAACGTTTTTGAAGCAGTTTTGGAAAAATTGTGCGCTTTTTATTACTTAAAGGCGCAGTACACGTTTCTCAAAATTTGTTTAAAGCAATAAATAAAGTGTTTAACGACTTCTGTGGTTATTACTAGTCTGTTCAACATGTCTGACATTGAGGAATCTCATTGTTATATGTGTTTAGAAGCTATTGTGGAACCCCCTCTTACATTGTGTACCTCCTTGTACTGAAAGGGCCTTACATTGTAAAAAGCATATTTTAGGTCAAGAAAGTGTGCCTAAGGATGATTCTCAGTCTGAAGAGAATCAGGATATGCCATCCAATTCTCCAAGTGTCACAACCTTTAACGCCCACGCAAGTGACGCCAAGTACCTCTAGTGCGTCTAATTCCTTTACTCTGCAGGAGATGGCTGCAGTTATGTCAACTACCCTTACAGAGGTATTGTCTAAATTACCAGTGTTACAGGGTAAACGCAGTAGGTCAGGTATTAATGTGAATACTGAATCCTCTGATGCTTTATTGGCTATTTCCGATGTACCCTCACAGTGCTCTGAGTTGGGGGTCAGGGAATTGCTGTCTGAGGGAGAGCTTTCAGAGTCAGGGAATGTGTTACCTCAGACAGATTCAGACTTTTCATCCGGGGGAGTGGGAACTCCATCCGGAGGTGTTTGCTTCATTGATTCACAAATGGGGCAGACCGGAACTGGATCTGATGGCATCTCGTCAGAATGCCAAGCTTCCACGTTACGGATCCAGGTCAAGGGATCCCCAGGCCGAACTGATAGATGCCTTGGCAGTGCCTTGGTCGTTCAGCCTAGCTTATGTGTTTCCACCGTTTCCTCTCCTTCCACGCGTGATTGCTCGAATCTAAACAGGAGAGAGCTTCAGTAATCCTGATGGCGCCTGCGTGGCCACGCAGGACTTGGTATGCGGATTTAGTGGACATGTCCTCTCTACCACCGTGGAAACTTCCTTTGAGACAGGACCTTCTCATTCAAGGTCCTTTCCAACATCCAAATCTAATTTCTCTACAGCTGACTGCGTGGAGATTGAACACTTGATTTTGTCTAAGCGAGGATTCTCTGATTTGGTCATCAATACTTTGATACAGGCTAGAAAGCCTGTCACTAGAAAAATCTATCATAAGATATGGCGTAAATATCTTTATTGGTGTGAATCCAAGGGTTACTCATGGAGTAAAGTTAGGATTCCCAGGATTCTGTCTTTTCTCCAAGAAGGATTGCAGAAAGAGTTATCAGCAAGTTCTTTAAAGGGACAAATTTCTGCTTTGCCAATTTTGTTTCACAAACGTTTGGCAGATGTGCCAGATGTTCAGTCTTTTTGTCAGGCTCTAACTAGAATTAAGCCTGTATTTAGACCAATTACTCCTCCCTGGAGTTTAAATTTAGTTCTTCAAGGGGTTCCGTTTGAACCTATGCATTCCATAGATATTAAATTGTGTTGTGTTTTTTTTTTTTTTTTTTAAATAAGTTTTTTATTGAAGTTGTGAAATTAATAACCAAGAGAAAAACACACAATTCGTCCAAAAACAGGTAATTACATCCAAGATAGGTACAGATTACAATATCATATCTTATTCCAACGTAGCATGAGAGAAGGCATGGACGAATCAAAATTGAACTTCACTTTTATAATTTAATATATAGTAGAGGTTCCCCAAAATGACAGAAGAAAACCTCTGTACAATCTAAGTTAATCATAGCGTAATAAGGGGATATGGCTTATGTTTCGATCACTCTTGGACCATAGCATGTGGGGGAGGGAATGCAGCGGGCGAGAGCCGCTCGTATTAGAGAGGGGGGAGGGGCGGAGCCTATTAAGGTATGTCAGTAAAGTAATAGGAGATTAAGGGGAAGCGATATGAGGACAAATGATATGAGTGGCATGGGTGAATAAGATACAACAAAATCTCTCTAGCATCATTGACATATAAAAACTGAGAGACCACAGTTAAACCAAGCATATTAGTAGACACTACTATTAAACCAAGGGCATCAGTGTACAACAGATGATATATAGTCAAGGGAGGTATCATAACAATCAGTCACTGTGTATAATTAATTGTAGTAACAATAGGGGTCCCATCTACAGAGGGGCACATACTTATAAAGATTGTTACAAAAGAGTAGGAAGCTATTGTATACACATAGTTATCGAGGGGCTAAGATGATAGGAGCTTGTCATGGCTGAATGGAAATAAAGCTTAGAACATCACCTAGAGATGACTATGTACTGCTAATAAAACTATCCAATGTAACTGTTTAAACAGAATATAAAATCTTGAAAATGGTTACAGTTAGATCCATATAATGGATATATAACAGATATAATAGTCTCTCCTTAGCCTATACTTAAGGGATTGACTCGTCCCATCCCACAAACTCGGCCGCTGTCCGTAGGACAAGATCTGTTATGGTAGGTTTAAATAAGGGCAAGAGTAGGCTTTTTAAAGTCTCAGTTGGGTATAGAATAGATCATGGTAACAGTAGACCATAAGTTAAATAAAAGGAGTATATGGTCCTAGATATTGGTCTCAAAGTAAGCTATATGTGTATCATCTAGCATTATCCCCTGTATTAGAAAATAGTGAAATTAACCCCTACAATAATTAATGTTGCTCGCTGTTTAAGCTACTATGCTGATCAGTGAGTAATGTATCTAGCTCTCCTATGTGTGGGACCCTCTATTTAACAATGTTTGAAGGCCAGTATTACATATCAATATTCTACAAACCTCCACCAAAAACAAACAGTGAGACCTGGAATGTACAGTGTAACATGGCAAACTTCTGATGAAATATAAGAGAGCCATGTAAATAAACGAATGGTAAAAGAGATTGGCGCTATATATAATAATATCAGGAACCTGTGTTGTGGTAGTTAAACTAGGTGGATATGTATTACTCAATTGGTGTGTATATATAGGATAATTAAGTTGTGAGAAATATTTAATGTCATCTAGTCCATAGGGAGTAATGGAGCTGCGAAAAGTCAAATAAAAAGGAATATAGCCTACCCTACTCCCGTAGCCGCAGCCTGGGTCGCAGCAAGTAAATAATTTAGCTGTCATAGAGACTAAATCTGGATCTGTGATATTAGCAAGCCAAAAGATTTTAAAATGTCATAATGCTCAAACTAAACATAAAGCTGAACAGCTGCATTTAAGTACATCTGTTAGAATTAGGCCCTGAGTTATAACCATCATTTATAAATAGGTTTCCTCTAAGGGGCATAGATATCTAATTTTAACATAGCGTTACAATCTATATAAACATAGGCAAATGAGTAGTAATATATAGGTATGGTATACCCCCGGTGAACTAGCACAAGGGAAGGTGTTGCTAAGTAACATATCCAGATATACTCCTCCCACAACAAGGATAGAGAACCAATCCATTTCTTTTGGTGGTGGGGGGCATCTTTTGTCCATCCAACTTAGACTGTAATCATGACAGACACAAATCTTTCATGTTTGGGTGCAATATGGGGAGTTGGCCTTTTCAGGAGACAAGGTTTTGAATAAATATCCTAGAAGGTGCAACCCTAAGGGCTCTTTAGACCTGGCCTTTCCTAAAGAAGAGACTTATCTGCATTTCCAATCAATGTAACAGCGGTGGCGTATATCTGTAACCAAGGGGGAACACGCAGTATTTCGATGAAGGAAGTATCTCATATTCTTTCTTGGGCAGAGAACAATATTTGTAAAATTTTATGCAATTCATATCCTAGGTGTGGAAACTTGGTAAGCAAATTATCTGAGTTGTCAATCTATTCATCCAGGAATGTTATTTTATATTGGTTTTCAATCAGATTGTAGAATGATGGGGTCTACCAGAGATAGTCCTGATGGTTTCTTGTTTGAACAACAAGCTTCCCAGATACGTTGCAAGATCAAGTGATCCTGAGGTGGTGTTTGTAGATGCTCTAGCACCTTCCTGTTATTTCATCTTGTTTACATATTTTCTCCAACAGTTCTGCTGCCAAGAGTGATAGTTTGGATCAAATCAGTAATTTTCATTGCTACAGCTTGGCTTGGCTTTTTACCAAAAGTGGTATCTTCTGATAACACTAATCGAGAAATTATTCCTTCTTTGTCTCAATCCTCAAAATTTTTAAACAAAGGGTACAACACAATTTAGATGTGATGAGAGCTTAGACATTAGTAGTTTGTAGGTAAAATGTTAATTTTAGACATTCCTCAAAGGCTTACTTGGAGGCAGGAAAGATTCCCCCAAAAGGTATTACAGCCCACTCTACTAGATCAGTTTCCACTTCCTGAGCTTTCAAAAAATGAAGCTTCTGCTTAACAAATTTGCAAGGTAGCAATATGGTCATCCCTACGTACTTTTACTAAATTCTGCCACATTGATGTTTTTGCTTCTTCTGAAGTGGCTTTTGATACGAAAGCCCTCCAGGCAGCAGTGTCTGTGAATTAAGGGCCTACCTATTCAAAATGGTTTTTGTCCCACCCAAATTACCCGTGGACTCGACAACTTAGATATTCATTACCAGAGTAAAGGATTGTGGACTCTCACCAACTTATGAAACAAAAATTTATGCTGATAAATTTAATTTCTTTCATGGTGGTTAGAGTCCATGAGCCCCACCCAATTTTTTTAAATGGGCAGTCTACACCTTGGTCATCTTAAAGTCTTACCTTTTTAGATTAAGCTGCAAATTTCCTCCTGCACCCTTTCTATATCATGCAACAGGAACAGTTAGTTATTTTGCTGCCAAGCTCCACCCACTGACATTACGATCGGGGCTGCATATTGCTTCCAATCATAAAAATCTCACTAGTTGGATTCAACAGACTGTCAATGCTATTCAGCAGAGTGCATAGATGCAGCCCAGATGTGATGTCATCTGTGGGTGGAGCATGGCCAGAAACGATATTCATTTTAAAAATATATTATTATTTTTTTACCATTTCTGCTGCATAATATAGAAAGGGGTGCAGGAGACTATTTGCAGCTTAATCTAAGGTAAGACTTTAAGATGACTAAGGTGTAGACTGTCCCTTTAATCAAATTAAAAAGTTCTGGCGGCAGTTCTAGTTTGCACCACCTTTTCCCATGCTTTGTCCTTTCCTACTTTTTTTTTTTTCCCCTGCTTCTCCTTGCTTGGCTATACGTCCAGACTGGCATACCAATGAGGTGGGAGGGAGGAAGTGCTGTTAGAAGGTTTGGGAATCTTTGCCTCCTCCTAGTGACCACTAGTTGAATCCAGGGGTAATGGATTGTGTACGCTCACCACCATGAAAAAGATGAATTTATCATGTAAGCATAAATGTTTTTTTAATTGTATTTCTTCAGTAGAAGACATCTTTTGTGTCATGATTTAAAAAAAAAAAAAATAGCCAGGGTTATTAATATATGAAGGGTGGGAGCCCACTTTTCTAGAGAGAAAGCACTTATTAAATATACATATGAGTGTAATTAATTAATAAATATTGAACGCTCCTCTTCCATTGGAAGATGGACACTTTGAACACCTAGTAAAACTGAGCAGATCACACAGTAGACGCTGATACGTTAAACAACTACAATTATCCCCGCAGAGTTGGAACACTGACCGACTTTATTGGTTGCTTCAAATAAGCCTCCAAAATAAAATTGCTAAAGGAAACCACAATCTTGGTAGAAATTCACCCCTTGGATGTCGGTACCACAAAATAGTGCACCATTTACGTTATCCTACTAGTGTGTAACATGGACACAAAACATGTACGTGAGAGGACAAGAGTGCAGGTCCTAAAAGTGGTGCCGATGCAAGTGCAAAAGCTGTATTGGGGAGAGACACCCAGAAAAAGGACAGTAAAATCTTAACCACTAACCCCAGTTACATATTTTTAAAGCCCTGATTTCTAGTTGCCTGTATTTTTTTTTGTCTCTTATTTGCAGGTCAGATGAGGTGGTGGAGAAACTTTAAGGGTGGGTAGGCATCTCTTATTTAGTGGGAGAGTCTGAAAGCTTGAAGAAAATACATTTTTTGGGTTTCATATCCCTTTAAGTAAATGAAAGATTAAAAGGCACAAAAAAAAACTTAAAATCATTGCACCTTATTCTTGTCATACAGTTTAAAACCAGTTAAACTTTGTTATTGAATCTCAAGGTAAAATCTTTCTATTGTAATTTTTTTTTTTTTTTGCAGATACATGCGACATGCTTATGGATTGGGAGAGCATTATAATTCCGTGGAACCACTGAAGGTCACATCTTCGGATAGCTAACTATCTTATTGTTTTGGAAGTGTACTGGGCATAATTTTTAATATGAAGATTATCATTTGTCAGTTTGTAATGTAATGCATTTCCATTTCGTCTGTGAAATCAAACATTTACATTAGTGTTTAACATTACATGTAGTATATTAAATGTGATTTGTGCTGTTTTGTTCCCTGAGAGCCTCTTCATCTAGAGAAAATATTTAAAGCCATGGTCATACAGAGCTTATAAAATGAATGCAAGTCTCTGTAGTATGTCTAATCTAAGAAGTAGGCTTTTCTGAAATATGTGAAACTATTTTTTATTAACATTCTATCCCAGTTCACCAGGGAGATCAGTCTTCCCTCTAGGCCTCTGGTTTTCAAACCTGCCCTCAGACCTCCCTAACAGGCCAGAGTTTGAGGATATCTGAACTAGAGCACAGTTGAAATCAGCTGATTAGTAAACATGGTTATTTTACCTGCTCTCACTCAGGGTGATCCTACAAATCTGTCCTGTTAGGGAGGTCTGAGCACAGGTTTGAAAACGAGTGCTCTAGGCTGATGGACTGGAATTGCCACCACTCTCAAATCTTTAAAATACCAATCAGGCACATCTGTGGCATTTTATAAATTCCTGTTGTTAGGGATAGTTTGGGAAATAGAGGTTCTCCAACTTTGTCAAATTATAATTGAATAATAACCAGCCGTTACAAGTGGCTGGTTATTGCTACCGCCAGCTCGTGGCAGCAATTAGCGCTCAGAAAATTAACCAGAGATCAGATCTCTGGTTAATATTCTGAAAGTACCCCAAAGGCCCCTAAAATAAAGTGTCTTAGTTTTTTTATGAAAAAAATGTAGCATATTTTTATTTATTTTTTCATAAAAATATACTGCACTAGGCAGTTTATGGGGTTAAAAGTGGTAGGTGTGGGGTGTTAGGAAAAAAAACTGCACTGAAAAGTGCCTTTACATAACAATATGGGAACTGTATGATCCCTGTAAGTATATATTTAAAATAACTGGCCATCCCTGCACGATTTACCAACTTTGCTTCGCTAGATTCTCATGTCTCACAGCATGAGAACGAGGTCATATTCACATTGTATAACCAAAAAACACAAAGTGAAGAGAAAAAAGGTTTTTCTTCACAAGAGGGCGCTGTATACAGAAATAAGTGACTAATACTAAATATATCAATCGATTGCAAAATAATGATTTGCTAAATAATTACAAACTGGGTAATAAAAAATAGAACAGTCAGTTGTATGACAAATCACACTTCAGATATGTGATAAGTGAATGACAAATAAAGAGTCTTTCAAAAGTCTTTAAAAAGTCCAATACTGCAAACAAACTTTTCACCAAGGATACCAAGATCTCCAAATTGGAATTGTGTTTTTCTCCTAAACGATCTTAGCAATACACCAAATTGTCTGGCTGCACTCTCCCTTCCTCCACTGCAGGGTAGTAAATCTGTAGATATGCAAACACAAGAGAGGCACCCAAATGTGTGTATCTATAATGGATAATGGCAAAAGACAGCAACAATTCTTTGTACAGGGTACTCACAATTTGGTACAGCACACCTATGTGCTTGTAGACGCAGGCTGGTTTATTAGAGCTAACCAGCTGGCTCAACTCCGGTCTCTGCTTCCTTCAAGGCAGGTGCATGGTAGTGATAAGCTCACCCAAAATAAGGATCAAAGCCAAGAAATAAAATCAAAAGTTCTTTATTCCTTTAACAGGTAGCTTCATATACAAAACAATCCTTAGGGTGAGCATATAGGATTGTTTTGTATATGAAGCTACATGTTAAAGGAATAAAGAACTTTTGATTTTATTTCTTGGCTTTGATCCTTATTTTGGGTGAGCTTATCACTACCATGCACCTGCCTTGAAGGAAGCAGAGACCGGAGGGAGCCAGCTGGTTAGCTCTAATAAACCAGCCTGCGTCTACAAGCACATAGGTGTGCTGTACCAAATTGTGAGTACCCTGTACAAAGAATTGTTGCTGTCTTATGTCATTATACATTATAGATACACACATTTGGGTGCCTCTCTTGTGTTTGCATATCTACATATTCACATTGTATCTAACTTTATAATACCAGCGCACATTTGCGTGCGCTGGTATTGCTAAGTTGAGTGCAAATATCGCTTTTGCAGAAGCAATATTTTGCGCTCCATTTGTAATCTGGCCCTTTATGGGTGGTGACACTTGGGAAATCCAGCATAATTAGAAACTACAATGTAAATTCTAATTAGCAGCTTTTATGTTATGGATTGCCTCTGATAGTGGTTACTGTAGGTACATGTGGGATGGTCACACAATATTGACTGGGTGCACTAAGGCGGAAGGTGTTGCATGCCATAAAAGGACATCTCCCCCCCCCCACCCCCACCCCCCTTTTGTTATTTCATAATTCAGATAAAGCATCCAGATTTAAATAACTTTCCAATTTAGTTCTATCATCAAATTTGCTTTATTTTCTTGGTATCCTTTGTAGAAGGAGCAGCCTTACACTTCTGGGAGCTAGCTGAACACATCTGGTGACCCAATGGCAAGAGACATATATTTCCATTCACCAACAAGCAGCTCCCAGTAGTGCTGCTCCCGAACCTACCTAGGTATGCTTTTCAACAAAGTATACCAAAGAGAACAAAGCAATTGGAAAGTTGCATTAGCATCAGAAATACAATCGCAAAACACTTTTTGAACACTCTGAAACCTCTGTGGACATGAGCACCATAGAAATACAAAGGAGATAGCTGAAGCTTGTGTATATCAACTTGATTGGAGTGTTATATATTGTGCCAATAAGTATTGATGCCATTACTTAATAACTATTGTACTAGAATTTTCAATTAGTGTATGTATGGATACCAAGAAAGCCTGTATTGTACTACACTGGGGATAAGACTATTGCGATCAAATTACATTACATTTTAGTTCACAATATGAAAATCATCTTTACACATTGCAACATATTTAGAATGATTAAATGCATTTGTAATGCACTTCTTTGTTTCACTATCTGTGTTCTTGTGTTGGGTTTATTATGTTTTACTTTAGATAAAGCACATCAATCTCATCTGTATTGCAGATCAATACTATTTTCTCCAACATAGGTGTGTCCGGTCCACGGCGTCATCCTTACTTGTGGGATATTCTCTTCCCCAACAGGAAATGGCAAAGAGCCCAGCAAAGCTGGTCACATGATCCCTCCTAGGCTCCGCCTACCCCAGTCATTCTCTTTGCCGTTGTACAGGCAACATCTCCACGGAGATGGCTTAGAGTTTTTTAGTGTTTAACTGTAGTTTTTATTATTCAATCAAGAGTTTGTTATTTTAAAATAGTGCTGGTATGTACTATTTACTCTGAAACAGAAAAGAGATGAAGATTTCTGTTTGTATGAGGAAAATGATTTTAGCAACCGTTACTAAAATCCATGGCTGTTCCACACAGGACTGTTGAGAGGAATTAACTTCAGTTGGGGGAACAGTGAGCAGTCTTTTGCTGCTTGAGGTATGACACATTCTAACAAGACGATGTAATGCTGGAAGCTGTCATTTTCCCTATGGGATCCGGTAAGCCATTTTTATTCACACAGTAAATAAGGGCTTCACAAGGGCTTATTAAGACTGTAGACATTTTCTGGGCTAAATCGATCATATTTACACATATTTAGCCTTGAGGAATCATTTAATCTGGGTATTTTTTGTAAAATAATATCGGCAGGCACTGTTTTAGACACTTTATTCTATTGGGGCTTTCCCTAATCATAGTCAGAGCCTCATTTTCGCGCCGGTATGGCGCACTTGTTTTTGAGAACAGCATGACATGCAGCTGCATGTGTGTGGAGCTCTGATACATAGAAAAGTCTTTCTGAAGGCATTATTTGGTATCGTATTCCCCTTTGGGCTTGGTTGGGTCTCAGCAAAGCAGATTCCAGGGACTGTAAAGGGGTTAAATATAAAAACGGCTCCGGTTCCGTTATTTTAAGGGTTAAAGCTTCCAAATTTGGTGTGCAATACTTTTAAGGCTTTAAGACACTGTGGTGAAATTTTGGTGAATTTTGAACAATTCCTTCATACTTTTTCGCAATTGCAGTAATAAAGTGTGTTCAGTTTAAAATTTAAAGTGACAGTAACGGTTTTATTTTAAAACGTTTTTTGTGCTTTGTTATCAAGTTTATGCCTGTTTAACATGTCTGAACTACCAGATAGATTGTGTTCTGACTGTGGGGAAGCCAAGGTTCCTTCTCATTTAAATAGATGTGATTTATGTCATAATAAATTTAGTAAAAATGATGCCCAAGATGATTCCTCAAGTGAGGGGAGTAAGCATGGTACTGCATCATCCCCTCCTTCGTCTACACCAGTTTTGCCCATACAGGAGGCCCCTAGTACATCTAGCGCGCCAATACTCCTTACTATGCAACAATTAACGGCTGTAATGGATAATTCTATCAAAAACATTTTAGCCAATATGCCCACTTATCAGCGAAAGCGCGACTGCTCTGTTTTAGAAAATACTGAAGAGCATGAGGCCGCTGATGATATTGTTTCTGAAGGGCCCCTACACCAGTCTGAGGGGGCCAGGGAGGTTTTGTCTGAGGGAGAAATTTCAGATTCAGGAAAAATTTCTCAACAAGCTGAACCTGATGTGATTACTTTTAAATTTAAGTTGGAACATCTCCGCGCTCTGCTTAAGGAGGTTTTATCCAATTTGGATGATTGTGATTATCTGGTCATTCCAGAAACACTATGTAAAATGGACAAGTTCCTAGAGGCCCCGGGGCCCCCCGAAACTTTTCCTATACTCAAGCGGGTGGCGTACATTGTTAATAAAGAATGGGACAGGCCCGGTGTACCTTTCGTACCTCCCCCCATATTTAAAAAATTGTTTCCTATAGTCGACCCCAGAAAGGACTTATGGCAGACAGTCCCCAAGGTCGAGGGGGCGGTTTCTACTCAAAACAAGCGCACCACTATACCCATAGAAGATAGTTGTGCTTTCCAAGATCCTATGGATAAAAAATTAGAAGGTTTGCTAAAAAAGATGTTTGTTCAGCAAGGTTACCTTCTACAACCAATTGCATGCATTGTCCCTGTCACTACAGCCGCGTGTTTCTGGTGCGATGAGCTAGAAAAGGCGATTATTAGTAATTCTTCTTCTTATGAGGAGATTATGGACAGAATTCGTGCTCTTAAATTGGCTAATTCTTTCACCCTAGATGCCACCTTGCAATTGGCTAGGTTAGCGGCGAAAAATTCTGGGTTTGCTATTGTGGCGCGCAGAGCGCTTTGGTTAAAATCTTGGTCAGCGGATGCGTCTTCCAAGAACAAATTGTTTGACATTCCTTTCAAGGGGAAAACACTGTTTGGCCCTGACTTGAAAGAGTTTATCTCTGATATCACTGGGGGCAAGGGCCACGCCCTTCCTCAGAATAGGTCTTTCAAGGCCAAAAATAAACCTAATTTTCGTCCCTTTCGCAGAAACGGACCAGCCCCAAGTGCTACGTCCTCTAAGCAGGAGGGTAATACTTCTCAAGCCAATCCAGCCTGGAGACCAAGGCAAGGCTGGAACAAAGGAAAGCAGGCCAAGAAACCTGCCACTGCTCCCAAGACAGCATGAGATGCGGGCCCCCGATCCGGGACCGGATTTGGTGGGGGGCAGACTCTCTCTCTTCACTCAGGCTTGGGCAAGAGATGTTCTGGATCCTTGGGCGCTAGAAATAGTCTTCCAAGGTTATCTTCTGGAAGTGATTCATCCTGTTCTATTAAAAGAACGAGGGATGGGGTTCTACTCCAATCTGTTCGTAGTTCCCAAAAAAGAGGGAACGTTCAGACCAATCTTAGATCTCAAGATCCTAAACAAGTTTCTCAAGGTTCCATCGTCCAAAATGGAAACCATTCGAACAATCCTTCCATCCAGAAAGGTCAATTCTTGACCACGGTGGATTTAAAGGATGCGTATCTACATATTCCTGTCCACAAGGAACATCATCGGTTCCTAAGGTTCGCATTCCTGGACAAGCATTACCAGTTCGTGGCGCTTCCTTTCGGATTAGCCACTGTTCCAAGGATTTTCACAAAGGTACTAGGGTCCCTTCTGGCGGTGCTAAGACCAAGGGGCATTGCTGTAGTACCTTACTTGGACGACATTCTAATTCAAGCGTCGTCCCTTCCTCAAGCAAAGGCTCACACGGACATAGTCCTGGCCTTTCTCAGATCTCACGGATGGTAAGTGAACGTGGAAAAGAGTTCTCTATCTCCGTCGACAAGAGTTCCCTTCTTGGGAACAATAATAGACTCCTTAGAAATGAGGATTTTTCTGACAGAGACCAGAAAAACAAAACTTCTAAACTCTTGTCGGATACTTCCTTCCGTTCCTCTTCCTTCCATAGCACAGTGCATGGAAGTGATAGGTTTGATGGTAGCGGCAATGGACATAGTTCCTTTTGCGCGCATTCATCTAAGACCATTTCAATTGTGTATGCTCAGTCAGTGGATTGGGGACTATACAGACTTGTCTCCGAAGATACAAGTAAATCAGAGGACCAGAGACTCACTCCGTTGGTGGCTGTCCCTGGACAACCTGTCGCTAGGGGTGACCTCCCGCAGACCAGAGTGGGTCATTGTCACGACCGACGCCAGTCTGATGGGCTGGGGCGCGGTCTGGGGATCCCTGAAAGCTCAGGGTCTTTGGTCTCGGGAAGAATCTCTTCTACCGATAAATATTCTGGAACTGAGAGCGATATTCAATGCTCTCAAGGCTTGGCCTCAGCTAGCGAGGGCCAAGTTCATACGGTTTCAATCAGACAACATGACGACTGTTGCGTACATCAACCATCAGGGGGGAACAAGGAGTTCCCTGGCGATGGAAGAAGTGACCAAAATCATTCAATGGGCGGAGACTCGCTCCTGCCACCTGTCTGCAATCCACATCCCAGGAGTGGAAACTTGGGAAGCGGATTTTCTGATTCGTCAGACATTGCATCCGGGGGTGTGGGAACTCCATCCGGAAATCTTTGCCCAAATCACTCAACTGTGGGGCATTCCAGACATGGATCTGATGGCCTCTCGTCAGAACTTCAAGGTTCCTTGCTACGGGTCCAGATCCAGGGATCCCAAGGCGACTCTAGTAGATGCACTAGTAGCACCTTGGACCTTCAACCTAGCTTATGTATTCCCGCCGTTTCCTCTCATCCCCAGGCTGGTAGCCAGGATCAATCAGGAGAGGGCGTAGGTGATCTTGATAGCTCCTGCGTAACCACGCAGGACTTGGTAGGCAGATCTGGTGAATATGTCATCGGCTTCACCATGGAAGCTACCTTTGAGACGAGACCTTCTTGTTCAAGGTCCGTTCGAACATCCGAATCTGGTCCTACTCCAGCTGACTGCTTGGAGATTGAACGCTTGATCTTATCAAAGCGAGGGTTCTCAGATTCTGTTATTGATACTCTTGTTCAGGCCAGAAAGCCTGTAACTAGAAAAATTTACCACAAAATATGGAAAAAATATATCTGTTGGTGTGAATCTAAAGGATTCCCTTGGGACAAGGTAAAGATTCCTAGGATTCTATCCTTTCTTCAAGAAGGATTGGAGAAAGGATTATCTGCAAGTTCCTTGAAGGGACAGATTTCTGCCTTGTCTGTGTTACTTCACAAAGAGCTGGCAGCTGTGCCAGATGTTCAAGCCTTTGTTCAGGCTCTGGTTAGAATCAAGCCTGTTTACAAACCTTTGACTCCTCCTTGGAGTCTCAACTTAGTTCTTTCAGTTCTTCAGGGGGTTCCGTTTGAACCCTTACATTCCGTTGATATTAAGTTATTATCTTGGAAAGTTTTGTTTTTGGCTGCAATTTCTTCCGCTAGAAGAGTTTCAGAATTATCTGCTCTGCAGTGTTCTCCTCCTTATCTGGTGTTCCATGCAGATAAGGTGGTTTTACGTACTAAACCTGGTTTTCTTCCAAAAGTTGTTTCTAACAAAAACATTAACCAGGAGATAGTCGTGCCTTCTTTGGGTCCGAAACCAGTTTCGAAGAAGGAACGTTTGTTGCACAATTTGGATGTTGTTCGCGCTCTAAAATTCTATTTAGATGCTACAAAGGATTTTAGACAAACATCTTCCTTGTTTGTTGTTTGTTGTTTATTCTGGTAACAGGAGAGGTCAAAAAGCAACTTCTACCTCTCTCTCTTTTTGGATTAAAAGCATCATTTTTGCAAGCCGTGGTGCCTTCCATTTAGGTGACCTGATTTGCTCCCTCCCTTCATCCGTGTCCTAAAGCTTTGGTATTGGTTCCCACAAGTAAGGATGACGCCGTGGACCGGACACACCTATGTTGGAGAAAACAGAATTTATGTTTACCTGATAAATTACTTTCTCCAACGGTGTGTCCGGTCCACGGCCCGCCCTGGTTTTTTAATCAGGTCTGATTATTTATTTTCTTTAACTACAGTCACCACGGTATCATATGGTTTCTCCTATGCAAATATTCCTCCTTAACGTCGGTCGAATGACTGGGGTAGGCGGAGCCTAGGAGGGATCATGTGACCAGCTTTGCTGGGCTCTTTGCCATTTCCTGTTGGGGAAGAGAATATCCCACAAGTAAGGATGACGCCGTGGACCGGACACACCGTTGGAGAAAGTAATTTATCAGGTAAACATAAATTCTGTTTTTGCATCAAAAATCTTTCCATGAACAGCTGCACATATGTCGTACCTATGGCATGCCATCTCCTATATGTTTAGAGAAGAAAGCACTTTAAACTTTCATATAACATCTGGCATCTGGCTCATTTCGATTCTATGAAAACAAATGCTTTGAACTAGGAGTAAATTATTGAAATGCTTATTCTATCTCTTTTTTTTTTTTTTTAGTCTCTAATCGGTGCACAGTTTAGCAATTTAATAAACATGGATCATGCAGAGATTGATCAATAGGGGAAAAAAAGGATCCACCCTTAATACAAATATTATATATTTTTTAAAAATTTAAGGAATAAAATATTTTGAAATGCTCCCGACAACCATGCTTTGATAATTTTAAGTGTGCACACAGCAGCTCCAAGATGTCATTTAGGGTTGCTGTTTGACCTTGCTAGTGTTGAATGATGGAAGAGTGAAATCCTATAATGACTGACACCTGTTCAGAAAAAATAAATATATATATATATATTTAATATATCTTGCAGATTGGTAAAGCATATCTACACATTACAATCTAAATATTGCCAGTTGGGTCACACAGAGGTGCTTCAAATCAAGAACATCCAAACAGGCATATAAAGAGCTGTAATAGCCTCTGTCAAAGTTAAAAGGGTAGCAAGGACAAAAATGAAAGGTGCATTTTCTCTATACTTCTATTAGCAAAAATGCTTCTATTAAAAGTTATCACTGTTTCTCTTGTAAGATGTATCGAGTCCACGGATTCATCCATACTTGTGGGATATTCTCCTTCCTAACAGGAAGTGGAAAAGAGAGCACCCACAGCAGAGCTGTCTATATAGCTCCTCCCTTAGCTCCACCCCACCAGTCATTCTCTTTGCCTGCTTAACTGCTAGGAAGGGTAAAGTGAGTGTGGTGACAAAAATGCTAGTTTCTCCTGTTAAGTGTGGTCAGTCCACGGGTCATCATTACTTCTGGGATATTATCTCCTCCCCTACAGGAAGTGCAAGAGGATTCACCCAGCAGAGCTGCTATATAGCTCCTCCCCTCTACGTCACCCCCAGTCATTCTCTTGCACCCAACGAATAGATAGGATGTGTGAGAGGACTGTGGTGATTTAATTAGTTTATTACCTTCAATAAAAAGTTTGTTATTTTATAATAGCACCGGAGTGTGTTATTCATTCTCTGGTAGAATTTGAAGAAGAATCTACCTGAGTTTTTTCTATGATTTTAGCCGGAGTAGTTAAGATCATATTGCTGTTTCTCGGCCATCTGAGGAGAGGTAAACTTCAGATCAGGGGACAGCGGGCAGATTAATCTGCAAAGAGGTATGTAGCAGTTTGTTATTTTCTGACATGGAATTGATGAGAAAATCCTGCCATACCGTTATAATGTAAACTCAGCCTTAAATGCAGTAGATGTAGCTGGTATCAGGCTGTCATGTATGTATATTTTATACTTCAGTATTCTGGGGAATGGTACTTCACTGGATTTATACTGTATGCATAGATTTTACCTAATTTGCAGGGACTTGCAATAGGTTTTAAATAACAATTAATTTATTGAGGTTAAACGTTTTTTTGCTGGCATGTAAAAACGTTTATTTCTCCAACATAGGTGTGTCCGGTCCACGGCGTCATCCTTACTTGTGGGATATTCTCTTCCCCAACAGGAAATGGCAAAGAGCCCAGCAAAGCTGGTCACATGATCCCTCCTAGGCTCCGCCTACCCCAGTCATTCTCTTTGCCGTTGTACAGGCAACATCTCCACGGAGATGGCTTAGAGTTTTTTAGTGTTTAACTGTAGTTTTTATTATTCAATCAAGAGTTTGTTATTTTGAAATAGTGCTGGTATGTACTATTTACTCAGAAACAGAAAAGAGATGAAGATTTCTGTTTGTATGAGGAAAATGATTTTAGCAACCGTCACTAAAATCCATGGCTGTTCCACACAGGACTGTTGAGAGCAATTAACTTCAGTTGGGGGAACAGTGAGCAGTCTCTTGCTGCTTGAGGTATGACACATTCTAACAAGACGATGTAATGCTGGAAGCTGTCATTTTCCCTATGGGATCCGGTAAGCCATGTTTATTACGATCGTAAATAAGGGCTTCACAAGGGCTTATTAAGACTGTAGACTTTTTCTGGGCTAAATCGATTCATTATTAACACATATTTAGCCTTGAGGAATCATTTTATTTGGGTATTTCGATATAATAATATCGGCAGGCACTGTTTTAGACACCTTATTCTTTAGGGGCTTTCCCAAAGCATAGGCAGAGCCTCATTTTCGCGCCGGTGTTGCGCACTTGTTTTTGAGAGGCATGGCATGCAGTCGCATGTGAGAGGAGCTCTGATACTTAGAAAAGACTTTCTGAAGGCGTCATTTGGTATCGTATTCCCCTTTGGGCTTGGTTGGGTCTCAGCAAAGCAGATACCAGGGACTGTAAAGGGGTTAAAGTTCAAAACGGCTCCGGTTCCGTTATTTTAAGGGTTAAAGCTTCCAAATTTGGTGTGCAATACTTTTAAGGCTTTAAGACACTGTGGTGAAAATTTGGTGAATTTTGAACAATTCCTTCATGTTTTTTCGCAATTGCAGTAATAAAGTGTGTTCAGTTTAAAATTTAAAGTGACTGTAACGGTTTTATTTTAAAACGTTTTTTGTACTTTGTTATCAAGTTTATGCCTGTTTAACATGTCTGAACTACCAGATAGACTGTGTTCTGAATGTGGGGAAGCCAGAATTCCTATTCATTTAAATAAATGTGATTTATGTGACAATGACAATGATGCCCAAGATGATTCCTCAAGTGAGGGGAGTAAGCATGGTACTGCATCATTCCCTCCTTCGTCTACACGAGTCTTGCCCACTCAGGAGGCCCCTAGTACATCTAGCGCGCCAATACTCCTTACTATGCAACAATTAACGGCTGTAATGGATAATTCTGTCAAAAACATTTTAGCCAAAATGAACACTTATCAGCGTAAGCGCGACTGCTCTGTTTTAGATACTGAAGAGCATGACGACGCTGATAATGTTTCTGAAGGGCCCCTAACCCAGTCTGATGGGGCCAGGGAGGTTTTGTCTGAGGGAGAAATTACTGATTCAGGGAACATTTCTCAACATGCTGAACCTGATGTGATTACATTTAAATTTAAGTTGGAACATCTCCGCATTCTGCTTAAGGAGGTATTATCCACTCTGGATGATTGTGACAAGTTGGTCATCCCAGAGAAACTATGTAAAATGGACAAGTTCCTAGAGGTGCCGGGGCTCCCAGAAGCTTTTCCTATACCCAAGCGGGTGGCGGACATTGTTAATAAAGAATGGGAAAGGCCCGGTATTCCTTTCGTCCCTCCCCCCATATTTAAAAAATTGTTTCCTATGGTCGACCCCAGAAAGGACTTATGGCAGACAGTCCCCAAGGTCGAGGGAGCGGTTTCCACTTTAAACAAACGCACCACTATACCCATAGAGGATAGTTGTGCTTTCAAAGATCCTATGGATAAAAAATTAGAAGGTTTGCTTAAAAAGATGTTTGTTCAGCAGGGTTACCTTCTACAACCAATTTCATGCGTTGTCCCTGTCGCTACAGCCGCATGTTTCTGGTTCGATGAGCTGATAAAGGCGGTCGATAGTGATTCTCCTCCTTATGAGGAGATTATGGACAGAATCAATGCTCTCAAATTGGCTAATTCTTTTACCCTAGACGCCACTTTGCAATTGGCTAGGTTAGCGGCTAAGAATTCTGGGTTTGCTATTGTGGCGCGCAGAGCGCTTTGGTTGAAATCTTGGTCGGCTGATGCGTCTTCCAAGAACAAGCTACTTAACATTCCTTTCAAGGGGAAAACGCTGTTTGGCCCTGACTTGAAAGAGATTATCTCTGATATCACTGGGGGTAAGGGCCACGCCCTTCCTCAGGATCGGCCTTTCAAGGCAAAAAATAAACCTAATTTTCGTCCCTTTCGTAGAAACGGACCAGCCCAAAGTGCTACGTCCTCTAAGCAAGAGGGTAATACTTCTCAAGCCAAGCCAGCTTGGAGACCAATGCAAGGCTGGAACAAGGGAAAGCAGGCCAAGAAACCTGCCACTGCTACCAAGACAGCATGAAATGTTGGCCCCCGATCCGGGACAGGATCTGGTGGGGGGCAGACTCTCTCTCTTCGCTCAGGCTTGGGCAAGAGATGTTCTGGATCCTTGGGCGCTAGAAATAGTCTCCCAAGGTTATCTTCTGGAATTCAAGGGGCTTCCCCCAAGGGGGAGGTTCCACAGGTCTCAGTTGTCTTCAGACCACATAAAAAGACAGGCATTCTTACATTGTGTAGAAGACCTGTTAAAAATGGGAGTGATTCATCCTGTTCCATTAAGAGAACAAGGGATGGGGTTCTACTCCAATCTGTTCATAGTTCCCAAAAAAGAGGGAACGTTCAGACCAATCTTAGATCTCAAGATCTTAAACAAGTTTCTCAGGGTTCCATCGTTCAAGATGGAAACCATTCGAACTATTCTTCCTTCCATCCAGGAAGGTCAATTCATGACCACGGTGGATTTAAAGGATGCGTATCTACATATTCCTATCCACAAGGAACATCATCGGTTCCTAAGGTTCGCATTCCTGGACAAGCATTACCAGTTCGTGGCGCTTCCTTTCGGATTAGCCACTGCTCCAAGGATTTTCACAAAGGTACTAGGGTCCCTTCTAGCTGTGCTAAGACCAAGGGGCATTGCTGTAGTACCTTATTTGGACGACATTCTGATTCAAGCGTCGTCCCTTCCTCAAGCAAAGGCTCACACGGACATAGTCCTGGCCTTTCTCAGATCTCACGGATGGAAAGTGAACGTGGAAAAGAGTTCTCTATCTCCGTCAACAAGGGTTCCCTTCTTGGGAACAATAATAGACTCCTTAGAAATGAGGATATTTCTGACAGAGGCCAGAAAAACAAAGCTTCTAGACTCTTGTCGGATACTTCATTCCGTTCCTCTTCCTTCCATAGCTCAGTGCATGGAAGTGATCGGGTTGATGGTAGCGGCAATGGACATAGTTCCTTTTGCGCGCATTCATCTAAGACCATTACAACTGTGCATGCTCAGTCAGTGGAATGGGGATTATACAGACTTGTCTCCGAAGATACAAGTAAATCAGAGGACCAGAGACTCACTCCGTTGGTGGCTGTCCCTGGACAACCTGTCACAAGGGATGACATTCCGCAGACCAGAGTGGGTCATTGTCACGACCGACGCCAGTCTGATGGGCTGGGGCGCGGTCTGGGGATCCCTGAAAGCTCAGGGTCTTTGGTCTCGGGAAGAATCTCTTCTACCGATAAATATTCTGGAACTGAGAGCGATATTCAATGCTCTCAAGGCTTGGCCTCAGCTAGCGAGGGCCAAGTTCATACGGTTTCAATCAGACAACATGACAACTGTTGCGTACATCAACCATCAGGGGGGAACAAGGAGTTCCCTAGCGATGGAAGAAGTGACCAAAATCATTCTATGGGCGGAGTCTCACTCCTGCCACCTGTCCGCTATCCACATCCCAGGAGTGGAAAATTGGGAAGCGGATTTTCTGAGTCGTCAGACATTGCATCCGGGGGAGTGGGAACTCCATCCGGAAATCTTTGCCCAAGTCACTCAGCTGTGGGGCATTCCAGACATGGATCTGATGGCCTCTCGTCAGAACTTCAAAGTTCCTTGCTACGGGTCCAGATCCAGGGATCCCAAGGCGGCTCTAGTGGATGCACTAGTAGCACCTTGGACCTTCAAACTAGCTTATGTGTTCCCGCCGTTTCCTCTCATCCCCAGGCTGGTAGCCAGGATCAATCAGGAGAGGGCGTCGGTGATCTTGATAGCTCCTGCGTGGCCACGCAGGACTTGGTATGCAGATCTGGTGAATATGTCATCGGCTCCACCTTGGAAGCTACCTTTGAGACGAGACCTTCTTGTTCAGGGTCCGTTCGAACATCCGAACCTGGTTTCACTCCAGCTGACTGCTTGGAGATTGAACGCTTGATCTTATCGAAGCGAGGGTTCTCAGATTCTGTTATCGATACTCTTGTTCAGGCCAGAAAGCCTGTAACTAGAAAGATTTACCACAAAATTTGGAAAAAATATATCTGTTGGTGTGAATCTAAAGGATTCCCTTGGGACAAGGTTAAGATTCCTAAGATTCTATCCTTCCTTCAAGAAGGATTGGAAAAAGGATTATCTGCAAGTTCCCTGAAGGGACAGATTTCTGCCTTGTCTGTGTTACTTCACAAAAAGCTGGCAGCTGTGCCAGATGTTCAAGCCTTTGTTCAGGCTCTGGTTAGAATTAAGCCTGTTTACAAACCTTTGACTCCTCCTTGGAGTCTCAATTTAGTTCTTTCAGTTCTTCAGGGGGTTCCGTTTGAACCCTTACATTCCGTTGATATTAAGTTATTATCTTGGAAAGTTTTGTTTTTAGTTGCAATTTCTTCTGCTAGAAGAGTTTCAGAATTATCTGCTCTGCAGTGTTCTCCTCCTTATCTGGTGTTCCATGCAGATAAGGTGGTTTTACGTACTAAACCTGGTTTTCTTCCAAAACTTGTTTCTAACAAAAACATTAACCAGGAGATTATCGTACCTTCTCTGTGTCCGAAACCAGTTTCAAAGAAGGAACGTTTGTTGCACAATTTGGATGTTGTTCGCGCTCTAAAATTCTATTTAGAAGCTACAAAGGATTTTAGACAAACATCTTCCTTGTTTGTTGTTTATTCCGGTAAAAGGAGAGGTCAAAAAGCAACTTCTACCTCTCTCTCTTTTTGGATTAAAAGCATCATCAGATTGGCTTACGAGACTGCCGGACGGCAGCCTCCCGAAAGAATCACAGCTCATTCCACTAGGGCTGTGGCTTCCACATGGGCCTTCAAGAACGAGGCTTCTGTTGATCAGATATGTAGGGCAGCGACTTGGTCTTCACTGCACACTTTTACCAAATTTTACAAGTTTGATACTTTTGCTTCTTCTGAGGCTATTTTTGGGAGAAAGGTTTTGCAAACCGTGGTGCCTTCCATTTAGGTGACCTGATTTGTTCCCTCCCTTCATCCGTGTCCTAAAGCTTTGGTATTGGTTCCCACAAGTAAGGATGACGCCGTGGACCGGACACACCTATGTTGGAGAAAACAGAATTTATGTTTACCTGATAAATTACTTTCTCCAACGGTGTGTCCGGTCCACGGCCCGCCCTGGTTTTTTTAATCAGGTCTGATAATTTATTTTCTTTAACTACAGTCACCACGGTACCATATGGTTTCTCCTATGCAAATATTCCTCCTTAACGTCGGTCGAATGACTGGGGTAGGCGGAGCCTAGGAGGGATCATGTGACCAGCTTTGCTGGGCTCTTTGCCATTTCCTGTTGGGGAAGAGAATATCCCACAAGTAAGGATGACGCCGTGGACCGGACACACCGTTGGAGAAAGTAATTTATCAGGTAAACATAAATTCTGTTTTCTCTGAGGTACTGGGTGAAAAAATGTTGTGGGCACTATTTTTTCCACTTGGCAATAGTTTTGTTTAATTTAAAGCAGTTCACTGATCTCTCTCACTGTTATGTGTGAGGGGGAGGGGCCATTTTTGGCGCTTTTACTACGCATCAAAAAATTCAGTCAGAGGTTCATTTTCTTCCTGCATGATCCGGTTCATCTCTACAGAACTCAGGGATCTTCAAAGCCTTTTTTGAGGGAGGTAATCATCACAGCAGAGCTGTGAAGAGTGTAGCTGACTGTGATAAAAAAAACGTTTATTTGTGTATTTTTTCTGCTGCCAGGGTTAGTTATCCTTTGCTAATGGGAACAATCCTTTGCTAAAATTGTATATTTCTTACAAAGATTTGATGCTATAACTTAATTATTTTCAACTGTCATAATTTTTTCTGTGCTTCTTATAGGCACAGTTCGTTTTCATATAATTGTAAATTACTTGAAAAAGCATTTCCAAGTTGCTAGTTAATTGCTAATGTGTTAAACATGTCTGATTCAGAGGAAGATACATGTGTTATATGTACTAATGCCAAAGTGGAGCCCAATAGAAATTTATGTACTAACTGTATTGATGCTACTTTAAATAAAAGTCAATCTGTACAAATTGAACATATTTCACCAGACAACGAGGGGAGAGTTATGCCGACTAACTCGCCTCACGTGTCAGTACCTGCATCTCCCGCTCGGGAGGTGCGTGATATTGTAGCGCCGAGTACATCTGGGCGGCCATTTCAAATCACATTACAGGATATGGCTACTGTTATGACTGAAGTTTTGGCTAAATTACCAGAACTTAGAGGCAAGCGTGATCACTCTGGGGTGAGAACAGAGTGCGCTGATAATATTAGGGCCATGTCAGACACTGCGTCACAGGCAGCAGAACATGAGGACGGAGAACTTCATTCTGTGGGTGACGGTTCTGATCCAAACAGATTGGATTCAGATATTTCAAATTTTAAATTTAAGCTGGAAAACCTCCGTGTATTACTAGGGGAGGTGTTAGCGGCTCTGAATGATTGTAACACAGTTGCAATACCAGAGAAAATGTGTAGGTTGGATAAATATTTTGCGGTACCGGCGAGTACTGATGTTTTTCCTATACCTAAGAGACTTACTGAAATTGTTACTAAGGAGTGGGATAGGCCCGGTGTGCCGTTCTCACCCCCTCCGATATTTAGAAAAATGTTTCCAATAGACGCCACCACACGGGACTTATGGCAAACGGTCCCTAAGGTGGAGGGAGCAGTTTCTACTTTAGCTAAGCGTACCACTATCCCGGTGGAGGATAGCTGTGCCTTTTCAGATCCAATGGATAAAAAATTAGAGGGTTACCTTAAGAAAATGTTTGTTCAACAAGGTTTTATATTGCAACCTCTTGCATGTATTGCGCCTGTCACGGCTGCAGCAGCATTTTGGTTTGAGTCTCTGGAAGAGACACTTGAATCATCTACACTAGATGAGATTACACTCAAACTTAGAACCCTTAAGTTAGCTAACTCATTTATTTCAGATGCCGTAGTACATTTAACTAAACTTACGGCTAAGAATTCCGGATTTGCCATTCAGGCACGCAGAGCGCTGTGGCTAAAATCCTGGTCAGCTGATGTTACTTCTAAATCTAAATTGCTTAATATACCTTTCAAAGGGCAGACCTTATTCGGGCCCGGTTTGAAGGAGATTATCGCTGACATTACAGGAGGTAAAGGCCATGCCCTGCCTCAGGACAAAGCCAAACCTAGGGCTAGACAGTCTAATTTTCGTTCCTTTCGTAATTTTAAAACAGGAACAGCATCAACTTCCTCTGCACCAAAACAGGAAGGAGCTGTTGCTCGCTACAGACAAGGCTGGAAACCTAACCAGTCCTGGAACAAGGGCAAGCAGGCCAGGAAACCTGCTGCTGCCCCTAAGACAGCATGAATCGAGGGCCTCCGATCCGGGACCGGATCTAGTAGGGGGCAGACTTTCTCTCTTCGCCCAGGCTTGGGCAAGAGATGTTCAGGATCCCTGGGCGTTAGAGATCATATCTCAGGGATACCTTCTGGACTTCAAATCCTCTCCCCCAAGAGGGAGATTTCATCTGTCAAGGTTGTCAACAAACCAAATAAAGAAAGAAGCGTTCCTACGCTGCGTACAAGATCTTTTATTAATGGGAGTGATCCATCCAGTCCCGCGGTCGGAACAAGGACAAGGGTTTTACTCAAATCTGTTTGTAGTTCCCAAAAAAGAGGGAACTTTCAGGCCAATCTTGGATTTAAAGATCCTAAACAAATTCCTAAGAGTTCCATCGTTCAAGATGGAAACGATTCGAACAATTTTGCCCATGATCCAAGAGGGCCAGTACATGACCACAGTGGATTTAAAGGATGCTTACCTTCACATACCGATTCACAGAAATAATTACCGGTATCTAAGGTTTGCCTTTCTAGACAGGCATTACCAGTTTGTAGCTCTTCCATTCGGATTGGCTACAGCTCCAAGAATCTTCACAAAGGTTCTGGGTACTCTTCTGGCGGTACCCAGAACCTGGGTACCGCCAGGTTCTGGGATATTATCTCCTCCCCTACAGGAAGTGCAAGAGGATTCAACCAGCAGAGCTGCTATATAGCTCCTCCCCTCTACGTCACCTCCAGTCATTCGACCAAAGGACCAACGAGAAAGGAGAAGCCCAAGGGTGTAGTGGTGACTGGAGTATAATCCAAAAATTTTTTAAGCCTGCCATAAAAAACAGGGCGGGCCGTGGAAAGACGCTCCCTCAGACAGATTCTGATATGACGGCCATTAAATTTAAGCTTGAACACCTCCGCTTATTGCTCAGGGAGGTATTAGCAACCCTATAGTGGTTCCAGAGAAATTGTGTAAAACGGACAAATACTTAGAGGTTCCTGTTTACACTGATGTTTCTCCAGTTCCTAAGAGGATTGTGAATATTGTTACTAAGGAGTGGGATAGACCAGGTATTCCGTTCGCTCCCCCTCCTGTTTTTAAGAAAATGTTTCCCATATCTGACACCATGCGGGACTCGTGGCAGATGGTTCCTAAGGTGGAGGGAGCTATTTCTACTCTTGCTAAGTGTACAACGATACCTATCGAAGACAGTTGTGCTTTCAAAGATCCTATGGATAAAAAATTAGAGGGTCTCCTGAAGAAAATTTTTTTCATCAAGGTTTTCTTCTCCAACCTTATGCGTGCATTGTTCCTGTAACTACTGCAGCTGCTTTCTGGTTCGAGGCTCTAGAAGAGGCTCTTCAGATGGAGACTCCATTAGAGGATATTATGGATAGAATTAAGGCCCTTAAGTTGGCTAATTCTTTCATTACAGATGCCGCTTTCCAGCTGGCTAAATTAGCAGCAAAGAATTCAGGTTTTGCCATTTTAGCACGCAGGGCGTTATGGCTTAAGTCCTGGTCTGCTGATGTATCATCAAAATCTAAACTTTTGAACATCCCTTTCAAAGGAAGGACCCTATTCGAGCCTGAACTGAAAGAGAATATTTCAGACATCACTGGAGGGAAAGACCATGCCCTCCCTCAGGATAAAACAAATAAAATGAGGACCAAACAAAATAATTTTCGTTCCTTTTGGAACTTCAAGGGTGGTCCAGTTTCAGCTTCCCCTGCTGCGAAGCAAGAGGGGAATTTTGCGCAATCCAAGTCAGTCTGGAGACCTAACCAGAACAAGGGTAAACAGGCCAAGAAGCCTGCAGCTGCCTCTAAGACAGCATGAAGGGGTAGCCCCCGATCCGGGACCGGATCTAGTAGGGGGCAAACTCTCTCTCTTCGCTCAGGCTTGGGCAAGAGATGTTCACGATTCCTGGGTTTTAGAAATTGTGTCCCAGGGATATCTTCTGGACTTCAAAGACTCCCCCCCCAAGGGGGAGATTTCACATTTCTCAATTGTCTGCAAACCAGACAAAGAGAGAGGCGTTCTTACGTTGTGTAGAAGACCTACATACCATGGGAGTGATCCGCCCAGTTCCAAAAGCGGAACAAGAGCTAGGGTTTTACTCAAACCTGTTTGTTGTTCCCAAAAAAGAGGGAACTTGCAGACCAATCTTGGATCTCAAAATTCTAAACAAATTCCTCAGAGTACCATCATTCAAGATGGAGACTATTCAGACTATTCTACCATTGATCCAGGAGGGTCAATATATGACTACCGTGGACTTAAAGGATGCGTATCTACACATCCCGATTCACAGAGATCATCATCAATGCCTCAGATTCGCCTTTCTGGACAGGCATTACCAGTTTGTGGCCCTTTCCTTCGGGTTGGCCACTGCTCCCAGAATTTTCATAAAGGTGCTAGGGTCCCTTTTGGCGGTTCTAAGACCGCGGGGCATAGCAGTGGCGCCTTATCTAGATGACATCTTAATTCAGGCGTCGACTTTCCAGCTTGCCAAGTCTCACACGGACATCTTGTTGGCTTTTCTGAGATCTCACGGGTGGAAGGTGAACATAAAAAAAGAGTTCTCTCTTCCCTCTCACAAGAGTTTCCTTCCTAGGGACTCTGATAGACTCGGTAGAAATTAAAATATTTCTGACGGAGGTCAGAAAATCAAAACTCTTATCCAATTGCCGAGCTCTTTATTCCATTCCTCGGCCATCAGTGGCTCAGTGTATGGAGGTAATCGGACTCATGGTAGCGGCAATGGACATGGTTCCTTTTGCCCGCCTACACCTCAGACCACTGCAACTATGCATGCTCAGACAGGGGAATGGGGATTATGCAGATTTATCTCCTCAACTGCATCTGAACCAGGAGACCAGAGATTCTCTTCTCTGGTGGTTGTCTCAGGACCACCTGTCTCAGGGAATGTGTTTCCGCAGGCCAGAGTGGCTCATAGTAACGACAGATGCCAGCCTGCTAGGCTGGGGTGCAGTCTGGAACTCCCTGAAAGCACAGGGCTTATGGTCTCGGGAGGAAACTCTACTCCCGATAAACATTCTAGAACTGAGAGCGATATTCAATGCGCTTCAGGCGTGGCCTCAGCTAGCTGCGGCCAAATTCATCAGATTTCAGTCGGTCAACATCACGACTGTAGCTTATATCAATCATCAAGGAGGAACACTGAGTTCTCTAGCGATGATGGAGGTAACCAAAATAATCCGATGGGCGGAGGATCACTCTTGCCATCTCTCAGCAATCCACATCCCAGGGGTAGAGAACTGGGAGGCGGATTTCCTAAGTCGTCAGACCTTTCATCCAGGGGAGTGGGAGCTCCATCCGGAGGTATTTGCCCAGCTGACTCAGCTATGGGGCACACCAGAATTGGATCTGATGGCGTCCCATCAGAACGCCAAACTTCCTTGTTACGGGTCCAGGTCCCGGGATCCCCAGGCTGTACTGATAGATGCTCTAGCAGTGCCCTGGTCCTTCAATCTGGCCTATGTAGTTCCACTGTTTCCTCTCCTCCCACGTCTGGTTGCCAGAATCAAGCAGGAGAGAGCTTCGGTGATTCTGATAGCACCTGCGTGGCCACACAGGACTTGGTATGCAGACCTAGTGGACATGTCATCTGTTCCACCGTGGACTCTGACAATGAGGCAGGACCTTCTAATCCAAGGTCCATTCCAGCATCCAAATCTAATTTCTCTGCGTCTGACTGCTTGGAGATTGAACGCCTTATTTTATCAAAGGTTGGTTTCTCTGAGTCGGTCATTGATACCCTGATTCAAGCTAGAAAGCCTGTCACCAGGAAAATCTATCATAAGATTTGGCGCAAATATCTTTATTGGTGTGAATCCAAGGGTTACTCATGGAGTAAGATTAGGATTTCTAGAATATTGTCTTTTCTCCAAGAAGGATTGGAGAAGGGATTATCAGCTAGTTCCTTAAAAGGACAAATATCTGCTTTGTCTATTCTTTTACACAAACGTCTGGCAGATGTCCCAGACGTTCAAGCGTTTAGTCAGGCCTTAGTCAGGATCAAGCCTGTATTTAAACCTGTTGCTCCGCCATGGAGCCTAAACTTAGTTCTTAAAGTTCTTCAAGGGGTTCCGTTTGAACCTATGCATTCCATAGATATTAAGCTTCTATCTTGGAAAGTTTTGTTTTTAGTAGCTATCTCTTCAGCTCGAAGAGTTTCTGAGTTATCTGCTTTACAGTGTGACTCACCTTACCTTGTTTTCCATGCAGATAAGGTGGTTTTGCGTACCAAACCTGGATTCCTTCCTAAGGTTGTTTCTAATAGGAATATCAATCAGGAAATTGTTGTTCCTTCACTGTGTCCTAATCCTTCATCAAAGAAGGAACGTCTGTTGCACAATCTTGATGTGGTTCGTGCTTTAAAGTTCTACTTATAAGCAACTAAAGATTTCCGTCAAACATCTTCATTGTTTATTGTTTACTCTGGTAAGCGGAGAGGTCAAAAGGCTACGGCTACCTCTCTTTCCTTTTGGCCAGCAGCCTCCTGAAAGAATTACTGCTCATTCTACTAGAGCAGTGGCTTCCACATGGGCTTTTAAAAATGTGGCTTCTGTTGAACAGATTTGTAATGCGGCGACTTGGTCTTCGCTTCATACTTTTTACAAATTTTACAAATTTGATACTTTTGCTTCTTCGGAGGCTATTTTTGGGAGAAAGGTTCTGCAAGCAGTGGTGCCTTCCGGTTAAGGTTCCTGTCTTGTCCCTCCCTTCATCCGTGTCCTAAAGCTTTGGTATTGGTATCCCACAAGTATGGATGAATCTGTGGACTCGATACATCTTACAAGAGAAAACAGAATTTATGCTTACCTGATAAATTTCTTTCTCTTGTGATGTATCGAGTCCACGGCCCGCCCTGTCTGTTTAAGACAGGTAGTATATTTTTATTTAAAAAACTTCAGGCACCTCTGCACCCTATAGTTTCTCCTTTTTCTTCCTAGCCTTCGGTCGAATGACTAGGGGGGAGGAGCTAAGGGAGGAGCTATATAGACAGCTCTGCTGTGGGTGCTCTCTTTGCCACTTCCTGTTAGGAAGGAGAATATCCCACAAGTATGGATGAATCCGTGGACTCGATACATCAACAAGAGAGAGAAATTTATCAGGTAAGCATAAATTCTGTTTTTTTCTGCTACATCAGCACATATCCTGTGACGGACTCTGCGCCAGTTTTCAGAGTCAGTCAGAGGTGGCTTGTATGGCACAAATTACGTCTTCAGAAGCAACTGGTGCATGGGCTCTCAAAGGATATGTGTGTATGCAGCAGATTAACTAATCACTTTTATCAGAAGCATTTTTGATAATGGAAATATATTGCAAAACTGCTTATACTTCAAACTGAAATACACCCATGCACATTTCAATTTTGATCCTTCTATCCCTTTAATTTGCCAAGAATCAACCATAAACTAGCAGATTGGATAGCCGCCTCTTGAAATTATTTCATATCTACAATTTGGCCAAAAGTATGTGGACACCCCTACTAATTAGTGAGCTCAGGAAGGTATTTCAGCGACACCCATTGCTGACAAGTACAAAAAAATCCAACACATAGCCATAACATTTCCTTGTAAAACATTGGCAGTACAATGGGTTGTACTGAAGAGCTCAGTGGATTTAAACATGGCACTGACATATTTAATATGTTATACTATATATGTATGATATCATACTAGTCAGTTTGTGAAATTTTTGCCCAACTGTATCTCCCCTGTTTAACTATAAGTGCTAGTATGGTAAAGTGAAAGTGTCTCTGGGCAACAGCCACTTAGCCACAAAGTGGTAGACACTGCAAATTCACAGAGCGTGGCTGCAAGGTGCTGAAGCGTGTGGCAAGTAAAAATCACCTATCTGTTGCATCACTCGCCACAGAGTTCCAAACTGCCTCTGGAAGTAACAGCAGAAAACTGCGTCAGATGTATAAAATGGGTTTCCATGTCCGAGCAGCTCTACACAAGACTCATATTAACATGTGCAATGCCAAGCGTTAGCCGGAGTAGTGTAAAGCACGTTGCCACTGGATTCTGCAACAATGTAAATGTTTTCTCTGGAGTGATGAATCACACTTCATTATCTAACAGTCTGATGGAAGAATTGGGGTGTGGCAGATGCAAGGAGAACGCTACCTATCAGCATGTATCGTGCCACTATAAAGTTTAGTGTAGGAGGGTTAATGGTCTTGGGCTGTTTTTCAGGATTTGGCTAGGCCTCTTAGTTCCAAAGAAGGGTCATCTTAAAGGGTTACCCAAATATTTTCTTCCCTTTAATTTGTTCACAATCATCCATTTTACCTGCTGGAGTATATTAATTTGTATAAAAGTAGCTCATTTATCCTTTATTTCGGCATTTGAAATAGCTGTTTTAGCCTGTGGTATCACCATCTATACTGAAGGTTTTTGGACTTAAGTCCAGGCTATTGACAGGCTATGTAAACATAGCCAGCAGAAGAAATTACACTCCCGGTGGGGTGTAGAAGGGATAACTAATAAAATGATAATTTTCCATTGTTCTCTCTAAGTATTTGAGTTATATGATAAGGAAGCAAGTGTGTGTACACAAAGTGATATAATGCGATCTTATTTTACATGTACACTCAACCCATTTCAATAGGCTGTGGTTTCAAAACACAAAACCAACAATTTCATATACACAAAAAAACCTGAAAATTCAATTCCTCATACATTCTATACTATGCAGCTGGTATAACAAGTAATTGGAAATACAAAAACATATTTACCAGTATACTGTCCCTTTAATGCTACACAATACAAAAACAGTTAAAAGATTAAAGCTCTTAAAATATTGATCTGTGGCCCCCATATGTTAGGAAGTTGGCCATCACGGTTTTAAAGAAACCACAAAAACTGGAATATGTGTATCCAGCTAAGGCACATCAGTCCTGTTATGACCCTTTAAATGGACATTGATCACTTTAAAGTGGTATATAAAATAGTAAATTTATATATATATATATATATATATATATATATATATATATATATATATATATAAGAAATAGCAAATTTTCCAGCACTCAAACCTTGGGTGAAACTCAAACACCTGGGTGCAGTCCTTGAAGGAACATATAGAACAAATGGAGTAGAATGAAGGGCACTCTCAGGATTTGTTTGTATTTGCAAATAAAAGTAATTTATTCTTAGTATCAACAATTCTTCATGGTCAATGTATGTATATATATTAATGATGCACCGAAATGGAAATTCTGGACCAAAAACCGAACCCGAAAAATTGGCCAAAAACCAAAACGGAAATTGTCCTTTCTTTTTCAAATTATTTTTAAATATATATATATATATATATATATTTTCTTTTTTGCATAATTAGACTATTTAATTAATAAATCTGAATTGAAAAACTGGAAGCCGATAAAATAACCACACTTTTATTGAAAGTAACACTTCAGCTTCCTCCGGTAGTCTCAAGCAATTTCTAATGTCCGAAATGATGGATGGGTCATCCTCCAATCACGGCTTCCCCCCCGGTGGAATCAGTGTCTGAGTCAATGCAGTGATTGGAGGAAGCCGGGTTCCTCATTTTAGACCCAGGAAGAGGCTTTGCGATGGGTGGAGGAAGCTGGAGCTGCTGTTAAAGGTAAGTTTTCTTTTTTAAGACACGATGAGTCCACGGATCATCTTAATTACTAATGGGATATTCACCTCCTGGTCAGCAGGAGGAGGCAAAAAGCACCACAGCAGAGCTGTATATATAGCTCCTCCCTTCCCTCCCACCCTAGTCATTCTCTTTGCCTACGTTAGTGATAGGAAGAGGTAAAGTGAGGTGTTAGAAAAGATTCTTCAATCAAGAGTTTATTTTTTAAAGTGGTGCCAGAGAGTGCTGCTTTGTTCTAGGGTGTAGCCGTATTCCATATCAGTCTCTACAGTAGAGCTTTTGGTGGCTTTAGAGCAATGGGAACTTGTGGGACATAATTCTCACTGCGCCTCCCATACATTTATGCTGCCCTGTTTGTGAAAGTCTGAGGGAAAAAATACTCAGCACTTTTTTGTTTTCACAGGCCAATGTGAGGGGGAGGACTTCACAAGCCGAGTGAACTGCCTTACTGCCAGGCAGAATTCTAAGGTAAGTGCTAAGTTTTATTTTCTGGATATGTATACAGAAAAATTGGCACTATCTTCATGGACGTTAGATAACATTATCCCTAGGAGTGGGGATAAGTTATTTGGCAGTTTCTGCAAATTCAGAAGCAACATCTACTTCCTTCGGTATAAGGATTGTCATGAAAGCAAGCAGTATTTAAGAGGGTTTATATTAATCTGATGCCGGTTATCTGTCAGTGCCCCATCTGGTAACAGTCAAAATCCACTAGACTTAGCTGAAGTCTGGGGATTCTGTATCATATGTTGAATAAAGCAGTACATTTATCATTTGATGACACAGTACCATATATTTTGTTATTCACAATGGGGATGATAGATGGTTCAGGCCCTTCACCATATTATTTGATATGTCATTTCATGTCACAAAAAAAAGCAAATCAGATGTTACATACGCGTTATGTCCTGATTTTAATGTGAACATTCAAGGATTTTTCTGTTCCCCATGTATTAAGAGAAATCCTTTTCGGAGCCAATATTGCCTCAGATGCTGCATGTAGCATTCTAGCAATGTACTATATTTTACGTAGTCGTCTCCTCAAGTGTCTTTAAAGCTTATCCATGCTGCGGGGAGAGCGCAAGGGGAGAACTAAACATACAGTGAGGTTTTCTGTCACAGTAGTTGCTATTTCAGAGGTACCCTCTCAGATGCTTAGGAAGGGGATACTTCAGTAGCATCTGAGTCTATGTAATTTCGTTTTTTCAAGACCGTTTGGGTGGACTGCAAGGTATGATTCCTCCCGCTAATCCTGAGGTAGTTTCTTCAGGTTAAGCTAGTTCACCTCCGACTATTACTTAAGGAGGTTTTTAGCTACTCTGGAATGACTTTTTTCGGTCGTTAATTTCCTGTGTTGCTCAGATTGAGTTTTTCAGAGCGTTCCCGAGAAATGAGAGAGAACGAGTATACCTTTTTACCTACAGTTCCTATATTGTCAGACAAGTTCTCTTAGCGGACTTCTCAAGGAGTCTTGGCATCACTAGGTGGAAGAATAGAATTTCCACGCTAGCCAGGAGACCTAATATCCCTACAGAGGATAGTTGTTCTTTCCAGGATTCCATGGTTTATTGGGTAGTGGGTTTGCTCAAATGGCATCCCAGATTTACGTTGCTACCTTTGGAGGCAGCATACTATTTTCTTTGTTGTCTGGTTCTCTTTGGACATGCACTTCTCTCGAAGAATTCCAGAATATCTGGATACAGTTAGATGATAGGAGTCCTTTCACTTGGTAGGAGACCTATCCTACCTGCGAGTGATAATTTCTGTTCAGATTCAGGAACTGAGTCTGAGATTTATTCTATCGTTTTGTGGTTCCCAAGATAGGGAGAACCTTCAGACTAATTTTAGACGTCAAGAGTCTAAGCAGTACCGTCCTTTTAGATGGAAGCTGTTTGCTCTTTTGATACAAGACGGTCAATTTATGACAAGGTGGAAAGGACACATATTTGCATGTTCCCATTCACAGGGATCATCACAAGTCCCTGAAGTTTGTTTTTTCCAGACAGACTCTTTTGGTTTAGCCTTTTCATAACTACCAGAATTTTTCTCAGAGTTTCTGGTTTAGCTATTGGTGGTGCTTTGGTTATGGGACATTACACTGGCGCCCTTTCTGAACGTCGTCCTTGTCCAGGCGCCATCTTTCAGTCACAAAGAAAGAGTTTTCTTGGTCCCTAATTCAGGGGTGTCCTTCTGGGGAACCATAATACATTCCCTATCTAGGTAGTTTTTACCTGATAAGCATCATGGAATCTAGTCTTTTCCGTCCCTTGGCCTTCAGTAGTTTAGTACAAGGAGGTAACTGGACTAGTCGTAGCAGCTTTGATCTCTCAGATTGCTGCAATTAATCAAATTTAGATAATGGAACGGAGGTTAGGATGATTTGTCTCCTCGAATATTAAATACTGGAACAGGAGACAAGGGATCTTCCTGAATGTTGATAGTCCCGGGATTATCTTCCCCAGTCGACTTGTTTTCGCAGACTGTTTGGGAGGATTGTGACAGCAGAAACAAGCCCTCTAAGTTGGGGAACAGTTTGGGGTTCCCTAAGGGCTTAGGGAGTTTGGTATCTGACGGAGACTATTCTTACTATAAGCATTTTGGATATGAGAGTGATTTTCCATACTCTTCTGGCCTGGCTCTAGTTAGCCTCGGTCCAGTTTATTAGTTCCAGTAGGAACATAACTTCAGTGGTTTACCTTAACCATCAAGAGGGACTGTGGGATTCCTTAGCGCTGTCAGAGGTCTCCAAGATAGTCCAGTGGGCGGAAGTCCATTCTTACTGTCTGTCAACGTTCCTTCTCCCAGGGGTGAGCTGGGAGACAGACTTCCTGAGCAGGCAGACTTTAGTCTGGGAGTATAGACTCCACCCGGAAGGTTTTCCCAGCCTGATTCTAAGTTGGGATCATTGGGAATCGGTTCTCGTGGTATCTCATCAGTATGTCGGGTCACAAGGTGCGGTTGCGGTCAGGGGCTCCTCAGGAGGTACTGATAACCGCCCTGGTGGTAGCTTAGGCTTTCAGTTTGTATGCCCTTTTCCTTCGACTTTTTTCTTTGGGTTATTGTTTGAGTCAAGCAAAAAAGGGGCTTGGTGATCTTCATTGTACTAGCTAGACCTCGCAGGATTTGGTATGCAGATCTGGTGGACAGGTTATCTCTTCCACCTTATAGGACCCTTTATTTAAAATTCTTTCATTGAGATCTAGCTTCTCCACAGCTGACTGCTTGGAGATTGAAAACTTAATCGGGCCCAAGCGGATATTTCTGATTCGGTCATAGAAACCATATCCCAGACTCGTTATCCTCTGGCTGGAAACGGATACAAGGGCTACTCTTGTTGTAGAGTTTGGGATCCTGGAATTGTGTTCTTTCTCCATGATGGTTTGGAGAAGAGTTTGTCGGCGAGTTTCCTTAGGGGTTAAATCTCGGCCTTCTAATACATGAATGTCTGGCAGATGTTCCAGATGTATAATTTTTTTTTTTTGCCAGGCCTTAGGTTCAGGCCTGTGTTCAATCCAGTTATTACTTCATGGAATCTTTATTCGGTTCATAGGGGGTTCCGATTCAACCTATGCATTCCTAGATATTAAGTTTACTTATCTTATCCTCCATTTAGATAAGGTAGCTTTTAACTTACTAAATTAGGGTTTCTTCCTAAGGTTGTTTCTGATTGGAACATTAATCGGGAGATGGTTGTTCCTCCTTTGTGTCCTAATCCCTCTTCTCAGCAGGAAAGACTTCTACACTATTTGGATGTGGTTTATGTTTTAAAGTTTTGCTTACAGGCGACTAAGGACTTTCGTCAGTCTTTTTCTTTGTTTGTAGTTTTCTCAGGAAAATGTGAGGGACAGATAGCTACAGCTACTTCTCTTCTTTTTGGTTGAAGAGTATCATACGTTTTGCTAAAGAGACTGCCGGACAGCAGCCTCCCGAGAGAGTTACGGCTTTTTCCACGAGGGCTGTTGCTTCCTCATGGGCGTTCAAAAATGAGGTTCTGTGGAACAGATTTGCAAGGCTGCAACTTGGTCCTCTCTTCACACTTTTTCAAGGTTATACAAATTATTTTTTGACACTGAGTCCACGGCCCGCCCTGTTCTTGTAGACAGGTTGTTGGTTTTTATAAACTTCAGACACCTCTGCACCTTGGCTTTTCCTTTCTCTTCCTAACTTCCTAACTTTTCCTTTCTGTTTTTACCCAAATTTTTAAAAAACGGGCACTTTAGCATCAACATTTACATTCAGTTTAAAACAATATTAGATATCAATATACTGTATTATTCTTTATTTAGTTCTGTGTAACAGAATCAGATTTAACAGTATTTTTTTTACCAATTATCCAAATAAAGTATAGTCCTAGAAAGAAAACCTTTTATTATATTATTACAAAACAGTGTCAAGTCATGAACTCAAACAGCAGCTCTAGGCTAGCATCACATTTGAAATATGCTACACAATTTTACCGAAAATAACAGGCAAAAAACCCCCGAAAATGCCATTTTCAGCTGAAACATTTCTGCGGCGGAAATGTTGGTGCATCCCTAATAAAAAAAATAAAAAAAATATATATATATATCATCTTGCAAGGTGTGCTAAACCATATGGATTTGTATTTAAAGGAAGACTAACCATCTTGGTTTACAGCACCCCACCCAGTACTCTGGTGCTCTTATTATTGTACATTGGAAGTGTGTATAAAGCCAGAGATGCTCATTCTTAAATGCAGAGATAAAGCAAGAATGTTTCAACCCAGAAAGGCAGTGCATTGCAGAGTTAGGACCAGTCAACATTGGGACACCTTGTAAGTTGGTGACTGGCTTAAAGGGACAGTCTACACCAGAATTTTTATTGCATAAAAAGATAGATAATTTCTTTATTACCCATTCCCTAGCTTTGCACAACCAACACTGTTATATAAAGACACTTTTTACTTCTGTGAGGAACGCCCTGAGGAAACCCCTATGACGTAGTGTCACGTGGGGGGTGAAACGCGCGTCGGCAGTGACGTGCTCGGAGCAAGAAACTTTGTTACGGATTAAACGGATGACCAAACAAGTTCCGTGTTTGCAGCAAATCAAGGAGGATCCTAAATAGGTATAAACGCCTACCTTTGAAAGCCGTGTTTTGGTGGCTATGTGAGTAGCTGAAGTATGACTGTTTGATACAGCTAAGGAGGAAAAGTTGAATGAGGCTTTTTGCATTTGGAAAAATAAGAACTTTGCCAATACTCATTATTTGCGGACACTTGCATGCTAAGGTGAAATGTGTAAAAATACACCGGAAAATAAACCTTACCCGCATGTAGAAAAATACATGAATTGTTCATCTTTTTGCTCCTTTATGTTTATGGCCGCAATGTTGTAACAACTGAGTCTTGCACATGCAACGTTGTGACCAATATAGCCACGGTTTAAACAAGACTTGCTTTTGGGGTTATATGTTATATGCATGGATCCTACATACTACTTATTTTTCATGACACCGGATTTCATTTAATGAGGTGCCCTATGAAATTGGTGTTGCATATAACTCCGTAGTCTTTGGTATGTAAACTGGAACATTTATGATTACATAAGTGCTAAAAATTGAAAAGTACTTGTTTGTATTTGAAAAAACGTCTTATTTTAGGATGTTAGATGTATCCAGCAGACATAGATCCTCTAGGATCACTATGATAGCTAAATAATACGCCTAGGGCGGTATTATCCTCTAGTGGAGGTGTTGTCCTGCGGATACCTGGTTTTTGTATTTGAAATATTTTGGTTAATCGTTTATATCCACAACTTGTTGGTCCTTGCTCTAGAGTACTTAAAAATGGTTCACTTGTCTGTTTGTGAAATAAATTACATCCTATCCAACATGTGGATTTGCAATCTTTGAGGACACTCTGTGTTTCATTTCAACAACACTTTTTCTTGAATATTTAATTCAAAATAAAATTATTTGTGCTGAAATCCATGTCTTGTGTGTAGTTCAATAATTTAAGGTTCTACACTTTCTACCTTTTCTAAACATTTTTGTAAATATTTTATTACCTTATTTTCATCCAGACTTCACACATTCCAGCCACGTTTAAAAATCCATTGGCCGCACAGTGATTTTTATTTATAGTGGCCTTGATTATGAGTGGAGCGCTATTTATTGCGCCTGCTCACATGCTGTGCTCGCCTTCGACTTTTTGCGCATGTCGGGTACCATGCATATTATCAGGGCAATTTTTAGAGTAGGTTTTTTGATGGGCTTTTTTTTGGGGGGGGTTACTTTTATTGTAATTAGGGCTGTATTTTTTTTAAAACAAAAGGGCTAAATCATTTTAGGTCACTGGTTTTCAAACCTGTCCTAAGTCCTCTCTAACAGGCCACATTTTGAGGATAACTGAACTAAAGCACAGGTGAAACAATCAGCTGATTAGTAAACCTGGTTATTTTACCTGCTCTCATCCAAGGTAATCCTGAATACCTGGCCTGTTGGGGAGGCCGGAGGACAGATTTGAAAACCAGTGCTCTAGGGCAATGCCCTACAAAAAATCCCTTCTTAGGGCTATTGCTATAGTAAGTTTTAGTTTTAGTATAGGAATTTTTATTTTGGGGTGTTTAGGGGCTTTAGTTTTAGAATAGGCATAACTGTGGGTTTTTTATTATTGGTAATGTTTTTCTGTAAATTTATTTTCTCTAATGTTCTTTTTTTCTCTGTAATGTTCTTTTTTTCTTAATGTTAGTTGTTTTTTTTGTGGTAATTTAGGGGGTTAGCTTTTAGAAGGTTAGTGGGTACTTTGACATGGGATTTGTGGTGGTTTAATAGTGAAGAAAAGTAGTTTGCAATGGGGTTGTGGCAGCTTAGAGGTTAATAGTGTAGCAGAGTAGTTTGCAATGGGGGTTGTGGCTGTTTAGGGGTTAATAGTGGAGCGGGGCAGTTTGTGAAGTGGAGGTGTGTGTGTGTGTGTTTGCATGTGCGTGCATTTTGCTAGAAAATAGTAAACTTCTGACACACAGAATAGATACCTCTAAGAAACGCTTACATATTTTACCCCCGTTAACTGTAGTTCTAAGTAAGAGTCTTCACATACCAATCTGTGTTAAAATCAGCTTTACTTTCAGTGCAATCATTAATGATAGGTTGTGAGGCTTTTGAAAAGGCTGCAGTTCTGGTGTTTACCTAGATGGATTTGCCAATCCTCTGTGAGTGTTTAGCATTTAAAAGCAAAGAAATAGATTTTGTTTCATGCATACAGTTATATATGAATAAATATACTTATAAAGCTTTTATCTAGGTTCTAGCCTACAGGCAAGAAAAACTGGTAGCACTTTTGAATAATATCAGGTAGGTGTCAGCAACCCCTTGGTCACAGATGACTTGGGTAAAAACTTCAGTGTTCAACAGGGCCTGATAAACTTGAAGAGTAATATCTTGCACAGAGTTGCCATCACTGCATTTCATGCTCTACAATTCCACCCACCCCCCCCCCAATATAATTAGAAATGTTAACTACTATTTAAAGGGATGCAGACAACTAGAGCAGAAGTGACTGTGTGACTATGGAAAAGCAAAAAACTACACTCACCGGCCACTTTATTAGGTACACCTTGCTAGTACCGGGTTGGACCCCCTTTTTGCCTTCAGAACTGCCTTAATTCTTCATGGCATAAATTCAACAAGGTGTTGAAAACATTCTTCAGAGATTTTGGTCCATTTTGACATGATAGCATCACGCAGTTGCTACAGATTTGTTGGCTGCACATAAATTATGCAAATCTCCTTTTCCACAACACCCCAAAAGTGCTCTATTGGAATACGATCTGGTGACTGTGGAGGCTATTGGAGTACAGTGAACTAATTGTCATGTTCAAGAAACCAGTTTGAGATGATTTGAGCTTTGTGACACCATGCATTATCCTGCTGGAAGTAGCCATCAGAAGTTGGGTACACTGTCGTCATAAAGGGATGGACATGGTCAGAAACAATACTCAGCTAGGCCGTGGTGTTTAAACGATACTCAATTGGTACTAAGGGGCCCAAAGTGTGCCAAGAAAATATCCCCCACACCATTACACCACCAACCAGCCTGAAACGTTGATACAAGGCAGGATGGATCCATGCTTTTATGTTGTTTATGCCAAATTCTGACCCTACCATCTGAATGACCCAGCTGAAATCAAGACTCATCAGACCAGGCAACGTTTTTCTAATTTTCTAATGTCTAATCTTGGTGAGCCTGTGGGAATTGTAGCCTCAGTTTCCTGTTCTTAGCTGACAGAAGTGTCACCCGGTGTGGTCTTCTTCTTCTTCAAGGTTCGACGTGTTGTGCATTCAAAGATGGTATTCTGCATACCTTGGTTGTAACAAGTGTTTTTTTGAGTTACTGTTGCCTTTCTATCATATCGAACCAGTCTGCCCATTCTCCTCAGACCCCTAACATCAACAAGGCATTGTCGTACACACAACTGTCGCTCACTGGATATTTTCTCTTTTTTCGGACCATTGTCTGTAAACCCTAAAGATGGTTGTGCGTGAAAATCCCAGTAGATCAGCAGTTTTTTTAAATACTCGCACCAGCCCACCTGGCACCAACAACCATGCCACGTTCAAAGACACTTAAATCCCCTTTCTTCCCCATTCTGATGCTCGGTTTGAAATTCAGCAAGTCATCTTCATGACGTCTAGATGCCTAAATGCATTGAGTTGCTGCCATGTGATTGACTAATTAGCAATTTGTGTTGCCAAGCAATTGAACAGGTGTACCTAATAAAGTGGCCGGTGAGTGTAGATTATGCATATGAAAATAGGTTTTTAAATTTTTTTATTTAGTAACCAGCGATACAGAATTTGGCGACACATATTAATTAAATGATAATGACAATCTGCTTCCAAATCTCATATTCTTCAATGAAACTTCCCTCTCAGTGCAAATAGTACTTTTTAAAGGGGCAGGTACCCTGATTTTTTTGTCCCCTAGTTTGTTCCTAATTATCCATTTTACTTTCTGGAGTGTATTAAATTGGTTTGTTTACAAATAAACAAACACACACACAAGGGTAGGATGCTCAAGCCGACTCATGCTCTCCAACTGTGGCGTTCTTCCGTGTAGACACACGTGGTGGGAGTGTTGGTCACGTGCACACGGACAAGCCCCTGGATAGGCCAATAGCAAACGTACTTCCACACACAGTCCCGGCACTGAAGATTGGCATGTTTGTTTACAATTTAACCCCTCTCACCTATACAATGTTGAACTACAGTAGCGTTAGTAATAGGTATCACAATATAACTATGCATAGCTTTAACATTTTGAAAATTATATAATCCTAAATGTATACTTATAATTGCTTAAAATGTTGATAATTTAACAAAGACATTCTGTCATGGGACAAGGGGTACCAGGGATGCCTCCTTACCTGTTCGCCGGTGTGTAAGGTGGAGGGCACCATCACAAGTTTCTCCTCGGCCGTGACTGCGCCTAGTGTTACGTTTGCACCTGTTGGTACACGCTTGTGTGCGCAGGTGCACCTTAGCGTGCGCGTGGGTGCGCATGTGCGCAGATGACATCGCAGGTGCTTTCTATCAGCTAGGGGAATCTTTGTGACACGCCTCTCTCTGCCTTCTCATTGGGTACTAGGTATCTGATGCTGTCGTTGTCTTGGATACAGGGGGTGTACCTGTTGCTGAGTTATTTTGCCAGTTTATCTGCATAACTAAGCGTTGTATTTTCTCTGTCTATTCCCTTTCCTCTGATATTGGATTTCCTGGTTTTGACCCTGGCCTGACTCCCGTTTATGATACTTGCTGCCTGGACCGACTTATATTATTCTGACTACGCCTTTTTTGTATCTTCCTTGTCTGTACCTTGCTTTGAATTTGTGTGCTTCTTGCCATAGGGTTTCTCCTCCAGCACACAGGGTAGCCCTGCTCCCTGACATAACTCAGCCTATCATGGAACCCGAAAGAGCAGCTGACACTGTAGCGTCCCTTTTTCCAACAGTTGGCTGTTATGACGCAAACTCTTCAGGACTTACAAACCAGTCATGAATCACTGTTACAGCAAGTGAGAATTCAGGAACAATGCACTACTGCTGCTCCTTCTGCAGTGCCACCTTCTAGGTATGAGGTTCTGACGAGTGAACCAGCAATTGCTTTACCCGAAAAATTTGTTGGGAATTGCAAGACATACCAAGCTTTCATCATTTCCTGTGAATTGTTATTTCTTTCATGTAATTAGCAAGAGTCCATGAGCTAGTGACGTATGGGATATACATTCCTACCAGGAGGGGCAAAGTTTCCCAAACCTCAAAATGCCTACAAATACACCCCTCACCACACCCACAAATCAGTTTTACAAACTTTGCCTCCCGTGGAGGTGGTGAAGTAAGTTTGTGCTAGATTCTACGTTGATATGCGCTTCGCAGCAGGCTGGAGCCCAGTTTTCCTCTCAGTGTGCAGTGAAATGTCAGAGGGATGTGAGGAGAGTATTGCCTATTTGAATTCAATGGTCTCCTTCTACGGGATCTATTTCATAGGTTCTCTGTTATCGGTTGTAGAGATTCATCTCTTACCTCCCTTTTCAGATCGACGATATACTCTTATATACCATTACCTCTACTGATTCTCGTTTCAGTACTGGTTTGGCTTTCTACTACATGTAGATGAGTGTCCTGGGGTAAGTAAGTCTTATTTTTTGTGACACTCTAAGCTATGGTTGGGCACTTTTATATAAAGTTCTAAATATATGTGTTTAAACATTTATTTGCCTTGATTCAGGATGATCAATATTCCTTATTTCAGACAGTCAGTTTCATTATTTGGGATAATGCATATGAATTTTCAATTTTTTTCTTACCTTAAAATTGTTTTTAATTGACTTTTTTCCCTGTGGGCTGTTAGGCTCCCGGGGGCTGAAAATGCTTCATTTTATTGCGTCATTTTTGGCGCAGACTTTTTTGGCGCAAAAAATTTCTTTGTCATTTCCGGCGTCATACTTGTCACCGGAAGTTGTTCGTGATTGCGTCATTTTTTTGACGTTTTGCGCCAAAAATGTCGGCGTCACCGGATGTGGCGTCATTCTTGGCGCCAAAAGCATTTAGGCGCCAATAATGTGGGCGTCTTTTTTAGCGCTAAAAAATGTGGGCGTCTTTATTGTCTCCACCTTTTTTTCACATTATTTAAGTCTCATTTTTCATTTGCTTCTGGTTGCTAGAGGCTTGTTCATTGGCATTTTTTCCCATTCCTTAAACTGTCATTTAAGGAATTTGATAGATTTTGCTTTATATGTTGTTTTTTCTCTTACATATTGCAAGATGTCTCAGATTGACCCTGGATCAGAAGCTACTTCTGGAAAAACGCTGCCTGATGCTGGTTCTACCAAAGTTAAGTGCATTTGTTGTAAACTTGTGGTAACTGTTTCTCCGGCTGAAGTTTGTGATGAATGTCATGATAAACTTGCTAATGCAGATAGTATTTCCATTAGTAATATTCCATTACCTGTTGCTGTTCCATCAACATCTAATACTCAGGATGTTCCTGTTAATATAAGAGATTTTGTTTCTAAATCTATTAGGAAGGCTATGTCTGTTATTCCTCCTTCCAGTAAGCGTAAAAGGTCTTTTAAAACTTCTCATTTCTCAGATGAATTTTTTAAATGAAGCTCATCATTCTGATTTGTCTGTTTCTGATGAGGATTTTTCTGGTTCAGAGGATTCTGTCTCAGATATTGACACTGATAAATCTTCATATTTATTTAAAATGGAATTTATTTGTTCTTTACTTAAAGAAGTTTTAATCGCATTAGAGATGGAGGAATCTAGTCCTCTTGATACTAAATCTACTAAGCGTTTAAATTCGGTTTTTAAACCTATAGTTATTCCGGAAGTTTTTCCTGTCCCTGATGCTATTTCTGAAGTAATTTCTAGGGAATGGAATAATCTGGGTAATTCTTTTACTCCTTCTAAAAGGTTTAAGAAATTGTATCCTGTGCCATCTGACAGATTAGAGTTTTGGGACAAAATCCCTAAAGTTGATGGGGCTATCTCTACTCTTGCAAAACGTACTACTATTCCTACGGCAGATAGTACTTCCTTTAAGGATCCTTTAGATAGGAAGATTGAATCCTTCCTAAGGAAAGCTTATTTATGTTCAGGTAATCTTCTTAGGCCTGCTATTTCTTTGGCTGATGTTGCTGCAGCTTCCACTTTTTGGTTGGAGGCTTTGGCACAACAAGTGTCAGATCATAATACTCATAGCATTGTTAAACTTCTTCAACATGCTAATAACTTTATTTGTGATGCCATCTTTGATATCATTAGAGTTGATGTCAGGTATATGTCTTTAGCTATTTTAGCTAGAAGAGCTTTATGGCTTAAAACTTGGAATGCTGATATGTCTTCTAAGTGAACTTTGCTTTCCCTTTCTTTCCAAGGTAATAAATTGTTTGGTTCCCAGTTGGATTCTATTATTTCAACTGTTACTGGGGGGAAAGGAACTTTTTTACCTCAGGATAAAAAATCTAAAGGTAAATATAGGGCTGCTAATCGTTTTCGTTCCTTTCGTCGGAATATGGAAAAGAAGCCTGATCCTTCCCCTAAAGGAACAGTTTCTGTTTGGAAACCGTCTCCAGTCTGGAATAAATCCAAGCCTTTTAGAAAGCCAAAGCCAGCTCCTGCAGCTGGACGAGAACGTCGTTGAAATTTCTGCTATCATAGATTCTGGTGCCAGCAGCTGTTTTTTTTATATCATCCTAGCCTCCTAATTACGCATTCCTATTCGACAGAAGAAACAACCTTTACTGCTTCATATGGTGGATGGCAGTACCTTAAAGACTGGTCCAGTTACCCAAGAATCATACTCAATGGTTCTCCATATTGGAAACCGGCATCAGGAGATTGTCGTCTGGGATATTGTTTTGTCACTTTTATTTCCTGTCATCTTGGGTATTACATGGCTATGCAAAGATAACCCACAGATCAACTGGATTACCGGACAACTATCTTTTAAGTCTCTTCACTGTTCATTTGATTGTCTACTTCCTAATGTCAAATCCACTACCCTCTTGGTTACTACTACGAAACATCTCTACCCCTTAAGTACCACGATTTTTCTGACGTTTTCAAGAAGGAGCCAATGTTTTACCACCCCACAGGGTATATGACTGCCCGATCGATCTCCTCCCGGGGGCCCCACTTCCTAGTGGTCGACTTAATAACCTCTCCGAGACTAAAACTAAGGTATTAAAAGAATACATTGAGGAAAGTTTGGCCAAGGGGTTCATACGCCCTTCTATGTCACCCGTGGATGCTGGCATCTTTTTTTGGGGGAAAAAAGATGGTGATCTTCGTCCTTGTGTGGATTACCGTGCCCTTAACGGCATCACAATTAAAAACCGCTACCCACTTCCTCTTATTTCTGAGCTACTGGATAGGGTGAAAGATGCCCAGTGCTTCACCAAGATCGATCTTAGGGACGCGTACAATCTCATTTGGGCTTTGCAACGCCTCTACCACGTTCCAGTGTTTCATCAATGACGTCTTCAGACACCTACTGGAGGGCACCATCCATCCCATGGTGGTGTATACTGATCATAAAAACTTGGAGTACCTCCGCACTGCTAAAAGGTTGAAACCTCGAAAAGCCAGATGGGCCCTCTTCTTTTCCCATTTTTATCTACTTATCACCTATCGTCCTGGACCAAAAAATGGGACGGCACACGCTTTAACTCGTATGTATGCCTATGAAAAGGAATCTGTATCCCATAATGAGGAGACTATCCTTCCTCCAGCATATTTTCTGGCTTCTCACCAGTCTCTCATCGAGGAGATTCAACAAGCCAGTACTACTGTACCCACCGAAGCAGCTCATCTACCCATTACCCATGGCCTTCGTTATCACCAATAATGTATATATGTCCCTGCTAGCCATCGTTTACCCATAGTGCAACACCATCATGATAACCCTATAGCTGGTCATAGAGGAATTCATAACACAATTGAACTTATCCAACGTCATTTTTGGTGGCCTTCTCTACCTTCTGATGTGCGATCTTTCCTCAACTCTTGTACAGTCTGTGACAAAAAATAAACAATACACCTCAAAGCCTACCGGACTCTTACAACCCTTAACTGTGCAAAACCATTTTTGGCGAGATATTAGTATGGACTTTATAGTCGAGTTACTTCTGTCTCATGGCCACAACACTATCATGGTTGTAGTTGACCGTTATACAAAAATGGCACATTTTATTCCTGTGGCTGGATTGCCTACTGCTCACCTTACTGCCAAGCTCTTCATTCAGCATATATTTCATCTTCATAGATTCCCAACATCTATAGTCTCAGATAGAGGATCTCAGTTTACTTCTCACTTCTGTCACAGTCTACATATCACCTGTAATCTATCCTCCGCTTATCATCCTCAGACGAACGGACAAACTGAATGGACCAATCATACCCTCGAGCAGTATCTTCGCTGCTATTCCTCTTATCTACAGGATGATTGGGTAGACCATCTATCACTTGCTGAATACTCATACAATAACCAAAAACACGCATCTACGGGCTGGAGCACCTTCTATGCGAATTATGGGTACCATTTTCCATCCTTTCCTGACCTTCCTTCTCTTATCCCTGTGCCTGATGTGTCTCACCGATTACGCAACCTTAGAGCTATGCTTCGCAGCTTTCATCAACAACTCATCACAGTTCAACAGCAACAAAAGATTCAGGCTGATCGCAAGCGCAAACCTCCTCCAATATACAAAATAGGTGGGTGACAAGGTTTCGTTGGCTACCAGACATCTTCATTTGACCTGTCCTACCAAGAAATTTGGACCTCGTTTTATTGGTGCTTTTTCCATTGACAAAGTAATCAACTATGTCGCTGTCAAAGGGACATTATACACTTGTTCTTTCTTTGCATAAATGTTTTGTAGATGATCTATTTATATAGCCCATAAAGTTTTTTTAATAAAAAAACTGATAGTTTTGCTTATTTTTCAATAACATTGCTCTGATTTTCAGACTCCTAACCAAACCACAAAGTTTTAGGATAATACCGACTTATACCTACTCCAGCTTGCTTCTGTTTGTGTAAAGGGTCTTTTCATATGCGGGGGAGGGTGGAGTGTCTGATATTTCTCACTTGCAGTGGGTGTTCCAGTAACCTTTTAAACAGAGCTAAACTGGAAGCTTCAAAGTAAGTTTTTAAACGGTTTTATACTGGATTTGTTTTATCAGTATCTGTGCATAGTATTCTTTATAGTAGTGTCTATTACATGCAGTTATATGAAAATTGGTGTATACTGTCCCTTTAAGTTGAAACTTCCCGACTCTTAGAATACATCCCGTCTTTCATGTATCTCTGGTGAAACCCTTTTCTGCTAATCCTTTCCCAGGTCGGGTGGCAGCTCCTCCTCCTCCTATTCTGGTAAATTATGATGAATAGTATGAAGTCCAGGACATTCTAGACTCTCGTAGGAGATGGGGTCGTCTAAAATATCTTGACCATTGGAAAGGGTATGGTCCCGAGGAGCATTCCTGGGAACCTGTTGGCAATCTCCATGCTGCGGCCAAGGTGCGTGCCTTCCATCTGAGACATCCTGACAGGCCTTCCCAGGCTCGCGTCCGGAGGCCGCTCCTTGTTGGGGGGCTCTGCCATGGGACCAGGGGTACCAGGGATGGCTCCTTACTTGTTTGCCAGTGGGTAAGGTGGAGGGTGCCGTCGCAAGTTTCTCCTTGGCCGTGACTGCGCCTAGTGTTACGCTTGCGCCTGTTTGTACATGCTCATGTGCGTGCGTTTGTATGGGCTGGTGCGCCTTGGCGTGCGCGTGTTTGCGCGTGCGTGGGTGTGCATGTGCGAAGATGACGTCACAGGTGCTTTCCATCAGTTAGGGGAATCACGCCTCTCTCTGCCTTCTTATTGGGTACTAAGTATCTGATGCTGTTGTTGTCTTGGATACAGGGGCGTTCCTGGGCCCTGTTAGGTTTAAATTCCGGTCTGAGCCCTGGCTTGTTGCTGAGTTATTTTACCAGTTTAACTGCATAACTAAGCATTGTATTTTCTCTGTTCCTATTCCCTTTCCTCTAATATTGGATTACCTGGTTTTGACCCCTGGCCTGACTCCCGTTTATAATACTTGCCTGGACCGACTTATATTATCCTGACTATGCCTTTTGGGATCTTCCTTGTCTGTACCTTGCTTTGGATTTGTGTGCTTCTTGCCATAGGGTTTCTCCTCCTGCACACAGGGTAGCCCTGCTCCCTGACACATTTATAGTTCTAAACCTAAATACCAAGTAATATATACAGAAATTACTAATTCCAAAGTTCCACACACACACACCAGATGCTGATACACATAAGCGGCAGAACTCTGAGATTACTGGAACACGGTACACAGTTCATATAGTATATCAGCGTCTCTTCTACAACAACTATAATTCATAGTCCAGTACAATTCTCCATATTTAGACTCAGATCATCACAGTGGCCCTTGCTAGTATAGACAGCAGGTATATATATTAATTAATATTATTTCACTCACTGCGGGTCTTTATTCCATTCACGCCGACTCCTCTCTGTGCAGACGTAATTGTATCTCGAGTGTCTCCTTCTCTTCAGCTTGCAGCAATCCACATCTCTTATTCAGTAAGAACCGAATTACCTGCTGGTTTCACCATCGAGTGTGCCCTATGGGTTCCTCAATGAACGTTAAACTCCAAGATATGAACAGACCCAGTCCGGCACAATTACGACAGTGTAAAAGGAGCTTTATTGGTGATAGACGAGTTTAAAAATACAAAAAGACACATCAAATTGCAAACGAACCAGACAGCTGCTGCTCGGTTAAAAGGTAAATGGCTACAACCATGGCCCGATGACGTCACTGACGCGTTTCAGGTGTTACCCATAGTCATAGTTAACTATGACTACGGGTAACACCTGAAACGCGTCAGTGACTCGTCTATCACCAATAAAGCTCCTTTTACACTGTCGTAATTGTGCCGGACTGGGTCTGTTCATATCTTGGAGAGAAATGACTAATGTTTAATAAACAGATTAACATCTAAAATACTTCCCTTTCATCTAATCATTTAATTTCTCTATTACCACCTCTCATAGTCCTTGGAATGAAATCAATAGCCTGCACTCTCAATAATGAGCTATCAGAGTTGTGCATAATATGGAAATGTTTGGCTATGAGAGTTTTGGACTCAGGGTCCTCTATAGCCCTCACATGTTCCTGAAACCTGTATTTTAACATTCTTTGTGTATGACCTGTATACTGTTTATTACAACCCATGCATGTCAGTAAATAGACTACATGAGTAGTGCAGTGCCACAGTTTATGAAATCTCTGATATCAAATTCTTTATTGAGTACAGTAGATCTACACTTACTACCTTATATCACATACTGACAGTATGATGCTCCACACTTGTAAAAAACATTTTTCTTTCTCAACCACCCTGATGTATCAATCCTAGGTAAGGCTGAAGGGGACAAGGTATCTCTAAGAGTTTTTGCTCTGCGAGGCACAAACCTGCACCCATCCTGTACAATTTTATAAAGAACTGGGTCACTATGCAAAATAGTAAGATGTTGTTTAATAATATTGCATACTTGGCTAAATTCAGTACTATATGATGTCACAAATGCAGGGGTATATGACCCCTTACTGAAAGAAAATTGTTTGTATTGTAACTATTGTTATTGTACCCTAATAGTTTCTCCAGCGGAATACAATCTACAACTCTCTTAGTTTGCTCCAACAGATTTTTATTGTAACCCCTGACCAAAAACAGAATTTATGCTTACCTGATAAATTTCTTTCTCTTGTGATGTATCGAGTCCACAGATTCATCCATACTTGTGGGATATTCTCCTTCCTATCAGGAAGTGGCAAAGAGAGCACCCACAGCAGAGCTGTCTATATAGCTCCTCCCTTAGTTCCACCCCCCCAGTCATTCGACCGAAGGCTAGGAAGAAAAAGGAGAAACTATAGGGTGCAGAGGTGACTGAAATTTTTAAAATAAAAATATACTACCTGTCTTAAATAGACAGGGCGGGCCGTGGACTTGATACATCACAAGAGAAAGAAATTTATCAGGTAAGCATAAATTCTGTTTTCTCTTGTAAGATGTATCGAGTCCACGGATTCATCCATACTTGTGGGATACCAATACCAAAGCTTTAGGAAACGGATGAAGGGAGGGACAAGACAGGTACCTTAAATGGAAGGCACCACTGCTTGTAGAACCTTTCTCCCAAAAATAGCCTCAGAAGAAGCAAAAGTATCGAATTTGTAAAATTTGGAAAAAGTATGAAGCGAAGACCAAGTCGCCGCCTTACAAACCTGTTCAACAGAAGCCTCATTTTTAAAAGCCCATGTGGAAGCCACTGCTCTAGTAGAATGAGCAGTAATCCTTTCAGGAGGCTGCTGGCCAGCAGTCTCATAAGCCAAACGGATGATGCTTTTCAGCCAGAAAGAAAGAGAGGTAGCCGTAGCTTTTTGGCCTCTTCGCTTACCAGAATAAACAACAAACAATGAAGATGTTTGACGGAAATCTTTGGTTGCTTGTAAGTAGAACTTTAAAGCACGACCCACATCAAGATTGTGCAACAGACGTTCCTTTTTTGAAGAAGGATTAGGACACAGCGAAGGAACAACAATTTCCTGATTGATATTCCTATTAGAAACAACCTTAGGAAGGAATCCAGGTTTGGTACGCAAAACCACCTTATCTGCATGGAAAACAAGATAAGGTGAGTCACACTGTAAACCAGATAACTCAGAAACTCGTCGAGCCAAAGAGATAGCTACTAAAAACAGAACTTTCCAAGATAGAAGCTTAATATCTATGGAATGCATAGGTTCAAACGGAACCCCTTAAAGAACTTTAAGAACTAAGTTTAGGCTCCATGGCAGAGCAACAGGTTTGAATACAGGCTTAATTCTGACTAAAGCCTGGCTAAACGCTTGAATGTCTGGGACATCTGCCAGACGCTTGTGTAAAACAATAGACAAAGCAGAAATCTGTCCTTTTAAGGAACTAGCTGATAATCCCTTCTCCAATCCTTCTTGGAGAAAAGACAATATTCTAGGAATCCTAATCTTACTCCATGAGTAACCCTTGGATTCACACCAATAAAGATATTTGCGCCAAATCTTATGATAGATTTTCCTGGTGACAGGCTTTCTAGCTTGAATCAGGGTATCAATGACCGACTCAGAGAAACCAACCTTTGATAAAATCAGGCGTTCAATCTCCAAGCAGTCAGACGCAGAGAAATTAGATTTGGATGCTTGAATGGACCTTGGATTAGAAGGTTCTGCCTCATTGTCAGAGTCCACGGTGGAACAGATGACATGTCCACTAGGTCTGCATACCAAGTCCTGCGTGGCCACGCAGGTGCTATCAGAATCACCAAAGCTCTCTCCTGCTTGATTCTGGGAACCAGACGTGGGAGGAGAGGAAACAGTGGAAATACTTAGGCCAGATTGAAGGACCAGGGCACTGCTAGACCATCTATCAGTACCGCCTGGGGATCCCGGGACCTGGACCCGTAACAAGGAAGCTTGGCGTTCTGACGAGACGCCATTAGATCCAATTCTAGTGGGCCCCATAGCTTAGTCAGTTGGGCAAATACTTGCGGATGGAGCTCCCACTCCCCCGGATGAAAAGTCTGACGATTTAGGAAATCCGCCTCCCAGTTCTCTATCCCTGGGATATGGATTGCTGAAAGATGGCAAGAGTGAGTCTCTGCCCATCGGATTATTTTGGTTACCTCCATCATCGCTAGAGAACTCTGTGTTCCTCCTTGATGATTGATATAAGCTACAGTCGTGATGTTGTCCGACTGAAATCTGATGAATTTGGCAGCAGCTAGCTGAGGCCACTCCTGAAGTGCATTGAATATCGCTCTCAGTTCTAGAACGTTTATCGGGAGGAGAGTTTCCTCCCAAGACCATAAGCCCTGTGCTTTCAGGGAGTTCCAGACTGCACCCCAGCCTAGCAGGCTGGCATCTGTCGTTACTATGAGCCACTCTGGCCTGTGGAAACACATTCCCTGAGATAGGTGGTCCTGAGACAACCACCAGAGAAGAGAATCTCTGGTCTCCTGATCCAGATGTATTTGAGGAGATAAATCTGCATAATCCCCATTCCACTGTTTGAGCATGCATAGTTGCAGTGGTCTGAGGTATAGGCGGGCAAAAGGAACTATGTCCATTGCCGCTACCATGAGTCCAATTACCTCCATACACTGAGCCACTGATGGCCGAGGAATGGAATGAAGAGCTCGGCAAGTAGTTAAGAGTTTTGATTTTCTGACCTCCGTCAGAAATATTTTCATTTCTACCGAGTCTATCAGAGTCTCTAGGAAGGAAACTCTTGTGAGAGGGAAGAGAGAACTATTTTTTATGTTCACCTTGCACCCGTGAGATCTCAGAAAAGCCAACACGATGTCCGTGTGAGACTTGGTTAGCTGGAAAGTCGACGCCTGAATTAAGATGTCGTCTAGATAAGGCGCCACTGCTATGCCCCACGGTCTTAGAACCGCCAAAAGGGACCCTAGCACCTTTGTGAAAATTCTGGGAGCCGTGGCCAACCCGAAGAGAAGGGCCACAAACTGGTAATGCCTGTCCAGAAAGGCGAATCTGAGGAATTGATGATGATCTCTGTGAATAGGGATGTGTAGATATGCATCCTTTAAGTCCATGGTAGTCATATATTGACCCTCCTGGATCAGAGGAAGAATAGTCCGAATAGTCTCCATCTTGAATGATGGTACTCTGAGGAATTTGTTTAGAATTTGAGATCCAAGATTGGTCTGAAAATTCCCTCTTTTTTGGGAACCACAAACAGGTTTGAGTAAAAACCTAGCCCATGTTCCACTTTTGGAACTGGGCGGATCACTCCCATGGTATGTAGGCCTTCTACACAGCGTAAGAACGCCTCTCTCTTTGTCTGGTTTGTAGACAATTGAGAAATGTGAAATCTCCCCCTTGGGGGGAGTCTTTGAAGTCCAGAAGATATCCCTGGGACACAATTTCTAAAGCCCAAGTATCGTGAACATCTCTTGCCCAAGCCTGAGCGAAGAGAGAGAGTCTTCCCCCTACTAGATCCGGTCCCGGATCGGGGGCTACCCCTTCATGCTGTCTTGGAGGCAGCAGCAGGCTTCTTGGCCTGTTTACCCTTGTTCCAAGCCTGTTAGGTCTCCAGACTGACTTGGATTGGGCAAAATTCCCCTCTTGCTTTGCAGCAGGGGAAGCTGAAGCGGGACCACCTTTGAAGTTCCAAAAGGAACGAAAATTATTTTGTTTGGTCCTCATTTTATTTGTTTTATCCTGAGGGAGGGCATGGCCTTTCCCTCCAGTGATGTCTGAAATAATCTCTTTCAGTTCAGGCCCGAATAGGGTCTTTCCTTTGAAAGGGATGTTCAAAAGTTTAGATTTTGATGACACATCAGCAGACCAGGACTTAAGCCATAACGCCCTGCGTGCTAAAATGGCAAAACCTGAATTCTTTGCCGCTAATTTAGCCAGTTGGAAAGCGGCATCTGTAATAAAAGAATTAGCCAACTTAAGGGCCTTAATTCTATCCATAATATCCTCTAATGTAGTCTCCATCTGAAGAGCCTCTTCTAGAGCCTCGAACCAGAAAGCAGCTGCAGTAGTTACAGGAACAATGCACGCAATAGGTTGGAGAAGAAAACCTTGATGAGAAAAATTTTTCTTTAGGAGACCCTCTAATTTTTTATCCATAGGATCTTTGAAAGCACAACTGTCTTCGATAGGTATAGTTGTACGCTTAGTGAGAGTAGAAACAGCTCCCTCCACCTTAGGACCGTCTGCCACGAGTCCCGCATGGTGTCAGATATGGGAAACATTTTCTTAAAAACAGGAGGGGGAGCGAACGGTATACCTGGTCTATCCCACTCCTTAGTAGCAATATTCACAATCCTCTTAGGGACTGGAAAAACATAAGTGTAATCAGGAACCTCTAAGTATTTATCTATTTTACACAATTTCTCTGGGGCCACAATAGGGTCACAATCATCCAGAGTTGCTAATACCTCCCTGAGCAACAAGCGGAGGTGTTCAAGCTTAAATTTAAAGGCCGTCATAGCAGAATCTGTCTGAGGGAGCGTCTTTCCTGAGTCAGAAATCTCTCCCTCAGATAGCAAATCCCTTACCCCCACTTCAGAACATTGTGAGGATATATCGGATACGGCTACTAAAGCGTCAGAAGGCTCAGCAGTTGTTCTTAACCCAGAGCTGTCACGCTTTCCTTGTAAACCAGGCAATTTAGATAAAACCTCTGTGAGGGTTGTATTCATAACTGTGGCCATGTCTTGTAAAGTAAATGAAGTCGACGCACTAGAGGTACTTGGCGTCACTTGTGCGGGCGTTACTGGTTGTGACACTTGGGGAGAGCTAGATGGCAAACCCTCAATTCCTTCTGTCTGAGAATCATCTATTGCTATATTTTTAAGTGCTATAATATGCACTTTATAATTTATAGACATATCAGTGCAAGTGGGACACATTCTAAGAGGGGGTTCCACAATGGCTTCTAAACACATTAAACAAGAAGTTTTTCCTTGGTGTCAGACATGTTAAACAGGCTATTAATGAAGCAAGCAAGCTTGGAAAACACTTTATTCAAAGTAAATAATACTTAGAAAAAAACGGTACTGTGCCTTTAAGAGAAAAGAATATGCACAAACTCTGCAAAACAGTGTAAAAAAGCAGTAAACTTTATGAAATTTTTACAGTAGAATCATAAAGCCTTAGTAAGTTTGCACAGCCAGCCAAATAAACTATTAACCCCTTAATGTAAAAACCGGATTGACAAAACGTCAAAAAAACGATATAAAAACATTCAGCACCTTGCCACAGCTCTGCTGTGGCGCCTACCTGCCCTTTAGGATAGATTTGTGGGGAAAGACCTTCTTTTAGGCCCTCAAACATAGCAGGACCCTCTGGAGAAGCAGCTGGATGTCTTCAGAGTAAAAGAAACTGCGCAACTGAGGCGTGAAAATAGGCCCCTCCCACCTCACTCGATGTTAGTGGGGCCAAAGTGTTTCTAGACTAGCCATGTGGGTTAATAACCCTTAAATCAGCCACAATGACCCCTTAAAGGGAACCACAACACCCGCTTGAAATATTTTAAACCAACTTTTTCTCATTATGCAAAATATACTGACTTTAATTCTGTATGCAGTTTTCATCTTACTGCATTCTTTTGTAGGTAAAAGCTTTATCGTTTAAACATTGCTCTGCAGCCTTGTACTTGCAAAGTATGCTGCCATATTGCAACGCACGTTCCACAACAGTGGGTCACGTGATGCACACGGCACCTTCTACTTCAAAAGGAAGCAGATTGAGCCCTGCAATGTCTTAGAAGAACGCTTCAGGCAGACAGGCACTGTTATGTTTATAAATAGCACACGCAGGGAAGGAAGGGGGAGGAGAGGAATGCACATGGGGAAGAAAGTCTCCGGAGTAAGTATGTAATGTAGATGAATTCAAATGTCTCGTTACAATTTTATATGCAGAGTGTTTGCTTTCTTTCCTCCCTCTCCTCCCCCTCACAATTGCTTCCCTGCTCGTGCTATTTTTAAACATAACAGTGCCTGTGTGCCTGAAGCCGTTCTTCTTAGACACTGCAGATCTCAATCTGCTTCCTCAACTTTAGAAATAGAAGGTGCCGTGTGCATCACGTGACCCACTGTTGGGGAACCAACTTTGCAATATGGCAGCTTACTTTGCAGGTACAAGGCTGAAGAGCAACGTTTAAATGATAAAGCTTTTATCTACAACAGAATGCAGTAAGATGAAAATACTGCATACAGAATAGTTTGTTAGTTTATTTTGCACAATTAAAAAAAGTTAGTTTAAAACATGTCAAGCAGGTGTTGTGGTTCCCTTTAAAGTCCCTCAAAAAATGTTAAATCTTTCAATAAAAAAACGTTTTTTCCCATAAGTGTCACCAGTAACAAATGAGCCCTCTATGCAAGCTGGGATTCTCTATTAAGTGTCTGAATACAGCTTACCCTTCCCTCATGGGGATATTGTTAGCCTTTTCTAGAATTATCACAGTCTGTCTAGAAAAAAATTGACTGAACATACCTCAATGCAGCTTAGCATGCAAACCGTTCCCCCAACTGAGGTTTTCCTGTACTCCTCAGCTTCTGTGGGAACAACAGTGGATCTTAGTTACAAAGTGCTAAGATCATTATCCTCCTTGCAGAAATCTTCATCCCTTTTCTGCCAGAGAGTGAATAGTACACACCAGTACCATTTAAAATAACAAACTTTTGCTTGAGAAAATAAAAACTAACATTTTTGTCACCACACTCACTTTACCCTTCCTAGCAGTTAAGCAGGCAAAGAGAATGACTGGGGGGTGGAGCTAAGGGAGGAACTATATAGACAGCTCTGCTGTGGGTGCTCTCTTTGCCACTTCCTGATAGGAAGGAGAATATCCCACAAGTATGGATGAATCCGTGGACTCGATACATCTTACAAGAGAAAGTCTATAGTAGATCTAGCATGTTTTTCATATACATCTAGGTCAGTACAATTACGTTTATCTCTGCTTAACTGACTCTTAGGTATGGACTTGATGAGGTAGGGGGAATGGCAAGATTGTGAGAAAAGAATAGTATTTCCTGCAATAGGTTTGCGCTATAAGTCTGTCTCAAATATTCCCTTCTCACAATTCGGGTACAGGGTTACATCCAAAAAGTTTAGTTCCTTCTTACTGTGCTCCACAATAAACTTTAAATTCAAATTGTTTGATCCTGATGGTCTAAATTCACAGATGGATGTTGTATGTATATATGTATGTATTGGGTACTTGTAAAGAGCGGCTAATCACCCGCTTATTTTATCGACCTTGGAAGGATGAGAGGCTGAGTGGACCTTGCCAGGGATCGAACCTGCAACCCTTGGGTTGCTACAGAGCCACAATGCCTTAGCATGCTAGGCTATCTGTCTGGCTGTGTTAATCTGTTTTTAAACATTAGTCGTGTCTATATATATTTCTTGGTATTTAGGTTTATAACTATGAATGTCTTTGTTAAATCATCAACATTTTAAGCAATTATAAGTATACATAATATTCGAAATGTTAAAGCTATGCATAGTTATATTGTGATACCTATTACTAACGCTGCGTTCCAATTGGATACATGTTTCATGGGATTGGTGGATTGTTGTTTATAAGGAGCTGTCCCTGGCCCTCCCATTTATCAGTGAACAAGTGCCTATGGGCACAAAACGCGTATGATGCGGGTGGGCTAAGGCTCTTCTATAACCTTGTTCGTTTTACCTCTTTTGGTTTTATGATGTTTTCGGCTGTTTTTAACCTTCAATGAATATGAACTGCTTTTTCACAGGTGGGAGGCTGATCTCTACACTAAAGCTAAAATTAACCCTACAAGCTACCTAATTAACCCCTTAAAGTGATGGTAAACTCAAAACCGGTGTTTTATGCCATTAGATGTAAATCTAACAATTAATATTAGTTTCATTGATGGAAACACACAATTTGAAAACTTAATTTAGTAATTTAGATCAAACTTCAACTTTACTACTGCACGCTCCGGCAGCCCCGACACTAAGACCGTTTTTTCCATCTTTTGACGTTTTCTTGTTCTCTAATAAGAATCATGGCATTTTGGAATGTTTAAATGTGAAAAAAAGCAGATATTTTGTGCATGCGTTCTCAGCATTTGCAGCGTGTCATGCATAACTAGAAAGCGAGTGGGACCGCTCTCTGAACAGCGGTGCAAATGCAAGTTAGCGACTAACACAATCAGAGAACATATTGACAAAATATGTTATCATAAATTGTAAAAATTACCATCATTTTAACTGCTGGGCATAATACAAGTGTGGTGCGCAGCGGCATTTAGTGGCCTTCTAATTACCAAAAAGCAATGCCAAAGCCATATATGTTTGCTATTTCTGAACAAAGGGGGATCCCAGAGATGCATTTACAACGATTTGTACCATAATTGTAAAAGTTGTTTGTAAATCATTTCAGTGAGAAACCTAAAGTTTGTGAAAAAGTTAACAATTTTTTTTATTTGATCGCATTTGGCGGTGAAATAGTGGCATGAAATTTACCTAAATGGGCCTAGATCAATACTTTGGGTTGTCTACTACACTACACTAAAGCTAAAATTAACCCTACAAGCTCACTACAAGCTACCTAATTAACCCCTTCACTGCTGGGCATAATACAAGTGTGGTGCGCAGCAGCATTTATAAAAAAAAAATTATATATACATGTGAAGGGTTATTCAGGGATTGCTTACAGATATCAGTGTTACTATGTAACTATCTCTAATTTGGGGGGAGAATGGCTTGGAAATAGCAAAGTGCTACTTGTACTTGTTGCCCTATAACTTGCAAAAAAGTAAAGAACATGTAAACATTGGGTATTTCTAAACTCAGGACAAAATTTAGGGTGGGTGGTTTTTGGTGGTTGTAGATGTGTAACAGATTTTGGGGGTCAAAGTTAGAAAAAGTGTGTTTTTTCAATTTTTTTCATCATATTTTATCATTTTTTATAGTAAATGATATAAATATGATAAAATCATGGTAACTTTAGAAAGTATGTTTAATGGCGAGAAAAACGGTATATAATATGTTTGGGTACAGTAAATGAGTAAGAGGAAAATTACAGCTAAACACAAACAGCAGAAATGTAAAAATAGCCCTGGTCCTTAACCGTAAGAAAATTGAAAATCGGTCTGGTCACTAAAGGGTTAACTATTAGCTATATAGAAGCTGTGTAAACACAGCTAGCAGAAGAAATTACACTCCCAGTGGGGGTTAGGAGAGATACAATGTTAATTTTCAATTGTTCTCCCTAAGTATTGAGTTTTGATAAGCGGACAGAGATAATTTAAAGATTTACTTGCAACAACAATCTATTTTAATGGGTGGTGGTTTAAAAAAACAAAACCAGCTATTTCATATATAAAGATACGCCTAAATAAGCAATTTCTCATACATGTTATACTCTTCAGCTGGTATAACAAGTCACTGGAAACACGTTGATAGAAAAACAATTTTACAGCATACTTCCCCTTTAAATCCTCTTTACTGAGGCAAGTAGGTAATAAACACAGAATACACTTTAAGGTGGGAAAAATAGATCTGTATCATGATATGATGTTTTATTGGAAAAATTATGGAACTTCAGAAATCCTCTTACCGTGTTAAAAATGGATCACCAATGACAGCCAAAAATCTGTACCCTATTTCCATAAATGGCCATTCAAAGATGGGATATAAATTACCCTTTTTCAGCCTCAATCCCACAATAACACAAGATATGTGACTCAGTTCTTTTGGATTACATAGATATTACCTTTTGAGTATATATTGTTATATAGATTTGCTTGGCATTGAAATTATGGCAACTAAATAATAATTCCGATCAGCCAATAGAATGCAAGCTCAATCTGATTGGCTGATTGAATCAGCCAATCAGATTTTTCCTACGCCATCTGGGACGCCATCTTGGATGACGTCCCTTAAAGGAACCTTCATTCGTTGTTAGTCCGTCGGGGAAGGAGGATGTTCCGCGACGGCGGGATGAAGATAGATCCGGAAGAAAGAAGATAGAAGATGCTGCTTGGAAGAAGACATCGCCCGGATGGAAGACCTCTTTGCAGCTTGGATCAAGACTTCGACCGGATGGAGGACCACATCGCCCGGATTGGATGAAGACTTCGGCTCGGCTGAGTGAAGACGACTCAAGGTAGGGAGATCTTCAGGGGGTTAGTGATAGGTTTTTTTAAGGGGGTTTGGGTGGGTTAGAATAGGGGTATGTGGGTGGTGGGTTGTAATATTGGGGGGGTATTGTATTTTCTTTTACAGGTAAAAGAGCTGATTACTTTGGGGCAATGCCCCGCAAAAAGCCCTTTTAAGGGCAGGTAATAGAGCTGATTACTTTTGTAATTTAGAATAGGGTAGGGAATTTTTTGATTTTGGGGGGCTTTTTTATTTTATTAGGGGGCTTAGATTAGGTGTAATTAGATTAAAATTCTTGTAATATTTTTTTATTTTTTGTAATTTAGTGTTTGTTTGTTTTTTGCATTATAGATTAGTTTATTTAATTGTTTTTTAGTTTAGCTAATTGTAGGTAATTTATTTAATTAATTTAATGATATTGTAGTGTTAGGTTTAATTGTAACTTAGGTTAGGATTTATTTTACATGTAATTTTGTAATTATTTTAACTAGGTAGCTATTAAATAGTTAATAACTATTTAATAGCTATTGTTCCTAGTTAAAATAAATACAAAGTTGCCTGTAAAATAAATATAAATCCTAAAATAGATACAATGTAATTATTAGTTATATTGTAGCTATCTTATGGTTTATTTTATAGGTAAGTATTTATTTTTAAATAGGAATAATTTATTTAATTATAGTAAATTTATTTAGATTTCTTTAAATTATATTTAAGTTAGGGGGGTGTTAGGGTTAGACATAGGTTTAGGGGTTAATAACTTTATTATAGTAGCGGGGACGTTGGGGGCGGGAGATTAGGGGTTAATAATTGTAGGTAGGTGGCGGCGACGTTGGGGGGAGCAGATTCGGGGTTAATAAAATTTATTATAGTGTTTGTGAGGCGGGAGTGCAGCAGTTTAGGGGTTAATACATTTATTATAGTGGCGGTGAGGTCCAGTCGGCAGATTAGGGGTTAATACTTGTAGTTAGGTTGCGGCGACGTTGGGGGGACAGATTAGGGGGTAATAAATATAATGTAGGTGTTGGCGATGTTAGGGTCAGCTGATTAGGGGTTCATAGGGATAATGTAGGTGGCGGCGGTGTCCGGTCGGCAGATTAGGGGTTAATAATAAAATGCAGGTGTCAGCGATAGCGGGGGCGGAAGATTAGGGGTTAATAAGTTTAAGGTTAGGGGTGTATAGACTCGGGGTTCATGTTAGGGTATTAGGTGTAGACTTAGAAAGTGTTTCCCCATAGGAAACAATGGGGCTGCGTTAGTTGCTGAACGCTGCTTTTTTGCAGGTGTTAGGTTTTTTTCAGCCCAAACTGCCCCATTTTTTCCTATGGGGATATCGTGCACGAGCACGTTTTGCCAGCTTACCCCTACCGTAAGCAACTCTGGTATTGAGGGTTGAAGTAGAGCTAAATTATGCTCAACGCTCCCTTTTCTGAGCCTAACGCAGCCACTCAGACAACTCTCAATACCAGCGTTGTTTAAAGGGTGCGCTGGGAAAAAAAAGCAGCGTTAGCTACGTGGGTTTTTACCGACAAAACTCTAAATCTAGGCGTTTATTTTTCAAAGCTCAGGCAGAAAAACAAAATAAATAAAAAAGAAACATTATCAACAATGCACCTGGAAAGTGCTTCAGTAACATCTTTTCCTTGAGCAATTTTAAATATTTTATATTAAACTGAAAGAGGGGAGGGTGAAGGAAGGGGAAGGGGGGAGAATGGGAGGGGGAAGAGGGAGGAAGGAAGGGGGAGGAGGGAGAGTTAGGAGAGGAGGAAGGGGAGGGTTTGATTGAAAGAGAGAGGGAAAGGGTAGGAAAGGCGTGGATGGGGTGGTGCAGGTTTGTCCCAGAGGGGTGTTTATATTTTCCTAACTAATGTGTCAGATACTCATACTTTCCATGAGTAGTTCTTAATAGTCTGATGGTGGTCAGGTGAGATTCTAATGCTTGACAAGTCCATTCTGAGCCTGGGATGCTTGTAATCGTGGCAGTTTAAGGTACCTAACAATGATACCTAACAAGAGAACTAAAAAATATCTGTAATACAAACGATATATAACATAGTTAAGTTAAATAAAAACAATAAACTGGTTTTAATCTCTCTATTGTCAGGGTGCCAGGAATCAGACCGAGACGAGAAGTGCAAAAATAATCACACCTTTATTAAAAGCAAAAAATAATAAAAAGTCCACAAGTCAAATAACAAGCCAGGAGTCAAAAACAGAGCTGGTAGTGAGACGAGCCGAGTCAGGACCCAAAGCAAATAGTCAGACGAGCCGAGTCAGGAGCCAAAGCAAGTAGTCAGATGAGCCGGAATCATGAACAACGAGAACAGCAGAGTCAGGAACAAGCCAGGGATCAGGAACCAGGAGGGACGTCAGACAGTCAGGTAATACACAGGAACTGGAACTCTCACAAAACAGGTCTGAGACAACGCAAGGCCAAAGCATACTGAACAGAGGCCCTTTAAATAATAAATGATGACATCACAATTCTGAGACTGCAACCTGTCTCACATGGATGATGTACACCAGTCTGGCCATAAAAGGGCATGCAGGAAATGAGCAGCATCACACACTATGCACCAGAGTCAGCAAGAGAGGTGAGTAAAATGGCTGCCAGCAGCACATGGCAAACAAAGCAGGGAAAAAACCCTGACAGTACCCTCCCCTCAACGACACCTCCCCCGCGGGAGGACAAAAGGCTTATTGGGGAAACGGGCATGGAAGGCATGGAGGAGGGTGGGAGCTTGAACATCAAAGGAGGGAACCCATGAACTCTCCTCCGGACCGTAACCCCTCCAGTGAACCAAATACTGTACGCGGCCCCTGGACATACGAGAGTCAATAATGCTGTTGACCTCATATTCTTCATGGTTGTCAACAAAGATAGGACGTGGACGAGGCAACAGAGTGGTAAATTGATTACAAACCAATGGTTTCAAGAGGGAGACATGAAAAACATTGACAATGCGCATTGCAGGAGGAAGGTCAAGAGCGTAGGCCACAGGATTGACCTGTCGGAGTATTCGAAAAGGACTTACATAACGGGGAGCAAGTTTATTGGAAGGCACACGAAGGTTCAAGTTGCGTGAGGACAGCCAAACCCTGTCACCAACCTGGTAGGAAGGCGCGGGCAGACGCCTACGATCAGCCTGGAACTTTTGGCGCTGCATAGAACGATGAAGGCAATCCTGAATCTGCACCGACGTAGAACGGAGTTGCTGGAGATGCTCCTCCAAAGCCGGAGTACCCTGAGACATGAATGAATCAGGCAACAAGGATGGTTGAAACCCATAATTCGCCATGAACGGGGATATCTTTGAGGAAGCATTAATAGCATTATTACGAGCAAACTCTGCCCAAGGTAACAGTTCAGACCAATTATTGTAGTGATCTGAGACATAGCAACGGAGGAACTGTTCCAGAGCTTGATTAGACCGTTCCGCAGCCCCATTGGATTGAGGGTGATATGCCAAGGAGAAGGAAAGCTGGATCCCCATTTGAGCACAAAAGGAATGCCAAAATCTGGAGACAAACTGACTACCCCGGTCTGAAACTATCTCCTTAGGTAACCCATGTAAACGGAAGACCTCTCGGGCAAAAATTTAAGCAAGCTCCTGAGCGGTAGGCAGCTTCTTCAAGGGAATGCAATGTGACATTTTAGAAAAACGGTCAACCACCATAAGGATAACAGTATTGACATTGGAAACAGGGAGCTCAACAATGAAGTCCATGGAAAGATGTGTCCAAGGACGCTCACCATTAGGAATAGGTTGAAGAAGACCCACAGGAAGACGTCGAGGAGTCTTATTCTGTGCACAAACTGAGCAGGAGGCAACATATGCAGCAACATCAGAATGAAGACCTGGCCACCAGAATTGTCGAGTGACAGACCAAATCATTTGGTTCTTGTCTGGGTGACCGGCGGCTTTAGGATAGTGGTAAGTTTGCAAAAGTTTAGTTCGAAGATTCTCAGGAACAAAACACTTACCACTAGGTTTCTCAGGAGATGCATTGGTTTGTGTGGCCAGGATCTCCTCCCCCAAGGGAGAAGTCAAATTAGTACGTATGGTAGCCAAAATATGGTCAGGAGGTATAACTGGAGTAGGTACAGACTCCTCCTTGGACAGAGACGAAAATTGTCGAGAGAGGGCATCAGCCCTAACATTCTTACTACCAGGCAGGTAGGAGACCACATAAACCGAGACAAAAATAGCGCCCATCTGGCCTGTTGGGACAAGAAACGTTTTGCTTCAGATAGATAAATTAAATTCTTGTGGTCAGTAAGAATGAACACTGGTACGCTAGTACCCACGAGAAGATGCCTCCATTCCTTGAGTGCCAAAATTATGGCCAGTAATTCCCTGTCTCCAATTTCATAACTGCACTCTGCTGGAGACAATTTCTTATAGAAGAAATCGCACGGATGCAAGGAACTGTCAGGCGTAGGACGTTGAGACAAGAGGGCACCTACTCCAGTCTCAGACACATCGACCTCAAGAACGAGAGGCAGGGCAGGGTTAGGATGAGCCAGAACTGGAGCGGCAGCAAAGGCAGTCTTAAGACTATCAAAGGCCTTAATGGCAGTAGGTGACCAATGGAGTGGATCATTCTCTTTATGGGTCATGTCTGAAATAGGTTTGACCAAGGAAGAAAAGTTTTTAATAAACTTTCTATCGTAATTGGGGAAACCCAAAAAACATTGAATAGACCGAACACCAACTGGGTGAGGCCACTGCAGAACTGCAGACAACTTGTCAGGATCCATGGAGAACCCTGCAATGGAGATAACTTAACCAAGGAAGGTTACTTGAGTCTGATGGACTCACATTTCTCAAGTTTACAAAACAGGCTGTTCTCACGTAGTCTCTGAAGAGCCCGTGTAACATCAGAAAGATGAGCCTCAAGCGTGGGTGAGTGTATGAGGATGTTGTCTAAATACACCACAACACACTGTTGCAACTTATCTCGTAGGACATCATTAATAAATTCCTGGAAAACAGCAGGAGCATTACATAGGCCAAAGGGCATTATAAGATACTCATAATGCCCGCTCCTGGTGTCAACTGCTGTTTTCCATTCGTCTCCCTCCTTGATCCTAACAAGATTTACGCTCCCTTGAGGCGGTCAAAGAGTTCCGTAATGAGCAGAATAGGGTAAGCATTCTTAATGGTAAGACGATTAAGACCCCTATAATTGATGCATGGTCTTAACTCGCTACCCTCTTTCTTCAGGAGAGCAGGATTTGCGGATTATCCCCCGCGACAGAGCATTGGCAACATACTCCTCCATAGCACAATTCTCCGAAACAGACAGAGGGTAAACCCGGCCCTGAGAAGGAATGGCCCCGGGTTGCAGGTCTATGGCACAATCGTAAGACCGGTGAGGAGGCAATGTACCAGCAGGCATCTTGTAAAAAACGTCTAGGAACTCTCGGTACTCCTCTGGCAATTGAGATACCGAAGATGTGCACAAGACTTTAACTGGTTTCCGTAGACAAGTGGAAATACATTGCGGAGACCACAACAAAATTTCAGACCTGCGCCAGTCGAGACTGGGATTGTGCTTTTGGAGCCAGGGATAACCCAGAACAACTGGAAAATGCGGAGAATTTATCACCTGAAACTGGAGGGATTCAAAATGGAGAGCCCCAACAGTCATGGATAACGGAGTGGTCTTGTGAGTAACAAGTGCGGGCTGAAGGGGCCTGCCATCAATGGCCTCAATAGCTAGCAGAACGGACTGAGGTAAAACAGGAATGGAGTTCTTTGATACAAAAGCAACAGAGTCAACAAGAGCCTGGGTGACTATGGAGGAGTCCACCCAAGAAAGGACAACTGTGACCAAAGGTTTCTCCTTTAGTGGTTCCGGGGATGAGGATAAACCACCCAAGGTCTGCCCCCAACAGGACCTTAGGTGTGATCGTTTTTCTGGCCGTGTAGGACAAGACTCAAAAGGTGGCCCTGTAACCCACAATAGAGGCGGAGCCCCTCCCTCCTCCTAAAGGCCCTCTCTACCGCGGAGAGACACGTGAATCCCAACTGCATCGGCTCACCTGGTGACTCGGGACCAGGAGGCATGAGAAGAGAGGGAGGCATGGGTGGGAACGAACACGTGGGAGACAACGGAACAGGAGGCTTCCGCAAGCGCTCCTTGAAAGAGGGCCTCTCTCTGAGTCTGATGTCAATTAGGATAAAAAAAGACACCAAAGCCTTGAGATCCTCTGGTAAATATCTGGCAGCAACTTTGTCTTTAATTGTATCAGAGAGCCCATGAAAGAAGGCGGCAACAAGGGCTTCATTGTTCCAACCTACCTCTGTGGCAAGCGTACGGAAATCAATGGCATACTGAGCAACAGATCTCGTACCTTGCTGAATGGACATGAGTCGTTTAGCAGCAGAGGAGGAGCAAGCCGAAACATCAAATACCCTTCGAAAGGAGGCCACAAATTCAGGGTAATTTGAAATCACAGGTTTATTAGTCTCCTACAAGGGATTAGCCCAGGCAAGAGCTGTGTCAGAGAGTAACGAGATGAGAAATCCCACCTTAGCTCTGTCAGAGGGAAAAGCCTGAGGTAGCATTTCAAAGTAAATGCCCACCTGGTTCAAAAACCCTCTGCACTGAATAGGATCACCTCCATATCGCTGAGGTAGGCATAGGTGCAGCAGCGGAAACAGGAGCAGCCATAACTTGCGGAACACTTTGGTCCAAATGTGCAGTGCAAGTCAGCAGGGTTTGCAGGGCTAGTGCAAATTGATCCAAGTGGTGATCCATCCTGGAAATGATTGTAGGTAAAGGTGGATTATTAGCACCATCAGGGTTCATGGCCCTTGCGTAATGTCAGGGTGCCAGGAATCAGACTGAGACGAGAAGTGCAAAAATAATCACACCTTTATTAATAGCAAAAAAAAAATAGAAAGTCCACAAGTCAAATAACAAGCCAGGAGTCAAAATCAGAGGTGGTAGTCAGACAAGCTGAGTCAGGAGCCAAAGCACATAGTCAGACGAGCCGAGTCAGGAGCCAAAGCGAGTAGTCAGACGAGCCGGAATCAGGAACAAGGAGAACAGCAGAGTCAGGAACAAGCCAGGGATCAGGAACCAGGAAGGACGTCAGACAGCCAGGTAATACACAGGAACTGGAGCTCTCACAAACAGGTCTGAGACAACGCAGGGGCAAAGCATACTGAACCGAGGCCCTTTAAATAATAAGTGATGACATTACAATTCTGAGACTGCAACCTGTCTCACATGGATGATGTACACCAGTCTGGCCATAAAAGAGCATGCAGGAAATAAGCAGCATCACACACTATGCACCAGAGTCAGCAAGAGAGGTAAGTAAAATGGCTGCCAGCAGCACATGGCAAACAAAGCAGGGAAAAACCCTGACATCTATGATTTGACCTTCTGCGTGGGAAGGTGTTAAACTTACCCTCCAGGGTTATGTCGGATGGTCTAATGTCAGGTGAGAGCCTCCAGGGCCAGCCAGTTGTTCTGATGTCTGATTTCTGTGTTATGGCAACGGTTAAGTTATAGGGGGTGAGAGGAAACGTATGGATTGTTAGGGATATCAAGGGTTGTTTATGTTATCTTACCTGTCTATGGGCCATTGGCGTTTAAATTGTTCCGTCATTAGAAAGTTGCTGTTAAGAAAGTGGCTTAAGATCTGTTGTCTAGTGCTGGTTGGGGGGGGGGGAGATGTAGCAGGTATGGTTCCCATTTGGTCATGAAAGACTTAATACTTTTTTCCATGTCTCCTTTAACATCCGCTTGCTCAATTAGGAGTTGAGTATGAACTAGTCGTGTGAGTTGGGTCAGGTGTGGAGGTTTATGGGAGATCCAGTTTTTGAGAATTAGTTTCCTAGCTAGGAGTATAATCGAGTTTAGTAAGCTGTCCTGTAGGAAGACTGAGTGTGGCTTCTTAGAAAGAAGACATCACGCTTTGGTAAGGTAATGTGACGCATCCAGAATTGTATTTTAGACCAGTATTGGAGTATCCTGGGACAATCCCAGAATAGGTGTGGAATGTCCAGGTCAGGTAGGGAACATTTAAGGCAACTATTACTCGCATTGGGGACCCATTTAGCATGCAGTTTGGGTGTGATGTAGCTACGATGCATGAGTTTGAGATGTGATTCTCTGTGATCTGCCGTTAATGTGGCACGTCTCATTGTCTATATCTATATTCGGGAATGGAATCCAACTGTCACTCATCTGTTGTGTGAATTTGTAAGCTTTTTTTTGCATGATTAGGCCATAAATGTGTGAGATTGAGTGTACTCCTTGATTGGTTAGTGAGCATAAGCTGTCAATATGGCTACGAATCGTGCAGTTGAGTCCGTCAGTTATTAGTTTGCGTACATAGTGGGCGCATTGTAGATGTGCAAAGGTACTGTGTCTAGGGAAATTGTATTTGTCCTGAAGCACTATTAGTGAATGTATTTTGTTGGAGAGTGGTTCTATATATTGTGCTACTGAGTCTAGACCCCTTTCTTCCCACACTCTAAACATATGGGTATGAAGGTAGGATTCCCCTGTATTTAGTAATTGTGGGGTATTTAGTAATTGTGTAATTGTGTGAGGTAGTCCCCACCACCTGAGTTTCGCCCATGCCCTTAGGGGTCCCTGTATAAGATGTTGTCTTTGATTTGGGTGGGGAGAGAGTGTAACGGAGCATGTGGTAGGAAGGCTTGGTGGAATGGGCGTATGGTGTGTTTTTCCAATTGTTTATCACTAAAAACAGATATACCCACCAGCCACTTTGGCATCGCTATCATTTTGATTAAACTGGTTCTACCTGATAGAGGAAGTGGCAGCTTTGACCATCCTGTTAGTAGGGCTTGTAGTTGTGTGAGGACTGGCGGGATATTCAGTTTATAGATTAAGTTGGGGTTCGTGTGGAGCTAGATGCCTAGGTATTTGAAGGGACCCACTGTATTATTAATATTATTATTATTATCGGTTATTTGTAGAGCGCCAACAGATTCCGCAGCACTATAAACAAATGCAGAGTACAACAAAACATTTATAAGGATCAAACGGGTAGAGGACCTTGCCAAGAGTCGCACTATTGTAGTAAGCTCTTAAGAAGGTGATCTACAAACAGCTGGACTCTTAGGCTTACATACTAAGGAGGGTCAGGAGATAGCAATGGAGGAGAGGAACTGGTATAAAGAAAGGTTAGTGTAGGTTGTATGCATCCCTGAACAGTAGAGTCTTTAGTGAGCGCTTGAAGCTTTCAAAACTAGGGGAGAGTCTTGTGGAGCGAGGCAGAGAGTTCCACAAGATGGGAGCCAGTCTGGAGAAGTCCTGTAAATAGGAGTGTGAGGAGGTAAAAAGAGAGGAGGAGAGTAGGAGGTCATGAGCAGAGCGAAGGGGACGGGAGGGAGAGTATCTGGATACAAGGTCTGAGATATAGGGGGGAGCAGTGTAGTTGAGGGCTTTGTATGTCAGAAGGAGAATTTTGTGTTTAATCCTAGAGGCAAGAGGAAGCCAGTGAAGGGATTGGCAGAGAGGTGCAGCAGATGAAGAGCGACATGTAAGGAAGATGAGCCTGGAAGAGGCATTCATTATGGATTGTAAAGGAGCTAGGCGGCAGCTGGGGAGACCAGAGAGGACAGAGTTGCAGAAATCGAGGTGGGAAAGGATGAGAGAGTGGATTAAAATCTCAGTTGTGTCTTGTGTAAGGAAATGTTTAATTTTAGAGATATTTTTAAGGTGGAAGTGGCAGGCTTTAGCCAAGGACTGAATGTGAGGAGTGAAAGAAAGATCTGAGTCAAATGTGACCCCAAGACATCGGGCATGCGGGGTAGGGGTAATAATGGAGTTGCCGACAGTTATAGAGAGATTGGGGGTGGAGATTTTGAAAAAAGGGCGGAAAATAAGGAGCTCAGTTTTGGAGAGCTTTAGCTTCAGATAGTGAGAGGACATCCAGGAAAAGATGTGAGAAAGACAGTAAGTGACACAGGTTAGCAAGGAAGGAGATAGGTCTGGTGCAGAGAAGTAGATTTGGGTGCCGTCGGCACATGATATTGGAAACCATGGGACTTATTTAGGTAACCTAATGATGACGTGTAGATTGTGAAAAGACAGAACCTTGCGGTTCCCCGACAGAAAGTAATGACGGGGCAGAGGAGTGGCTGGCAAAGTTTTGAGCTGACAGAGAAGTTGTATTAGGAGGTGGGGGTGGGCAGAGAAGAGTATTGAAAGTGGAGAACAGACGTTTTGGGTTTGAAGAAAGATTAGAGATAAGAGTAGAGAAGTAATGTTGCTTATAGAGATTAAGGGCAGAATAGTAGGAGTTTAAGATGAATTTGTAATGAAGAAAATCAGCTGAACTCTGAGATTTTCATTGTATTTTTAAGTATCGTTTGGAATGGGGCAGTACTCAAGGGTTTTTTAAGATATATCAGTTCCGACTTGTCTAGGTTTACTTTGTAACCAGAAATTTCTCCAAACTGGTTAAGTGAGGTGATGACTTTTGGAATTTCAGTGTTCGGATTTTGTAGGTATAGGAGTAAGTCGTTGCATATAGTGATAAATGTAGGGAGTGTGGGCTCCCTCCAAGGTGTTTCTAATATGTATGGCTAGCGGTTCTATGGCCAAGTTGAAAAGGAGGGGGCGAGAGTTGGCAGCCTTGATGGGTTCCTCTCCCTAGTAGGAAGGGTTGAGAAATTTCACCATTAACTATGACCGCGGTGCGTGGAGTTTGATATAATGTCTGAATGAGTTTATGGAAGTCTCCAGTGATACCGAATTTGTCTAGAGAAGTCAACAGGTGGTCCAATTCCACTCTATTGAATGCTTTCTCCGCATCAATGGCCAGAAGGCATGTGTCCGGCATTGAGTCTATGCGTCCCTCACTTCTAGCCTGCCAGTATTGGGAAATTACTGCTAAAGTTTTACGGATGTTTGTGACCGGCGAGCTGTGTTTCATAAAACCGGTTTGGTCTTTGTGGATGATACTTCCCACTACTCCAGCCAATCTCTCAGCTAGGATGGCTGTAAAAAGCTTGTAATCATTGTTCAACAATGATATGGGTCTATATGAGGAGACAAGGTTGGAGTCTCTGTCAGGCTTAGGGATCAGGCACATCTGCGAAGTCTGTCGCCGGTTGGGCTGTGTTTTTTAAGTAAACTGTGTAAGATTGGGCTAAGGGTGGACTAAGTTCTTTTTGAAGTATTTAGTAATTTTTTATTGGGATTTTGTCCAGTCCTGGGGTCTTGTTTGGTTTGGCATTGCTTATAGCCTTTTGTACTTCCAAGGCTGTTATGGGTAGGTTTAGGAGACATAGCTGCTCAGAGGTAATAGTGGGTGTTTGTATTTGGGACCAGAAGTTCTCTTTGTCCCTGGGAGTCGCAGTGTGACTGGAGTAAAGGTCTGTATAAAAGTGAACAAATTCCTCTATGCTTGCCTTGTTGTAGGTTTGAGGAACCCCGTTAGATGTTATAGAGGTAATTAACGATTTAGGGGCCGTTAGCTTTACCGTATTGGCCAGAAGTTTCCCTGTTCTGTTCCCAAATCTGTAAAAATGTCCCTGTCTGTGGTGTTGGAATGTTAAGTCTTGTTGCTGTAAGACATCATCTCTAATCTTCTTTAATTCATAATATTTTAGTATGTTCTGAGGGGAAGGGTGAGCTAGATAGTTATTGTAGGCTGTCGTGACTACAGAGTTAGTGTTTGCGTCTAGTCGTTTACGTTTAGAGTTGAAATGAGCTGTAAAGTTGGTTATGTGACCTTGCATTTCCGCCTTTGAGACATTCCAGAAGAGCCCTGGGGTATCTTAGTATTGGGGGTTAAACCTAGCATATTCTAGCCAGACTGCTTTCAGGTGGTTTTGGAACTCTAGATTATTGTATAAGTGTGTAAGAAAATGCCAGGACCTCTGAGAGGGATTATGTGTAGTGGGGTTGTAATTCTAACCAAATGGGGGCATGGTCTTAGATCACTATGTCAGTGATTTGAGTGCGCTTGATCTTGCTATTTAGTTGTGGGGAACATAAGAAATAATCTTTCCGGGATAAAGAACCATGCTCCTTAGAGACACACGTGAAGTCTCTCTGAGTTGGGTGGCGTAGCCTACAGAAGTCTACAAGACTCAAAGTGGTTTTAAAAGCAGCAATGGTGCTGGTTTCTGTTTTATGGCGTCTGGACTGTCCTGTGGTTTGTTTTGCATTGTGGATGTCAATTCCGTGGTCCAGGGGCATGGCTTGGATTAGATTAAACTCTCCTCCCACCAAGAGAGGTTTGTCTACGTGTGGGAGCAGGGCTGCTTGAAGGGAATGCCAGAATTGTGGAAGTGGGCGATTAGGGCCGTAGACATGGCATAAGGTGTAAGATTTCCCCACTGTTTGGAGGGTTGCTATAATGAATCTACCTTTTAGGGTTGTGATCTGCGCCGGTAAGCTTTCCTAACAAGTATAGCCACACCTTGCTTGCGCCCCTCTGTTGGAGTGTAGAGGACCTGACCCACCCATCTGGTCTTTCACTTCTCATGTTCTGTATCCGTCAGGTGTGTCTCTTGCAGAAAGCAATGTCTGAATGTAAGGGCCTCAGGTGTAGGAATAGAATGCTTTTTTTGGCTGGGGAGGTGATGCCTCCCACATTCCAGGATACTATTTTAAGTGATAGAGACATGCTATAAAGAGGGGGGGGGGGGGTAAGTTATCTGGTATGTCGGGGAGATTGAAAGGGTGTGAAGATTTATGAACTATTGAATCAGTAATAGGGCTGCTACAGTCAGATTTTTTATTTTATTTTTTTTAATATCTTTTCTTTTATTGATTTTTCAAACAAACAAACAAAGAAAAATATGAAACAGGATAAACAGCATGACAGATTCAATAGTATACAGATACAGTATTTTTCCAACATCTATAGTTTTCGGTTTAGACCCAAAGCATTGTTTATAGTTGCATATCCACCTTAACTACAGTTATAGACCCTCTAAGGTTACACAGGTTATCACTCAAGGTTTTTAGTTAGGTGTTTGAACTTTAAGATTTGTCTATTGCTGCAAGGATCAACCTATTGTTTTTTTTTTTTTTTTTTTTTTTTTTCATCCATACCACCCTAGCTTATGTACCAATCTCCCCACTTATCTAGCTCAAGGAAAGGCCTTGTGCATACATCAAATGATCATATATTCACACCTCTCCTCTCCACCTCATTTTCTAGAGACCTTGTCCTCCCACTATATAAATATTGTTCCCATAAAAATATCATATCATGATAAAAATTCAAACGGCCCAATCTAAGGTAGTATAATCTTTCCAGTATCAAGGTATTTTTAACTAGGTCAAGCCAATGAATGACCGAGGGTGGGTGGGTTTTCTTCCAAAATTTTGGGATAAGTCTTTTTGCGGCATTTAGTAAAATTTGATAGAGACATTTTCTGATTTTACAGGGGATATGTGGGCTGGCGTTGAATAAGACTCCCTCAGGGGTAAGGACCAAGTCAGTTCCAAGAATTTTACCTATCTGTGTTTGGACTTGAGTCCAAAATGGTTGTAGTTTATCGCAACCCCACCAAATATGATGCATAGTGCCCTCTTGGTCGCATCCTCTCCAGCACTTATTGCTGGCTTTTGTGAACATGTGTTTTAATTTGCTAGGGGTCAGGTACCACCTGGTGAGTATTTTAATATTGGTTTCAAGTGCTGCCGCCGAATGCGCTGATCTAGCAGTTGCCTGAAACCATGAGTCCCATTGCTTGTGCGAGGCTTCTATCCCTAATTCTCCCTCCCATCTTTTAGTATAATTTGGTTTGTTGGGGTAGTGCGATCTGAGGATATTTTTATACATAAGTGATATGACTTTCTTGGGGGTTTGTTGGGCGGAACAAAGGAATTCAAATACAGTTCGGGCTCTGAATAAGTCCTGTTTATATTTGTGCATGGAAAGGTAGTGGCGTACCTGGTGATAGGCAAACCAAGATTGGAATTGGGTAAAGCCTTGTGAGATCAACATATCTCTCTGCACTAGTTTCCCTCTTTCCACTAGTGTGAACACTGGGATATAGTCTAAGAGTTTTGAGGTTGTATTTACAGGTTGTTTTATCCCTATGGGACCTTCCCGAAGTTCCCTATTAGGGTTGAGTGCTGTCAGTGGTGAATAAGTTGATGTTATAAGTTTGTGAGAGTTCCGCATTTTGGACCAGGTTGACCATGTTTCTTTGATTATTGGGTAGTCTGCAATCTTCTCTAGGGGGGGTTTATATGGGGCCCAACACATTACACCCAGTTGGGGTATTCCTAATAATTGGGATTCTAAGTGGATACATCTCTTATAGGATTCAGTCCCCTGTCTACACCACTCCACAATTCTATTTAGGGTAATTGCCATTTTATAAAAGTGTAGATTCGGAACCCCTAACCCACCTTCCTCCCTAAGCCTATATAATGTATTTTTTGCTAGCCGCGGGGGTCTACGGCACCAAATATAAGTGTCCATTATAGATTGTAATTTGCTAATATCTGTTGTAATCCCCGAAATTGGTAAGGCCTGCATAACATACAGGGCCTTTGGTAGCAGAGTCATCTTGGCGGCAGCTATTCTCCCCAGCCAAGAGATATTCTTTTTGGGGAGCCAAGAGGTTGTTAATTGCTGGAATTCCTCTAATAGGCGGCCATAGTTCAGTTTTCGAATGGTTTCTGTAGTATGGGAGAGAAAAATTCCTAAATATTTTAACGCTTGGGTCTGAATTTTATATGGGAATGTTTGTTGGATCTGTGTTACCTCCTTTTCTGTAAGGTTGATTGGATATAATTCTGATTTATTGGTGTTTATAAGAAAATTTGATACAGCCCCAAAGGCCTGCAGAATGTTTTGTACGTATGGGAGGGAGTGTATTGGATCAGTCAGGGTCATCAAGATATCATCAGCAAACATTGCTAATTTATATGTTTCTTCCTTGATAGTTATACCTTTTATGTGTGAATGCTCACGTAATTTTACAGCTAGTGGCTCTAAAGATAAGATAAAGAGAATGGGGGAAAGTGGGCATCCCTGCCTCGTACCGTTCCGGATTTCAAAATGGTCAGAGAGGGCCCCATTGACCTTAATCTGAGCAGAAGGGTTGGAATATAATGCAAATATTTTTTGGATGAATGTTGAGGGGAAGCCAAATTTTTGGAGGGTGGATTGTAAAAAGGTCCAGTCAAGCCTATCAAATGCCTTTTCAGCATCTGTTGATAGGTATACTACGGGGGTGTTTGATTTTTTAACATATTCTAATAGATTCAGTACTTTACATATATTATCTTTGGCCTCTCTCTGTGGGACGAAACCAACTTGGTCATAATGAATAAGATTGGGCAATATTGTGTTAATTCTGTTCGCAAGGATTTTGGCGTATATCTTAAGATCTACATTTAACAGAGAAATTGGCCTGAAATTAGCTGGGGTATCTGTTTTTTTTCCGGGTTTAGGGAGGACTGAAATATGGGCCTGTAACATAGAATCAGGGAAAACTACGAGTTCCGAAATATGATTAAACAGAGAGAGCAGATGCGGTACAAGTTGGGTTCTAAATAGTTTATAGTATCGGTTACTGAAACCGTCAGGGCCTGGGGCCTTCTCTGGCTTCAACTCCTTTATGGCGTCTAGTATTTCCCTCTCAGATATTGGGGCGTCTAATAGCATCGCTTCACTTTCAGTAAGTTTGGGAAGGGTTACCTTGTCTAAGTATTGCTCACATTTTAGCTGGTGCTGAGTAAGTTGTCTATTGGGGTATAAATTGTAGAGTCTATGATAGAAATTTTTAAAGGAGTCTCCAATGGATTTTGTGTCTTCTATTGTGGTGTTCAGTGGTGTTTTGAGGGAATGGATATAAGAGTTGGCACGTTGTGCTTTTAATGCCCTCGCCAGTAGTTTCCCTGTCCTATTTCCTTCACCATAGTATTTCTGTTTTATATGTAATTGATATCTCTGGGATTCAATTTGTAAGTGTTTATTCAATTCATCTCTTTTTTCTTGAAGAATTTTAATTAAAGCTCCATCTGTAGGATGGAGCTTCAGAGCGAGATCAGCTTCCAGAACCTCTTGAGCTAATTTAGTGTATTCATTAAGAGATTGTTTTCGCTTAAGGGCTTTAAGTTTAATAAATTCACCCCTAATGTAAGCTTTATGGGTCTCCCAAACCAAAGCGGGTGTAACTTCTGCAGTGTTATTAAGGGTAAAATAAGTGTCTAGATGTTCAGCAAATGACTCTATCACTTTTTTGTCTGTCAGGAGAGAATTATCTAGTCGCCACAAAAAGGGCTTGATAGGGGCAGATGGCCATATCAGTTTGCACTCCACTAGGGAGTGGTCCGACCACACCGTATGCCTAATATTAACTATTTTAATTAAAGATAGGGCCATATGATCAACTAGGATGTAGTCTAGCCTCGAGTAGCTCTTTTGAGGGTTTGAAAAAAAGGAGTAATCCCTAGTGTGGGGGTGTGTATATCTCCATGCGTCATGAAGTGTCAATTTCCTAATATCCCTCCAAATGGAGCAGAGAGCTTTTTGATTATGTCGGGTGGCCGGGTTGGAGCTATCTATGTCTGGTACCAGGGGGATATTAAGATCTCCTGCTACTATCAGGGGGCCTTTGGTTAAATCTGCTATTCTATTAGTGACACGTGAGAAAAACAGGTCTTGTCCCATATTGGGGCAGTATAAATTTATAATGGTTATCGGTTTGCCAAATAGTAGTCCCATTATACCTAAGTATCTGCCGTCTTTGTCTTTGTCTATAGATTGGAGTTGGAAAGGGATAGACTTATGTATCAATATGCTAACACCATTGACCTTTTTATGTGAGTTAGTACTATGAAAGTGTAATGGGTACTGAGTGGAGAAAAACTTAGGGATTCCCCCTGTCTTGAAGTGAGTCTCCTGTAACAGGAGTATTTTCCCTCCTCTCCCACACAGATCCCTAATGGCCATACTTCTCTTATTGGGGCTGTTAAAACCTCTCACATTCTGAGTGAGGATTTGTATGGATTGCGTGTTAACTTGGGACGACATAATTGTTTGATACTCTCTTTAGAGATTTAGGGTGGACCAGGTGTGTAAAACTCTGTGAGGGGTGGTCGTGATCATAATGAGTAAGTTTCATATTAAGCTGTATCCAATAACAGTATATCTGTAGATAAATAAAACAATATATCGACATGACAAACATAGCACAACTGGTGCAAACATGTAAAACGTAGAACAGTATTTTTCTTGTAGGGGGAATACAAACCCCAGTCGGGCATCATATTTCTTAAGACTTAGTGTATATAGTGCATCTTGTGTGGCAAGACGGATGATACCATAGACACCAATTCTTTACCAGAAAACAGAGAAACGCAGCCAGGCAATTAAATATAGCCTACTGAAACTTTCCAACATAGCTAACATCATTACATAATAACTTAGAACTAACTTAGAACAATCAGCAGGGCAAGGCCTCCGCTGGTCGGGCTGTTACCTTTTACCACTCTGTCTCCCGCTGGCATCTTCTCCACTAACCAGCAGGTGCCCCATCCCCCAGAACTACGTGCAGAGTCCACCCCGCCCCGGCCCCCCCATCATAAAATTCCGGGGAAGGCCAGAACGGGCAGACTCCACAGCACTGGGGCGCATCTAGGACCAACAATGTTCATCATTGTATACAAGTTCAGTTATAATTGTCCCATGTGTGAGAAAGTCACTTCCCCAGTGTAGCCGTGGGACCAGGAACTCGGGGTTCATTATTGACAATCTTTGTTGTGATTTTCTTCCATTCTGTTCTCTGTGGAAGTGGTGGAGCAGGTCTAGCCTCCCTTGCCGCTGTCTCAGTGGAATCAGTAGGTGGGGTGGGTGGTGTTATCTCTAAATCTTTACAGACCTTTGGGATGTCTTCAACAGAGTTGCAGATCAGTCGTCTTCCCCTCCAAGGTATTTGTAGGTTGAAAGGGTGGCCCCATCTATATGGGATATTGCGTTGTCGCAGCTTAGCCGTAAAGTGTTTAAATTCTCTTCTCTTCTGTAGAGTTCTGGGTGTCAGATCCTCATATAGCTGAACGGGTTCAGATCTGTATTTGAGTGGATATTTCTGCCTCGCTTTCTTCATAATCTCTTCTTTGATTTGGTAGCTTGTGATTTTAACAATAACATCCCTTGGAGGCTGGTCTCCCAGGGGCTTTGCTCGCAAGGCTCTGTGGAAGCGATCCAAAGCTATAGTGGCTTCAGGGTCAACCCCAATGATGAAGGTGAAGAGGCCTTGTAAATAGTCCTCCAATTCTGTTGCAGGTATAGTCTCGGGGATTCCCCTTATTCTAATGTTGCCTCGACGACTCCGATTTTCTAAGTCGTCTATTTTTTTTTCCATCTGGAGTATGAGATCATCTTGTGATGCAGCCTTGGAGCGGAGGAAGGTTATATTGGAGCTGGCGAGGTCCGAGTTGTCCTCTAATTTCTCCACCCTTTGGCCCATATCCGATAGATCTTTTTTGATCTCAGAAATCTCCTCCCTGATACACTGCTTCACTTGACAGATTAGGGCAGAGAAATCTTTTTTGGAGGGTAGTGAGTCCAAGAGAGCTTTTGGGACTGAGATGGCAGGGGCCGAACTCTCCCCCTCCGATTCAGATGAAGCAGAAGATATGTCAGTTCTGGTGTCACGTGTGACTGTCATTTTTTTAGTAGATGAATCTAGTTGTTTGAAAAAATTGTTGACAGAGGGATTCGCAGATGAATGCTTTTTGGCGGATATTTCTGGCTTATTTCCCTTTTTTGGAGACATGCTGAGCGCTGTAATAAAAATTAAATATGTCCTGTATGTCAACAGATTAAGCAATCCCAAATCGCTGAGAAATGCAGTGTTAGTTACTATATGATGTTCAGACTCCCACTCGGTAGCAGAAAATACTTTTGGAGCGCCAGAGAAAAACAACTTAGTCTCTATAGTGAGCCTGGAGATATGTTAATATGAGTGCTAGGGCGGGAAGAAATGTGGCGCCACTTTAAGAGGTTATTATGTCTCTGAAGCTAATAGTAGTCAAGATGAGCGGGGTGTCTATCAAACAACCTTGTTCCCCTTATCCGTACCATCACTGAATGTTATCTTGCTGTTATGCTCTATGCAGCGTGTCTCGCTGTCCAAGATGGCGGCTGCGTCCCTTTATGCTTCTGCCCCAGAACTCTGCTACGGCTTATTGTACCGCAAGTCCCTAAGATTCAAGGGTGCGGGTCTCACCTGCATGAGGATGTTTGGTGTTGCAAAGGCCTTGAGGCGATTACCTCCGCTGTTCAGGTGTAGGCCCCATAGCCCTCCCAGTGGTGCAGCGCAGGTCCGGCAAGCAATAAGACAATATCGCTACCAATTAGAGCCCAGATGGCATAAGCTCAAGTTATGGGGAAAGGTCTATGCACATTTAGGTAGCGTTATACGGCATATTGGTCAGGCTATGCACATATTGAGCTAATTTTGCCCTGTAGGGAGACCGGAGCTCACACAAGTGCAGCCGTCTCCATTGAGCGCTGGCTCCGCCTCTACAGTCAGATTTTTTAATTGCAATGAAGTGGTGCTTAATATGTGTGTGTGACATCACTTTATGGATATGTAGGTTCAACAACTCACAGTTTTCTTGCTCTAGGAGTGGTAGTCTGGCTCGTTGGGTATCCAATACTGGCTGGCGTGGCATAGGTTCCGGAGAGTCCCCCCAAGACCTGGAAATACAGAAAAGACAAATTATAACAACAGAAATTGCAATTGCTCGCCGTCTAGCTGGAGAGCAGTATTATTGTATTTAGTACTAGGGATGAATTGTAGTATAGGGTTGGGCTGTTTGTATGAAACATTCCACACAATACTCTGGATCTTTGCAATGTTATCAGTTGGGGGGCTTAGATTGCTCTCAGTCCAAGAATATGTAATATAGTTGCGTAAAGTCAGATCAAAGTTGAACTTCAATGGTAAGTAGGAGTCCAAAAGTGAGAGATGTCCTTCAACTCTCTCCATCTCTTGCTTCTGTATCTAGGTGTTCCTGCAATTGTTGCAGCGTGATTAAGAGTTTAGCACCTGTGGGGGTCATATGCCGGAGTTTAGAGAGATAGAGGAGTGAGGCTAAACGGCCTTGTGAGTGTAGCCTCGAGCAGAGTGGTGCAAATTGTTTTCTTTTTCTTGCAACCTCAGCAGAAAAGTCCTGAAAGGTGAGCAATTTGTGTCCCTCATAATTGAGATGAGGTTTTGATCTGTATACCTTGAGAACTGCTAGTTTTTCCTGATAATGCAGTAACTTAAAGATGACTTGTCTGGGGCGTTGGTTGGATCTGGATGGTACGGTTTCTGGCCCTATCCTGTACGTTCTTTCTACGTTGAGTGGGTGTCTGGATCTAGTTGCAATAACTTGGGTAGTGTCAGGGCTGTGAATTCAAGAAGGTCTTTGTTCTTAATCCATTCAGGCACCACTCTCAGGTTGTTATGGTGGGATCGATTCTCGAGGTTGTCTAGTTTCTCCTGGAGTGTAGAATTCTGATGTTCTAATCTTTGTATGGTGATGGAGGACGAGTGTTGGGTGTCCTCTACATCTGAGATTCGTTGTTCCGCTTGTTGTAAACTGTAGAATATTGCCTGATTTCGGTGGAAAGGGTACCCATGCCTGCCTGCAGTGACTCCATTTTGGGGAGAAAAAAGGCCTTTAGATCATTTAGTAAAGATTGTGAGTTATCTTGAGTCGGCTCTTTATCAGGAGGCGCAAGCGGTTCTGCCTGGGGGTTTAATGCTTGCTTCTGTTTTCTGTCCATCGGTTTCTGTTTGCCTGCCATTATGGGTATGGATTGTGTGGCAGAAACATTAAAGTATTTATCTACTTTCATAGGGGTCAGCTTGGTTGGTGGCTCACAAGCAGCCTAATTACCAGAAGTTGCGTGGATCAATCACTGTTTGGTGAGTCACCAGAGTAGTGACAGGAAGAGAGTAAAAGCTTGGAACGGGTTAAGGTGATGTTACAGTCCAGGACTGGTCTCTCTGCTTTAACTTGGGGTTAACAATAGTGGTCACCCTTAGTATAGGGCTCTATACTCACTCCCCTTGTTTCGTGGCAATAACGTGAGCACTAGATTTTAATTATAATGGTATCATGCAGCAGTGCAGTCTTGGAATAGTGTACTCAGTTTTCTCTCTTCTTCCTTCCTTTCTGAGGGTGGGGGGGTCTGATTGTGGGAGTAACTTTTCCCTTTCCCCCCTTTTCAAATAAGTATACTGATGGTTTTAGTGGTGTGAGGTGACCCCTTGTCTTGTATGGGTAGATGTATCAGTTCAGGGATTTTTCATGGGCTTGTGGGATAAAATTTACAGTAGCCCCTGTATGACAGTGTTCCCCAAGTATCCCAATTCAGCTCATCTTATCTTTAGGGGTTAAAAGCAGGGTATATTTACTGTGCCTGTAATGCTTTCCGCCAGAGCCCTGTGTGTTGTTCACTTCTCCAGCGTCCAGAAGATAATCTTTTGTCAACAGATCTCCTTTTTGCAGCTGCGTGGCCTGAGGGTGGTTGTTACAGAGTCTGGACTGGGTGGTTAATCGAGCCGTATCTGAGGCCTGTACCAAATTTTGTTCCACCTCTGAGCTGTTTGCGTTTCACCCGCTATCTGGATATACTCCTATAGAGGTGAAGTAATTTGCCCACAATGCGCAGGGTAGTTTGCTCCCTGTCGGAGGGTCTGGGCCTGTGGGAGATGCTGTTAGAAGCACAAGATGGTGCCTGCGGTATTCGCACCTTAATGTTAGCAGTCCTTTTCGGGGCTAGGGCAATGTTAGCGTGCCCTACACGCAATGTCAGTCAGTGGGGGCTTTAATCTCTTATCTCCCAGCAAGAACCGGAGCGTGGGAGAGATGGATGGCACTTTTTAGCTTTTATTTCAGACGCGGTTATGCGGAGCTCAGAAGACGTGCCACCATCCAGATGCTACGCCCACCGGAAGTCTTTGTCTTACCTTTTGTTACACATTTTCTTTTCATATTATATCCTGATCTTTATATGTTGTTTATCTTCACCCGTGATCAGAAGCAAAAGGCATTATTAAAGGGATACTAAACCCAATTTTTTTCTTTCATGATTCAGATAGAGCAACTTTCTAATTTAATCCTATTATCAATTTTTCTTCATTCATTTGCTATCTTTATTTAAAAAGCAGGATTCTAAAGCTTAGGATCCAGCCCATTTTTGGTTGAGAACCAAGGTTACGCTTGTTTATTGGTGGCTAAACGTAGTCACCAATCAGCAAGCGCTACCAAGGTGCTGAACCAAAAATGGGCCGGCTCCTAAGCTTTACATTTCTGCTTTTTAATTAAAGATAGCAAGAAAGCAGAGAAAACATTATAATAGGAGTAATCTAAAAAGTTGCTTAAAATTGCATGCTCTATCTGAATCATGAAATAAAAAAGATTGGGTTTAGTATCCTTTAAATCCATCTAAAGTGAAAGCATTAAATGATGGACTTATAAACAACTCAACAACATAAGCTTTTTAATCAGCACATTTATTGAAATTATTTTGTTTGTAACATTATTTACATGCAATAATCACTCAATAAAGAAGAATTTTAAGTTAAAAAAAACAACACTGAATGCACAATAACATAGAACCATTCTCATATAGTGTCATTAAAAATCTATATCTTCCTCAAGACTGCTCTACATTAATTTAGGGAACTGTAAATATTAAATGTAAGCAACTATAAGTGAATACTGTTTATAAACATATATAGATAAGGTACAGTACAAAAATAGGACTCCAATTGTTTCAGTGTTTTAAAGGAAATATTTTACACTTACATATACTAATCATCCAATTAATTATTTGTTTTCCTCTTAATGGGACATGAAAGTCAAAAGCTTTCATGGTTTAAAAGTAGATACAATTTTTTTTTTTTTAAATAATTTTTTATTGAGGTTTTTGCATAAAACATACATAAAACACAGAACACCTTTTTGTCAAAAGAACAGAATTTGAACACAATTAACCGAAACATTTCGGTCTCTATTAAATACATTGGTGTAAGGTTAATGAGACCTCATTTTTTCAATAGTATAACATGAATGGCTGGCCAGTTAGGAACTTAGTTTTAGGTCCCATGGACCAAGACTATAGTAAATAATAGGTATTTGATGACCAGAAGTCTAGCTCTTTAAGAGCTTCAATATGAGCGTGAATACATGTGCAGTGGGGGTGGGGGTGGGGGGAGATTCAGCGGGTAAGCACCGCTATGTATAGTAGGGAAAAGGTGGAGGGCGGAGCCATATATATATGAAAGTACTTTAGGAGGCTTGGTGGGGGCACTTATCTAGATGGGCTATGGCGCCATGTTATCCATCAATGTATTATTAGCCATGGATAAGCTTAATGGGGGTATATAAGAGGGAAATTTAAATAATCTATTGGTAAACAGATAAAATATAGTGTATTAACTCCATCATTTAGTTGAGAAAGAGGGCTATGGGAAGACGGGAATTTTATAATTAAAGGGGGATAAAGCGGAGAGTAGGCCGCAGGATTATACTAGTGCACGTTAGGATTGAATATAACTATTAATCAATAACTAACATCATATCTAGACCCCACATAAACATCTTCTAATCAAGAAGTAAGTAAAAGGTTACATCACCACGTATAGAGGTATAATATAAATCTCCCATATGTGTAATGCTCAGAACTTGGCAGCTTTGAATACAATCTGTACAATCTGTAGGGCATCACTGATATATATCAACAATAATATAAACAGTCCCACTTATGATTAGGAGTCCCCTTACACACAAAACAGTAAACATGAATAATAGAATTATGAATTTGTTTATAAACTAGTTAAATTGTCAAGCACGCAGACATTTGAAAACTAAGACCTGTAAATGAACCTATTGCATATATAATCTACATTAGTGCGATCAGAAGAGTAGCATTTTTCAAAGCCCAGGCCACATTTTAACTGTAATATTGGGTGGTAGACTAGGGCAAGAATATTTATTGAACACTTGGGTATATAGTATAATAGGTGAAAATAAGCTTTCAACTGTGGAAATTAAATTGCCACTACACTAATATGGCCTTATTCAAATATGCAAATAGCATAACAAAACACTATGTGTCACCAATGTGAAAATATGGCTAGTGTAGGCTAAGGAACATACCTGGGTATGACATATTGATTATTCTATGCAAGCTAAGCCTTTATTTTAGCTGATCCACTCAAACAACTATGCGTTAGTGCTTGCGGCAGCCTCAAGTAGGGCCATAAATACATATATGCCACATAGCGCCGAATATTGCCATACAAACGAGTGAGGTTATAATTACCCCCACATAAATGAGCCTTTAATATTTAAGCAGTGAAGCAGTATAGCGGTATACATTGAACTGTGGGATTCTATGTCATTAGTCAACATTGCAGGACAAAACTCACCTGTGTAAATATTTACATATGTATACATCACCTATCTATGGGTTCTCATATCAAAATAGTACTGAGGCTTAAAGAATAGGACGGTACCATCAGGGTATATTGAGCCTTAAGGCTATGTTTGGATGTGAAGATCTTGGTAGGTGTTAGATTATAAGGGACAGCCATGGGAGCTGAGACATTACAAGCAGTAATCATGTGAATAAAAATATATGTCCCATTGATAGCAATTCACTTAGGTATTCAGAACTGATAACAGTATGGATATGCACAAAATCATTGCATCTAGGATCAATTTAGTGCAAATATAAACTTAACAAGCTGCACATAAGGTAATAGTTTAAACTGGTTATTCCCTTTTTTCCCTTTTTTTTTTTTTTCTTTCCTTTCTTTTTAAAAACTAGGAACTGAACATATAAAATCGAATAGAGAAACTAACATCATGTTCTAAAGTTGATGTAAATAATATCACAGGGTATTTGTAGTTGTCTTACTATAAAATACTATCTGGCGATCATAAAACCCTCCATAAACCTCTACAACATTATAAAGGGGAATAGTGAAAGTCAAATTCCTTACAGCCATAAATCATGCAATAATATTACAAGGCATTTGCAGATATCTTGCTATAGAGCTTAGGTTCTGTATGACTTCAGGGATTTATATGTGGCTATCAGATAGACGTGATATTTTTCATTGTCCCATTTTTTCAAATCTCCAGTTCGCCATGTAGGGCAAAACGTCCTTTACAGCACAGGACAAATATTACCAGTACATGTATTTACAAGCAAGCGTGGGCTGAGTGAGCTAGGGCTAGCTGCCCAGGTTTTCGGGGCCGCAGATACAAATTTACCCCACTCCAACTTTTGCTTTCAGCTGCGCTCTCGTTGTTGGGGAGATCTGCCAATATACTGTGTTGCAGCAACAATACAGAGCACTCAGGATCAGCAAGCCGGTTCTAGTGACTTTCAAAGCGGCTAGGAGGGCCATCTCAGGGCCCTTTCGCAACGGCAAAGGCAGTGATGCTGATGGGGAGCAAAGTACCTCTATTGACATGAGGGATGATTTAGGGTCTGACGACCGTCGCAGCTTCGCCCTCTGAGGAAATAGCCCTGATGCTCTGTTAGCGCTCGTTGCGACCAGCGAGCTATCAGGGATTGATAGACAATGTTGGCTCCATGGCGGGCATTCTCGATCTCCTTCTGTAATGCGGAAAGGTAGGAGGTAGTGTTGCGCCGCTGGTGCTCTTTCCGGCAGGGGTTCACTCCACAAGGTTTCGGCTTCTTCCAAGCCAGATGCGCTCGTGATATTTCCATGTAGCGCTGATCTCAGGGTATTAGTTAGATCCTCAAAACAGCCAGTGAGCTGTCGGTCCAGCCCCTGCAACAGGGCAAAAAGATCCTCCACAGGCTCCTCCATTTGTAATGTAGCTTTAGGCTCCGTTCTGTATTGACCTAAGCAAGGGTAGGTGTAGTCAGGCCTACATATGGCACCATTTGCAGTGCAGCAGCTCCCTCTCAAAAGGGAAGTTAGAATCCGTAATAGGAGCAGACGTTGGATTAAACAGAGTGTCCTTCCTTCATATATTAGTAAGGAAATGTCCACAATAAAACCTAGCTTGTTTTTTATCTAGAATAAGTCACTTTATGTAAGCATGGCCCAGGAGCTCAAGCAAGACACGTCTGCTCTCCTCGGCTGCTGGCTCCGCCCCAAAAGTAGATACAATTTTAAAAGACTTTCCAGTTTACTTCTAATGTCAGATTTACTCTGCTCTCTTGGTAACCTTTGTTGAAATGCATACCTAGGTTGACCCAGGGGTAGCAATACGCTACTGGGAGCTAGCTGGTGATTGGTGGCTACACCCCTCTTGAATAGGGTTGCCAGCTGTGCTCTATAAAAATACTGGATGACCTATTGGTGAAAACACAGGACATAGCTGGGTTCACACTATGTCCCCACAAAAGCTCAACCTTAGGCCCCACCCTTGATCCCACCACATATATTTTCACAACTAAGCAGTCATTTTATCCCCTTGGTTGCCAGTAACACATGTATGTGGTAGTGATGTGACCCCCTTGGCTGCCAGAAGTAAACACCCAGCAATGATTGAACACCCCCATAGTTGCCTGTAACACATGTAATAGAAAATGCACAGTGTAACTTCTTTTTGAGACATATTTCTAATGCATAAAGGCCTAGAAGGCCCTTTACATTTAGCTGAGAGGGGTTTTTAAGTGCCCAGCATTTATGTACAGATTTTACTGAACAGCCTGCTAAAATAATGGACATCCTATTTGTATGGTTCAGATCAAATATAATTACCGGTAATATAAAATTCAAAGAGGCTTCTAAATGTGGGAAATCTACTATTAAATAATGGCAGACCTAGCACCTGTAGTTTCTTAGCTACACTGCAGAATTACATATGCTAATTACCGTCCTACAGAATAACATATCAGCCAAGTGTAAACATTTGTTTAACAAAATAAAATCCTGTTTACTGCAATTGGTTTTCAATAGAAAAAACGCACCCAACACTCGCCTTATTTGGAGGAGCCAAATAAGTTTGTGTCGGCAGGCAAGAAGGCTAATCATTGCCATTAAGTAAGTATAAAGTTAATTGTTTTGCAGTTGTTACCTATTAAAGCCAATTAGGAAAAGATTTGATGAATAGTTAGCTCTGAAAAGTCAGAAGGATGCAGTTCCAACTCAATGTACAATTGTCAGAGCTAAATTACATGAAAAGGGGTAAACTAAATAATGAGTATACAAAGTTGTTTTATTATGCATAATTAAACATCTTATGTTAAAGCTACACTAATAACATAACTAAAGGCTACACTGACATTCATGGTATAATGTGATGCCTGGTTGTCATGGTGACAGCCTTAGGGGAGGGGCTTATTTGATGCAGCAGTTATGTCATAAAACCAACTGACAACACAAAGCCACCACCCTCATAACTGCTGCTTACTTTACTAGAGTTGCCAGACTGATCATGTTGAGCTTCAGTAATCACTGACATGTATATATCAGTTAACTAATATCTATTAAACAGCCAGCACATTACAGTTGTGCTAGTGCTTTACAGCCACAGCTCTGTATATGTGCTGGTATGAAGAACAGTGACTACCTCCAACACAATACAAATGGCATCCAGCGACAGCTGCATGTACGAACACCAATTACTACAGGTAGTGTTACCATGATCACCCCAACTTAGTAACTGAATAATACTAAGTCACATTTATATACATTGTAAAATAATACAGATACATTACAGAAGTAATAGCTTTAACTCTGTAGGTTCCTATGGGCACCAGTACTCTGAGACAAAACATAGCATACAAATTGTACCTAATAATGATCAATACAAACTGTACATAATAATGATAAATATTATTTTCACACCTTTATTTAAAAATACATATAATTGAATAAATATTTAATCGTTAAAATAATTATTTTAAACATATTATAGCATTATAAGTAGGACACACGAATGCCTTTCTGTGATTCCTCTACATATCTTTATAAGACTTGCAGTTGGCAGTAAAGACTTTAAACCAGCTTTAAGGATGGTAAGAATTACTGCATCATTAGTCTGCTCTAAAGTAAGGACTTCTAGTAAAGGCCTAGAATATAAACCCCACGGCATGAGCAATTTATACGCTGCAAACTCAGTGGTGTTGAGACCTTCATTAAACACTGTACGGTGCAGCATCTGATGCAGCTGTTTTTTTCTGCTTGACCCGGATGAAGAAAAGACAATCAGAGATCTTGAATAAATTCAGATCAGACTGATGTGCATCTGGCCAGCAGTATACACGCTGATGGCAGATGTCCTTCAAGGATTTTTATTTTACTAAACTGTAAGTATCTAAGGTAAGATTTTCTGAGATTAACCAGTTTTTAAGCTCTTTGAGCAAGACATCTTATTATCACACTAGATTGTAAATACAGATCCTGCTACAAGAGCCTACAGACATATGCAGTGAGGTCAGATTATTTCTCACATTCTCATGCTTTTCTTGTACTTTCCCATTTCATAAAAATCTTTAGCTTTAATTTTGTTCTTTATGTTTAAAGCTTTCTGTACTTTTCAAGGCTTATTGATATAAGATATACAAATCATCTCTGTGACACTAGAACTTGAATCATAACACCAACAATAAAGCATAATTACGCTTACACTGCTATAACTTTAATAAACTGATATTAAATCAAATTGAATGGCTTAAATCCACTCTCACTGCACACATCTGTATAATGTAATAATGTTATTGATCTTGGCAAAAAGAATACAATGGTATGATAATTATGTTTGCACTTATATCCTCAATGCAATGCCTTGGCATAGGGACACCAATACCAGCACTAGGTTAAAAGCACCTTGCAGCTGGTTCACAATTTTATCTGAGACCTGCAGCACCCTGGAACAAGGACTACCATGTATGTGACACTAAACTTGAATAAAGTACTACTGTTGGATTTTTGAAGCAGAGAGTGAAGCACAAGATTTGATACACCATGGGATGGTCCTGTATTTTATACCTCAGATTAAAAACTGAAAAAAACTACAGCATTATAAGGTACAGTGTGTCATGCACCTATCTTCTTGCATTGGATGAAAATCCTTACAAGATGTGCATAGACTGATTCATATCTGAAAAGCAGCATAATGAAGACTAGAATACTCTATGACAGTGGCTGGAATATTAAAGATTTCAGAGGGACTAGTGTTATGTCACATGCTGAGTGCCGTCTTACATCAGGGATTTATTTTATTTCTCTACACTGTAAGTATCCAGAGGTAATTTCTCCTTAAACACAAGATTGAAGCTCTTTGAGAAAAACACTGAAACACTAGATTGTAAGCTCCTTGGAACAGGGTCTGAACTTAGACCCATGGAATTCCTATAGAGCAGGGACTCCCATTGTACCAAATAAATGTATTGTTGTTAATAGAGATAAACCCTCCATTTAATTTAGCTCAGAAAGGAATAAATATACAATGGATAGAATATACAAATTATCCCACAGAGTGTATTACTAATTCAAAATGCATTTTTAATATGGCACCCCTTATGCTCCTGTCAGTTTAAACCAGTCGTGTATCAAACTTTGAAAAATATGAGGCTTAAATAACACAGCATCAACCATAGGCAGCCTGTTTCGCTACTTTGGGGCTCTTTCTCACACAAGTCATTATGGTTGATGCTGATGTCCTCGAGCATTCCACCCTTTGCTATAGGGCTGCCCATTATATTTAAATCGATTTTGAATTATAAGTGTTGAAATTTTACACAGATAAGTATATTTGTTTTTTGCTAAGATTAATACAATGGAGGGATGAGCCCCAAACGGGTCAAACAGGCTGTCTATGGTTGGTGCTGCTGTTCTGATCAAGCATTCATTTCATGCTTTGTAAGTGTGGTTATGAAAATTATTGTATTCATCAGCAAAACTGGCATATAGCCGTAAACCTAAAATTAATGCTTGAGTCAAATAACATAGCACCTACATCATACTGAAGAGCCCCAAAGAGGGCGAAACAACCTGCCTTTAGTGAAAACACATTTTACATTTGTAGTATTACAATGTATTATTCCCTTGCAAGACACCACTCGTTTTGTACTTGGTGTGTATGTAAGAAGAACTAAAATAAATATTGTAGCATAAAATGGCTTCCATATATAATATGATTCAAGATTTTGCCTGATTTCCCAGTACGAGACATATTACAAGGGTTACTACCTAAAACTATTAAATGGTCAGATGTTCTGCACATATTTGCAATAAATATGTTTGTATTTTCATATATGGGGACACAAAAATATCTGTAAATGATGGCAGCAACTGGATTACCTGAAAACCCCTAGCAGTTATGTCCATTCTTATTTCAGTGCAGGCCTCCATTTCCCAGGTTGCCTATTTGCCTCATTTGTCAGTGCCATAATATTCTAGATATCTATAATAAGACCACTACTTGCATAAACAGCCAAGCCTCCTTTAGAAAATGTAACCCACACTGTATAAATGTAAACTTTAAAATACTCACATTCTCATATATGATGTAAAAAACAAGCTCATCATACTTGAAAAACGGCCCTATTAATAATTAGAAATCAGCTATTTAGATATTTTAAATTGCACTATTGATATTGAATATCTGGTGTCAGATCAAAGTAAATGCCAAAGGATAACTAAATTATTTGTTTACAAACTGAATAATAAGGCATACATTTTTGCACATGTCTAGTAAATTCTTTATGCCTTGATAAAAAATATAGTGCCAGATTACGAGTGGAGAGCAAAGTATTGCTTACAAAAGCACAATATCTGCGCTCCCCTCAGTAATACCAGAGCACCCAAATGTGCAATGGTATTAGCAGTTAAGTGCAATGCGAACTCAAGTTCGCATTGCAGGGAAGCTTTGTGCAAACTAGAGCACGCTTCCATAAGCTCCAATTGGAGCTTCCGTTCTCATGCTGTGAGACATGGCAGAGAACCTAGAGCAGCGAAATGGGTAAATTAGCATAGTGATGGGCAGCAAAAGGGAAATATATGTGTTATGAATATATACATTTTATATATTTATGTGTTTATATCTGTATATACACTTATTAACACACATATATATATATATATATATATATATATATATATATATATAAGCATATAAATACAATACATATTTATAGAGAACACACAGTTCCCATAGACCGCTATGGAAAGGCACTTTTTAGACACCCCACACTTCCAAACTTTAACCCCTAAAAACTGATTTGTGTAGTATTTTTTTTTTTTTTAAAGATGCTACTTTTTTTATTCAAAAAGGAACCTAGCACTTAAGTTTGGGGGCAATTGGGGCACATTTTGAAAATGAACCAGAGATCTGATCTCTGGTTAATTTTCGGAGTACTAACTGCTACCGAGAGCTTTGCCCGTTTATTGGCACGCAATAAATTATAGCTCCACTTGTAATCTAGCCCATATTGTTTTAATTCTTGAGATCATTTATTGTTAAATGTTCAGTACACTACAGATTACATCCTATGGGACCTACTAAAGGTATATGAAACACATTTTTTGTTCCTTCAGGATTCAGATAGAACATTACAGGCAATTTTAAATGATTTTCCAATTTACTCCTATTATCAAACTTTGCTGACGTCACAAAACACATCAACATTTAAAAGTATAGTTATACTCATAACACTATCTGTTAAAAAAAATTAAAGAAAAAAAAATTCCATTAAAAAGTTATAAGGGCTCAGGTGTAAGAAAAAAAACAACCTGCAAAGAGCTTTAACATAGAGAAAAATACATACACATGTCTAAATATATATGTATCTTGGCATATACATTTAGATATCTGTATGTATGTATCTATAGGTGACTGAATACGGGATGTAGCTGGATTCACACAATGCCCCCCAAAAAGCTCAACCCAGCAATGATTGAACACCCCCATGGTTGCCTGTAACACATATAATAGAAAATGCACAGTGTAACTTCTTTTTGAGCCATATTTCTAATGTCTTTAAAAATACTGGATATTTAACCTTTTCCTGACGTTAGGACGTTCCATGTTGTCCTAACTGTGCTGGGCTTTAGCGCTGTTAGGAAGGCATGGAACATCCTAGCCGTTTGGCTGTACTGAAGCTTCCAGAATTGGATCGGGACATGGTGGGCGTGCCTAGCGTTGTAGGCTCGCCCCCCTGACCCGATACCATCATTGAAATCTCGCAATCGCATGCACGATTGCGAGATTTAAATTTGTTTACATCGGAACCTTGTTCCGATGTAGACTAAGCAAATCAGTCACGAAAGGGTTAAAGGGACAGTCAAGTCCCCAAAAAAACGTTCATTATTTAGATAGGGCATGTCATTTTAAACAACTTTCCAATTTACTTTTATCAGCAATTTTGCTTTGTTCTCTTGTTATTCTTAGTTGAAAGTTAAACCTAGGAGGTTAATATGCTAATTTCTTAGACCTTGAAGGCCGCCTCTTTTTTTTTTTTTTTTTTTTATTTATTTAAACAAAATGGGTACAACTTGAAGACAAAGAAAACATCATATTACAGGCATATAATGGCACTTTATAATTATATCTCCATCTTAATCTAGTGATAAAGTTCAAACAAAATAAATTCTCGCACCCATGATGGGGTTTTTTTTCAATTTTTTTTATACCCTACCACCTTTCTCTCCACAATGGGAGAGGGGGGGGGGGGCATCCATTCATCCACTCATACCAGGAACAATAACAAGGGAAAGAAAAGAAAAAAAAAAAAAAAAAGAAAGAAAGAAAGAGAAGAATACTCTCTGTTACCCCGCTCCTCTCAGCCACCCCCTCTCCCCCTATTGCCTATATTCTCCACCCAGCCCTCTCGTACTAATCATCCCGGATCAGTACCATTCAGTTGGGAAGACCCCTGTGAGGATCAAAGTTTCAAAGTATTCTGTTCTTCGCAAATTACAAATAAGGGAGAACTGAATATCACGTGGGTAAGATAGAATAACTCAGCCATTTTGAGAAAAAACCTTTAATTTTTCTTTTTTGTGAGACTGAGATACTCATTTGTCCATAAATTAACTGTGCATGTATTGAATTTATGAAGCAAGACATAGGAGGAGCCTTTTTACTTTTCCAATGTTTTAATATTAGGTTACGTCCCAACATAATTATCGTGTTAACAAGGTTGATATTATCTCTATTAGTCTCTATGGTGGAAAGAAAAAAAATATGTATAGGTGTAATCTTTACTCTAGTGTCTAGCATCTTATTGAGCCAAAATTCTATTTTGATCCAGAACTGCAGAATTTTGGGGCATTCCCAGAAACAATGCACTGTATCTGCGCCTGGATTATTACATCTGGGACAATTATTAACGAAATTTGAATTCCATTTAGTCATTTTCATTGGCGTCAAATAGGCATCGCTAATTAATTTTATGTGTGATTCTTTCCAAGCTATCGAAATAGAAGCACTCTTGACCCAGTTGAAACTTGCTTTTAACATATCTACAGTCATGTTATCAAAGTGGGTTTTCCATTTCTCAGAGAGACTATTAATTATTAACTGACCCTGTTTAGCAAGCATAATTTTATATAGTAAGGCAATACTATGTTTGCCTGTTTTATAATATGTTAAATATGTTTCAATTTGCCCCCATCCTTCACGTTCTAAATTTGATATTTTATTTTCTGCTATAAAATGTCTGATTTGCAAGTAAGCGAAGAAGTTTTTGTTTGAAAGATCAAATTCTCTAGCAATGTCCTCAAACGATCTAATCTGAAGATAATTATTTAAACATTGATAGACATAAAATAGGCCTTTTTGGGACCATACATTATACACTTCATAGGATAAACCTGGCATAAATTTTGGGTTACCTTGTATTGGTAGGAGTGGAGATATTTCAAAGTTAAGATTAAGTAGATTATTCAGTTTCTGCCATGCTTCAATAGTGTTGTGTATTAATAGCATCTTTTTAATATCCTTTGGTAGATATGGTATCGGGCAATGCAACAAAGCTTTCAATGTATATGGAGCACTAAGTTGTTCTTCCATATACACGTATCAGATAGTTGGCTTCTGTTACCCAGTCAAATGCGAAACGAGCTAGTGTGGCTATGTTATACTTTTTGATATCTGGGAAAGATAGACCGCCGTCTTCAAGTCTGAGTGTTAGTTTTGCTATAGATAGCATATGTCTCTTGTTATTCCAGAAGAAATTAGCACATTCTCTATTAAATCTTTTTATATCTTGACTCTTTATAAATAATGGTAAATTTTGCATAATATACATTAATTGAGGAAACAAGATAGTTTTTATAATCATTACCTTGGCCAAAAGGGAGATAGGGAACATAATCCAGCGTTGTAATTTCTCTGAACCTTTTTTAAAGAAAGGAGAGTAATTTAATTTATACCATTGGTTTGGGTCTACATGGAAATTTAGTCCTAGATACTTAATACTTAAAGACTCTTGGAAAGGATGATCTTGTGTACTTTTTTTCGTCTTATGTAACCAGAGGATTTCAGACTTATTAGCATTAATTTTATAACCTGAAATAGAACCAAACATATCGATAATATTTAAGGCCTGTGGTATATTCCTCTCTGTGTTTCTAATATATAATAGCAGATCGTCTGCATATAAAGATAATACTAGTTTCTCTTGCCCTAATCTAATACCTTGTAGTTCTTGTCGCAATGTGACAGCCAGGGGTTCTATAGCAAGATTGAATAATAGCGGGGAAAGTGGGCATCCCTGTCTCGTTCCCCTATATAATGTTAAATTCGAAGTGTAACTGCCGTTAATTACAATACTGGACCGGGGGTGGTCATATAGAATTTTAATAAATTGTGCGAAATAGCCTGAAAAACCAAAAAAGTTTAAAGTCGAAAATAGATGATCCCAGCCCACGGAATCGAATGCCTTTTCGGCGTCGATTGTAATTAATGCAAAGTCCTGATTGTCTGTTTTTCTCTCTGATACTTTATTCCAGAAGTAGTCTAATACTAAAGCAACTTTCCGCATATTTTTGGTAGAGGATCTTTGGTACATAAAGCCCGTTTGATCAATATGAATGATAGGATCAAGACAAAATTTTAATCGGTTTGCAACGATGTGAGTTAGTAGCTTATAATCTACATTGAGTAGTGAAATGAGCCTATATGACTTAGGATCTAGTGGATCTTTCCCTTTTTTCAAGATCAGTGATATGATAGAATCTGAAAAATACTTTGACATACTTATGCCATCTATGTAATATCCATTAAACAATAAGACTAGAATATCTGCTATCTCTGATCTGAGTATTTTGTACATTTCGACGGGTATCTGGTCGGGGCCAGGAGCTTTATTGACTTTAGCATTATTTATAGCTTCGAGAACTTCCTCTTTCGTAATCGGTCTATTAAGGGCACTAACTGCTTCTTGAGATATTTTAGGCAAGCTAATCTTATGCCAAAAGTTATTCTTATTCTCCATATTAATTTCTTTTGCTGCGTATAGATTTTGATAATATTCTAGGAAAACATTTTTAATTCTTGCTTGATCGGTGACTCTATTTGTTCCCTTATAAATTGCTTCTATTGTATTGGAATTTTTCCTGGCCTTGTCCAACCTAGATAAAAATTTGTCCGACTTCCCGAATTGGCCTTTATATTTGGTACTTATTTTAAGTTCTTCCCGGGCGACCTTTTGTTTGATAAAAATGTCCCTTTCTGCTTTAACTGTTTTATATTTATCCCCAGACTGCTTAGAGGGGTTATTAATATATTTGGTATATGCATTCTTTACTTGTTTAGATAGAAGAATTTCCCTTTCCTGTGATTTCCTTTTTTTTTGCAATCATATATGCTTTAATATGTCCTCTTAGAAAGGCCTTAGCGGTTTCCCAAAATATTTCTATTTTCCCACGATACGCTCTATTTAAGAAGTCGTATTCTCTCCATTTATTTTTAAGCCAGTTATTAAATTCTATATTATCTACTAAAAATTTTGGGAAGAAGAAGTTATTTCTTTCTCTATTCTGGATTGGTAGTAGGTGAAAGTCTAAAGAAATAATTGCGTGATCTGAAATCAATATGTCCAGTATTTCTGCCTTGACTTCTAATTTGATTAAAGAGCTGGACAGCAAGAAAAAGAGAGGGGAGTAGGGGGAAGAGAGCAGGTGAGGCGAGAAAAAAAAAAAAAGGGGGGGGGAAACACCCACACAAGCATTCATACTACCATGTGGACAACAAGAAATCCACAGCAAAAACAAAGTATAATTTGCTAATTCCTCTAGCATGTAAATCAGCTTAAATAAAAGCCTATAAATCATAAATGCAGAATAGATACTTTCAATTTCATTAAATATATTGACTAGCACCATAGATATGCTCAAGTTAGATTGCCTAAGATGTGTTCCTTAAGTCTTATATGAGTGATATCTTATGTTTTTTAAAATACGCTTTGGCCTCTTCTAGATTATCTAGTTTAACTATGCCGTCCTTCTCTTCTATGAGAATTTTTGCTGGATACAATAATTTTGCTAAGAAGCCCTCTTGTATCAGCTTTGTACAAAAGGGTGCCATCTCTTTCCTCCTAAAAGCTGTATCTGAGGAATAGTCTTGAAAAGCTAAGATTTTATTTCCTCCAATATGAAAGTTTTCAGTTTTTCTATATGCTCTAAGCGTATTTGTTTTATCCTGAAAGTTCAGAAATTTTATCAAGATTGGCCTATAGGTGTTTTTCCCATTATCTCTAGTTCTAGGGGGACCCAGTCTGTGGGCCCTTTCTATGAGTAATGGCACCTGTGTAATACCTAGGGCTTGCGGGAGAGTTATTGATGCGAATTGTAGAAGGTCTTTATATTGATCTGTCTCAGGCAATCCTATTATTTTTAAATTATTCCGCCTGGAGTGGTCTTCTAAATCATATATCCTGGCAGTCAACATTGTATTTTTTTTTTCAAGGTCTAATATTCTTTGAGAGTGATTGTTAGATATATCTTCTACTGTAGAAACTCTATCTTCTACTTCTGTAAGTCTATTGGCGAATACTTTTAGTTCTGATGATAACCCAGATATTTGGATTTTAAGTAGTTCAAATTGGGGCATGAAAATATCACTGAGCTGAACTTTTACTTAAATTTAGAGCCCCAGTTGGCACCTTAACTGTTTAGAATAAACGATATTGTAATATCAATTTAGACCACTTTCCTTAAATTAATCCTAAAAAGGAGTATCCTTATTCTCTTGATGTATTTTACCCAATAGTCAGTAATAACCTTCAGTTCAATATATAACTCTATGATTCACTTAGTAATTTACCACAAGATCCAAATATAAAACACCTGCATCCGCTTCCTTCTATTAAATCTACATAGACTAGTATTTCCATATATTATCTGTTTAAAAATCTATAAAGCATTAATTCAGGAAATAGCGGTTCCCTCTTATGCTCCTTATATTAAAACGGGACACTATTATACCCAATATAGAGCTGATCCTAATATACTAGATATATAGCGTTAGTTACTTCTAGCGTCTGTATTTGGGAATAATTTTAACACAAATTCCTTAAATTATCCCAAGGATCTGGATATCTCAATTTATCTATTACAAGAGATATTTTATAGTCAAGAATTAATTCTATGGTCTCTTTAGCCTATTAGCAATTTAACATGTAATTTATATAAAAATAGCCTGAGTCAACTATCTGCCAATAAATCTAAATTTCTAGTTTCTCCTGGTATCTACATTGAAATATAAGCTCACAGTTTAAGTCAGTATACTCAATCTATCATAACATTTTCAAGCGCTATAACGAAGATATATATGCAGTTTCACACATATGAAGTAAACTATATAACAGGCAGGCAACAGTTTCCAAGTTCTTAGTATTATGTTGCCACAATGTATATGGATTGGCTTAGTTCCCAATTATTATTATATCTGTGGCAAAGGGAAACAAGTTGTTGCCATCCAAAAACAACTATGTATGCTCTCAAAGTCACATCAAGATAGATTGGTTATTACGATAAAATTTGTAGACAAAAAAGTTTAAGGCAGCGTTCATATATCTGCAAACAGCGTATTATGGCCTTAAAATAGGGGCTTAAATAAAAAAAGTACTTGCGTGCTGACAATTTTGGATAAATTTTCCTTGCTCAGGATAGACCTTGGTAGCCCTGCACAGCGATCCTTAAGCAGTGGTAGTCTCTGCATCCAGGAATTAACTCTGCGATAGTCTCTGCAGGCCAGGGATTTGCTCAGAGGTATAAACTCCAGTATTTTACTCCGTTAAGACTGGGCTCTAATTGCCCCCCCAATTCCAACTTCAGGAGGTCTTCTTTTCTTTTCCCACAGCAGCAGCGTTCTCGCCAGCCAGTGATTCCTATCCTTCCATCAACTCACTCCTCGCGGAAGGGAAATCCCCAGACTCCAGTACAGCGGGGCAGATACAACACTCCTGCTCCAATAGACGTTCCCACGCTCCGTAGTAGAGCCGGTCTGTATTCTCAACCAGGTGAGGGAGCTGGAGCAACCAGGATTTTATCCTCTCGACATCCTCTGTATCAGAGCCAGTATGTGTGGACAAGATCAGCCTCCTCTCGGCAACGATTCTCAGCCAGGTGAGAGAGCCAGAGCAATCAAAGGGTTTTTTTTTTCCTCTGCGTTCCTCCGCAGCAGAATCGATCAGTATGGGGGAAGTCAGTCTCTTCTCAGCATCAAATCTCAGCCAGGTGAGAAGAATCAGGGCGGTCAGGGTTTCTTTCTCAGCGTTCACAAAACAATGATAGTGATCACAGCGCCAACCGGCCTAAGGATAATTGCACACTCACACTGAAAAGGATTGAATAAATTTATTTTACAAATAGGTACTAATAAAATCAATATTGATCTGGACAAGAGTAAAATAGCATAAAATTTATAAACATAAAGATCTATTATTTAAAATAAACACACAAAAAAAAAAAATAAGTATCACAAGTTAAATGATCCCAAGATGGGGGCAAACAATCCGGAAACAGAGTGGACTATTACGTCTACTCCGTTGACAACAGTAGTGTTGCAATAAGGGTCTAATCTAAATAAGGGTGTAACCTAGTGTTTCTGACCGTTTTTTTTTTTTTTTTTTTTTTTTTTTTTTTCCAGCTACTACTATTTCTTCAACGGATAAACTTCTATAATGGAACTTTTTCAATAGACTGTAGTCTGTAATAGACTGGGGTTTTTTCACTAACCTGATTGGTGCATTGACATTTACTAGTTCTATTTTTATATTTTTATATTTTTCAATTTTATTTTTCCTCACTCAGTCAATTTTTCACTGTGTTTCACATATTTTCTATTTTTTGTCGACAGTTTTTTCTTTTCTTTTTTCCCTTTGTCCCAACAGGAGTTCACAGAGATTTGTTTTCAAAGACACTACACGACACATCACCTATATATATTATTTATTATTTTTATTTTTATCCCCAATTTTTTACTATTGTCCTGTTTCCCATCTTTGGCACAAACGTTGTTCGCACAAACGTTGATCACATGTGTATTTTCATTGATATCTTCCGCACATTAGCACTGTGAAATTTATTGTTATCTTTTGTTGAAAAGTCATTTTTCTTTTTAAAGTTTGATTTACCATTGTACACGGTCTGGGGAATTAGCACTAGTTGTGTTGTCCACACCGTTCTCTCTGTATTTTTGTATTTCGTTCATTTAGAATGCTGGACTGATTGTAGTAATCCATGTATTGATCACCGAGGCGTCTATTTTCTATTGTTCAATATTTTATGTCATACTAACATATACTGGTTAGCCAGATATCCCTGTAACAGGGGTTAGTTCATAGACCTTAATTTGAGTGCGGCTGATGTCAAGCACTCTGATTGTAGGATCTTTACTGGAGCTGACCCTTGGATATGGATCCATAATCCCATTGACATTTATCGTGCTTTATTTTCTGCACTTTACTTACCAAGCTTAGGCCCTAAACGGTGCCATTAACGCTTTTCTGCCTCCTTTAAGGGTTTATCAGTCTAGTGGTTTTAGTCCTCGCTCACCCACGGTCAGAAACACTAGGTTACACCCTTATTTAGATTAGACCCTTATTGCAACACTACTGTTGTCAACGGAGTAGACGTAATAGTCCACTCTGTTTCCGGATTGTTTGCCCCCATCTTGGGATCATTTAACTTGTGATACTTATTTTTTTTTTTTGTGTGTTTATTTTAAATAATAGATCTTTATGTTTATAAATTTTATGCTATTTTACTCTTGTCCAGATCAATATTGATTTTATTAGTACCTATTTGTAAAATAAATTTATTCAATCCTTTTCAGTGTGAGTGTGCAATTATCCTTAGGCCGGTTGGCGCTGTGATCACTATCATTGTTTTGAGATTCTTTTCCTTTAGGGGATTGGTTAGGCCCCCTTTTGTGTTTCACAGCTTAGGATATATCTCAGCGCTGATATATCAAAACATTTTTTTCTCAGCGTTCACCTCAGCCGCTTCATAAACAAGGCGTGAGGACTTAGTCAGACCTCTATTTTAAGAAGTGGCACCCCTTATGTTAAGTGCAGCATTAGTCCGATTCTCTGCTAAGTAAGATCAGTCTCTATTCTTTGTTGTAGACTGCTCGCTATTTAAGCCGTGTAACAGTGGCTTGGCTGTGGCTCTAGCGAGTGAGCCTCCGGCGGCTAACAGCAGACTTCCAGGTCGCACCCTAGTTGAGGTAGGGCAGTGTCCTAGGGAGTATGTTACAAACTCCAGCAACGGACCGTGACCGGTATTGGTTCTTCATTGAGCTCCTGCAGGTAGCACGCTACTTTCGCGTGCTCTGTCTAGCTCCTCCTTCTAGGAAGTCTTGAAGGCCGCCTCTAATCTGAATGCATTTTTACAGTTTTTCACCACTAGAGGGCTTTAGTTCATGTGTTTCATGTAGATAACATTGAGTGCACACATGTGAAGTTACCTAGGAGTGAGCACTGATTGGCTAAAATGCAAGTCTGTCAAAAGAACTGAAATAAGGGGCAGTTTACAGAGGCATAGATACAAGGTAATTACAGAGGTAAAATCTGTATTATTATTTATAACTGTGTCGGTTATGCAAAACTGGGGCATGGGTAATAAAGGTATTATCTATCTTTTCAACCCTTTGAGTGCTAAAATGGATTTCATTTTTTTGTTTTGTACCATTTTTAAAAAAAAAAAAATTTTGACTCCCCCCCCAGATCCCCAAGACTTGTAGGGTTGGAAAGGTTAGGCGATTACCTTTCCAACGGTGGGTATTGGGGGTCTGTAGCTGCTTAGATGCCTGAGATACAGGTTTCTAAGCAGTATGCCCCCTTTCCCTATAGTTTCTATTGTACATTTTTAATAAAGTTGCGCAGTGACGTCATCACGTTATTGCGCGTGACGTCACCGCGCTCAACGGAAAGCCCCGGCGATGCCTGTCACTATATAGGTCCGATCGCCGGGGTGGGAGTCGGTAGGAGCCCCCAGATTGCTAAAAAGGTAGTTGAGTGAGGCGACGGCTCTGAGCCGTCATTAGCACTCACAACAATTCTGGTGTTGACTGTCCCTTTAAGTGTCCAGTATTTTTGTACAGATTTTAATGGACAGCCTGCTAAAATACTGGACTGTCTGGTTGAATACTGGACACCTGGCAACCCTACTCAGTGGTGCACCAGATGTGTTCAGCTAGCTCCTTGTGATATATTGGGCTGGAGCTGATTTCTACTAGAACTCCTGTACTAGGCTAAACACAGTTATATACAAGCAATACAACAATGTTACTGGCTAAAACATATTGAGTGTATTCTTTTTAAAAAAAGTTTTGCATTTTTTGTCCCTTTAAATAAAAAGGCACAGAATGGCCAATGGTTCCAGCCACTAACCTAATCGCCAGCTACACCAGCTATCTAATAAATACAAAACTTATAATACATCAAAGCTATGTCCTATAATTTATTAATATGATGACCCAAAAAAATGCATAGATTCGTCTACTGTCTGTCATGCAACGCCTCGCCCAGTAGTTTTCTGTACCTAACCTCACGTGACTGCTCTAACATCACAAGTCCTTTAGCTGGATGGAAACTGGCTGCTGCCATGGACCGAGCCTGTTGTCTTTCAGTAGGACGCTGTTACTATAGTAACCGTATATCGCAACATACACACAAGCACATGTCATTCACCTCCGGTGACATGGCTGACATTCTGATCCTCCGAGCTATTAGGGGCAATGCCAGGACACTTAATCTGAACGGGAAACGACTTCAGCGGGTGCCCGAAGCGGTGGGCAACCTGAGCCTTCTCAAAACGCTGCAGCTTAAGAACAACTTTCTGTCTCAGCTGCCAGAGGATATGTCGGCTCTCAGCAATGTGAGCTTCGGGATAATTTGTTTATTTTGGGCTGGTATAATATTGTGGTTGCATGTACTACTAATATAATGTCTGTAGGTGTAAAGAGCCACCCTGCATCAATAGTAGCTATAATCTCAGTGACTACAATATTACTATTAACTACATACCCATTTCGAGGTAAATGTTTAACTATTTACGTATTCATCTAGAATTCACTTTTTTATTTTAAATTAATTCTTATCGGTTGTGAGAAATAAATTCAAATATAAATAATTAATTTAATATTCTAGTACATACAAAGAATATAGTGTGTGAACATATATTTAAATGTATGGACAGTTATGTTTACGACTGTACAGGTGGCAGACATTTGCCCAGTGAGGGAACCTGTCCACCTGCAATCACCACTGGCAATGCAATATTGCCTGGAGACATTTAAAGTGACAGTAAAGTATAGATTAAAGTTTCATAATTCAGACAGGACATGTCATTTTAAACAATTTTACAATTTATTTTCATCATAAAATTTGCTTTTTTCTCTAGGTGTTTTGTTGTTGTTGTTAAAGGCTAAACCTATATAGGGGACATACTAAACTGCATATTGGGATGGTAAATTGGCTGCAATGCTAAACACTAACACTAGATGTCATTATACTATTTACACACATTCATAGTAATGACTGCTGTAACTCAAAATATGTTGTTTTCTGCAGTGCTTGATACTAAGTTGCAAACAGTAGTTGCAAATGTTTAACTATTCACTTGCTGATATATATACAGTTGTATAATGAAATCACAATACATAATTTAATAGAAAAATGAGTCAATACTTTTGAAGGACTAGATTACTAATTTAATATAGTACATGTATTGTGACAGACCCTTCTGTCAGGACTGAAGGAGTTAATTGTGTTTAGCTAAGAATCTAATTTCTAAAGACAGAGTTGCTGGCCTCAGCTATTGTGTGCTATAATTACATTTAAGTAATAAACAGGCCATTGTTTAATCACCCTCAGAGAGCAGACGCTAGGTGATAAGACAAGCCAAATGTGTTTAAGTTGTTATCTGCCTAAGTAAAGTATTTAAGTAATGTAATTCTACTGTTTCATAAAAGGGCGTCTTCCCCTTTTTATCTAAATGTACAAGAGTCTTTCAACCCCCCCATCTGTGGTCAAACCTGTATAAATACTAGGCATCTAGCCTTTAATAAATGACATTCTGTTTTAAACCTGAAACTGGCTGGGTTGTGAATTGCTGATTCCCTATGCAGGACATTGTTCATCTGGTATTAACCCTTGGTACACTGTTGGTACCGTAACATTGGTGGCAAGCGACGGAATGAACCTTATCGCCCAGAAGAGCAACTACACAAGCCAGTAACCTCAGGAAGAGGGGGATTATTACAATACTGACTAAGATGGAAAGAGTACCAGGGACAGAAGGAACCAATGGGCCCAGCATAGCAGACAGAACCCCCGCAGAAGCAAGCTTTGATCGGGCGGTTAAAATAAGACTGGCACATTATGGCCCCAACCCATCTGCGGAAATTATCGACCGGGTCATAGCAGCTGTGGAGGCCAACCTACTTCGCCAAAGCGGCGCTGCAGCAAACCCAGTGGAAAAGAGAAAAGTAAATTTTGCAGCTTTTAAAAACTTCCTGGAAACAGAAGGAGAGATTGATGGGTACCTTGCGGATTTTGAGAGGCAATGTGCACTACACAAGGTACCCGCAGAGGACTGGGTCATGATATTATCCGGAAAATTATCCGGCCGGGCCAGTGAGGCTTTTCGGGCCATTCCAGATGAGGAAGTCGGGGATTATAATACTGTAAAAGAGGCTCTGCTCTCCAGGTATGCGGTTACACCGGAGGCATACCGGAGGCGGTTCAGAGACACTGTTAAATTAACTGGAGATTCCTACCTTGAGTGGGCATGTAAGGTGCACCGCACAGCAGCTTACTGGATAGCGGGGTGCCAAGCCGTGTCTGGGGAAGAGGTGCTGCAGCTATTCCTGTTGGAACATTGCTTCGACAAGTTACCCGCAGGAGTTCGAGAGTGGGTTCGGGACCGTAAACCCTCCACCCTGCATGAAGCGGCTCGCTTGGCAGATGAGTATACGGATGCCCGCAAACTGGACACTTCTACCACTAAGCCCCCTGCTAGAGTGGAGTACAGACCCCCAGTCACCCCAGCAGCTGCCAGTTACCAACCCCCGGCGCACCGCTATACCACACGGCCTCTGGCCACGAACTACCCTCAGAGAGCCCGGTTCAATTCACGGGGCTACTCACAGCCTATTTGGTGCTTTGGATGTAAGCAACTAGGGCACAAAAGACCAGAGTGTCCCCTAAATGCAGCGAACCAAGCACAGTCCTGGAGAAGACCCGCCGGCGGAATCCCACGTAACTCTCAGCCTGCGGCCCGCTACGTAGAGGCGCAAGAATGCTGGAGCATCCTACATGAGGCAAACCTTGTGCAAGCTGCCCACCGGAATAACCGGCAACTGGTTAAAGTGAATGGGAAGAAGGTCAGTGGTCTACGGGATACTGGTGCTACCATGACCTTGCTTCAAAAGAACTTGGTGTCTGAGAAACAGTACACTGGAGACACTGTGGCTGTGAGGGTAGCAGGGGGCGATGTGTTCAGCCTACCTGTTGCCAGGGTACATTTGGATTGGGGAGTGGGCGCTAGACCTGTGAATGTGGGGGTCAAGAAGGACTTACCTGCTGATGTTCTTCTTGGAAATGACTTGGCTCCCCTTGTTTCTGCCTATGCTCCCATGGGTCCCGCTGATGTTAACCCTGTGACTACCTGTGCTCAGATCCGTGCAGCAGAGACTGACCCCCCTGCTGCTAAGCCCCAGGACGCTGAGCTCAGTAAATCTCTATCCGCTATTGATACGTGGAAGTCCCGTTACAATGCGCTGATGAAGGAGAAGAGGAGCGCAGAGGAAAAAGCACGTTTAGAACGTGAATCTCTGCTAGACAAGCTGCACCGACAGACTGCAGAAAACACCAGCTTGAGAGTGGGACATGAAACATTAAAGACAAACTTAGCGACACTTGAGGAGAAGCTGACGCTGGCTCATAGTGAGGTGCAGCAACTCAAGGGCACCCTATGTCAGTATGAAGGGATTGTGGATACCTATAAAGAGCAGGTACAGAAAACTCGTAAAGAAGCTGATGGGATTTTGAAGGACTGTTTAGCCCTAGTCTGGGCACTGAGGAAGTTGAACCCTTCTTTGTATGGACAGGAATTCTCTCTCATAACGGGAATACAGATGGATTGTCCTGGCAAACTGACATGCCTACCACCTCCTAGTCCGGTCATCCCCAGGTTGACCCGCCAAAGGGTCAAGCCGGGTCTGCCGGAGTGTTCCACAAGGGGGGAGATATGTGACAGACCCTTCTGTCAGGACTGAAGGAGTTAATTGTGTTTAGCTAAGAATCTAATTTCTAAAGACAGAGTTGCTGGCCTCAGCTATTGTGTGCTATAATTACATTTAAGTAATAAACAGGCCATTGTTTAATCACCCTCAGAGAGCAGACGCTAGGTGATAAGACAAGCCAAATGTGTTTAAGTTGTTATCTGCCTAAGTAAAGTATTTAAGTAATGTAATTCTACTGTTTCATAAAAGGGCGTCTTCCCCTTTTTATCTAAATGTACAAGAGTCTTTCAACCCCCCCCATCTGGGGTCAAACCTGTATAAATACTAGGCATCTAGCCTTTAATAAATGACATTCTGTTTTAAACCTGAAACTGGCTGGGTTGTGAATTGCTGATTCCCTATGCAGGACATTGTTCATCTGGTATTAACCCTTGGTACACTGTTGGTACCGTAACATGTATGTTCAACCTTTTACCTGTTTTAATACAGGGAGTGCAGAATTATTAGGCAAATTAGTATTTTGACCACATCATCCTCTTTATGCATGTTGTCTTACTCCAAGCTGTATAGGCTTGAAAGCCTACTACCAATTAAGCATATTAGGTGATGTGCATCTCTGTAATGAGAAGGGGTGTGGTCTAATGACATCAACACCCTATATCAGGTGTGCATAATTATTAGGCAACTTCCTTTCCTTTGGCAAAATGGGCCAAAAGAAGGACTTGACAGGCTCAGAAAAGTCAAAAATAGTGAGATATCTTGCAGAGGGATGCAGCACTCTTAAAATTGCAAAGCTTCTGAAGCGTGATCATCGAACAATCAAGCGTTTCATTCAAAATAGTCAACAGGGTCGCAAGAAGCGTGTGGAAAAACCAAGGTGCAAAGTAACTGCCCATGAACTGAGAAAAGTCAAGCGTGCAGCTGCCAAGATGCCACTTGCCACCAGTTTGGCCATATTTCAGAGCTTCAACATCACTGGAGTGCCCAAAAGCACAAGGTGTGCAATACTCAGAGACATGGCCAAGGTAAGAAAGGCTGAAAGACGACCACCACTGAACAAGACACACAAGCTGAAACGTCAAAACTGGGCCAAGAAATATCTCAAGACTGATTTTTCTAAGGTTTTATGGACTGATGATATGAGAGTGAGTCTTGATGGGCCAGATGGATGGGCCCGTGGCTGGATTGGTAAAGGGCAGAGAGCTCCAGTCCGACTCAGACGCCAGCAAGGTGGAGGTGGAGTACTGGTTTGGGCTGGTATCATCAAAGATAAGCTTGTGGGGCCTTTTCGGGTTGAGGATGGAGTCAAGCTCAACTCCCAGTCCTACTGTCAGTTTCTGGAAGACACCTTCTTCAAGCAGTGGTACAGGAAGAAGTCTGCATCCTTCAAGAAAAACATGATTTTCATGCAGGACAATGCTCCATCACACGCGTCCAAGTACTCCACAGCGTGGCTGGCAAGAAAGGGTATAAAAGAAGAAAATCTAATGACATGGTCTCCTTGTTCACCTGATCTGAACTCCATTGAGAACCTGTGGTCCATCATCAAATGTGAGATTTACAAGGAGGGAAAACAGTACACCTCTCTGAACAGTGTCTGGGAGGCTGTGGTTGCTGCTGCACGCAATGTTGATGGTGAACAGATCAAAACACTGACAGAATCCATGGATGGCAGGCTTTGGAGTGTCCTTGCAAAGAAATGTGGCTATATTGGTCACTGATTTGTTTTTGTTTTGTTTTTGAATGTCAGAAATGTATATTTGTGAATGTTGAGATGTTATATTGGTTTCACTTGTAAAAATAAATAATTGAAATGGGTATATATTTGTTTTTTGTTAAGTTGCCTAATAATTATGCACAGTAATAGTCACCTGCACACACAGATATCCCCCTAAAATAGCTATAACTAAAAACAAACTAAAAACTACTTCCAAAACTATTCAGCTTTGATATTAATGAGTTTTTTTGGGTTCATTGAGAACATGGTTGTTGTTCAATAATAAAATTAATCCTCAAAAATACAACTTGCCTAATAATTCTGCACTCCCTGTAGGAACCTGTGAATAGATGTTTTAAACATGGGGATTATGGGTTACACATGCCAAGGAAAATATTTGTTTTATTTCTGATAAGAATATGGTTATAATTATTTTTATACAAGGAGATTATAGGTGTAATATCACAGTTACACATGCAGAGGAACACATTTGACCTGTTTCTGATAGGAATATGGTTATAATTATTTTTATACATGGACATTATGGGTGGAATACAATGGTTACACATACAGAGGAACACATTTGACCTGTTTCTGTTAGGAATATGGTTATAATTATTTTTCTACATGGGGATTCTGGGTGGAATATCATGGTTATACATGCAGAGGAACACATTTGACCTGTTTCAAATGTGTTCCTTTGCAAGTTTATCCATGATATTGCACCCATAATCCCCATGTAGAAAAATATATATAACCATATGACTATCAGAAACAGGTCAAATGTGTTCCTCTGCATGTGTAACCATGATATTCCACCCATAATCCCCATGTATAAAAATAATTATAACCATATTCCTATCAGAAACAGGTCAAATGTGTTCCTCTGCATGTGTAACTGTGATATTACACCTATAATCCCAATGTATAAAAATAATTATAACCATATTCCTATCAGAAACAGGTCAAATGTGTTCCTCTGCATGTGTAACCATGATATTCCACCCATAATCCCCATGTATAAAAATAATTATAACCATATTCCTATCAGAAACAGGTCAAATGTGTTCCTCTGCATGTGTAACCGTGATATTTCACCCATAATCCCCATGTATAAAAATAATTATAACCATATTCCTATCAGAAACAGGTAAAATGTGTTCCTCTAAATGTGTAACCGTGATATTCCACCCATAATCCCAATGTATAAAAATAATTATAACCATATTCCTATCAGAAACAGGTTAAAGGTTGCACATACATGTACTATATTAAATTAAGTAATCTAGTCCTATAAAAGTATTGACTCATTTTTCTATTATATTATTTAATGTGATTCAATTATACAACTGTATATACAGTATATTAGCAAGTGAATAGTTAAACATTTGCAACTACTGTTTGGAACTTAGTATCAAGCACTGCAGAAAAGAACAACATATTTTGAGGTACAGCAGAATCATTACCATGAAGGTGTGTAAAAAGTATAATGACATCTAGTGATAGTGTTTAGCATTGCAGCCAATCATCCCATCATTACAATATGCAGTTTAGTATGTCCCCCTATATAGGCTCATAGGCTGATTTTTCAGAATCTGCAGTCCACCTCTTATCTCACGTCTGGCTGTGAATAGCTAATAACATGCACTGTTTTTTCATGAGTGACATATAGAAAACATTGTGCTCACGCCCATGGAGCTATTTAAAGGGACAGTCAACACCAAAAATGTTATTGTTTAAAAATATAAATAATACCTTTACTAACCATTCCACAGCTTTGCACAACCAACATTGTTATATTAATATACTTTATAACATTTAAACCTCTACATTTCTGCCTGTTTCTAAGCCACTACAGACAGCTTCTTATGACATGCTTTTTTTATTAGCTTTTCAGAACAGGAAACTCCTAGTTCATGTGAGCCATATAGATAACATTGTGCTCACGCCCGTGGGTTATGCTCAACACAGCACTATTTGGCTAACATGCAAGTCAATAGATAATAAATAAAAAGTCATGTGATAAGGGGGCTGTCAGAAGAGTCTTAGATACAGAGGTAAAAAATAAATTTATATAACCATGTTAGCTGTGCAAAACTGGGGAATAGGTAATAAAGGGATTATCTATCTTTTTAAACAATAACAACAATTTTGGAGTTGACTGTACCTTTAAGAATCAGCACTAATTGCCAGAAATGCAAGTGTCAAAAGATTTGAGATAAGGAGGCCATCTGCAGAAGCTTAGATACAAGGTAATCATAGAGGTAAAAAGTATATTCATATAACAGTGTTGGTTATGCAAAACTGGGAATTGGTGAATAAAGAGATTATCTATCTTTTTAAACAATAACATGTGTTGTGTCGACTGTCCCTTTAAACTTTGTTGTGCAATCCTGAATGTCACACATACCGGTCTGAGCAGTCTGGGATCATTTTAATTTGCCACCTCTGAGGTGGTGGAACAAAGTAATAAGAAAGCAGCATGTGTGAACAATCTGCAAATACAGCTTCATAAATGAACTCCTTTGTAGTGAAAAATGACATGCTAATTAGATTAGAGAATGTCATTTTTGCACTACTCTCTGTAGCCACAGAGAAGTACTGGTTATGAATAGCAAACATCAGTTGAACCAATCAGCAGCAGCAATCACACAACCCACCAATCACTGCCTGTGTTCACATAGAGCTTCACAGTGCAAAAATGACATGCACTAAGACCATGCAATATTTGCACTGCAATATTTTTTTTTTAAACTCAAAAAAGCAGGATAAATTCATTTTGGAGCTCTCTCTTTAGTGAAAATGCAAACATAAATTATTGTATCTCAAATTGCTATTTACCTTTATTTTATTTTAAAGAGTTAATTTTGCATGTTGAGACCACCACCTATACCTAAAATACAAATACTGTAGTATTCTCTTAAGAAAGATCATGCAAACAAGAGGCAGCAGCAACATAGTGGGGGTTGTTGAGCTAGATACTAACATGTTTATTTTCAATTGCTTTAAGTATTGGAATTTGAGTATACAGAAAAAGATAAGAAAATTAGTTGTTTTTATATAAATAAAGAGGTAATTTAAATGCTGCTGCTATTTCTGTCCTTTTTGTGGTTTCATTTAGCAAAATCAGCTATTTTATATTAAAAAATAACCAAATTAGCAATTGTCCATACATATAATACTCTGCAGCCGGTATAACAAGTTATTTGAAAACCATTTGACTGTACAGTGTCCCTTTAAGTTTTAAATTTATTTTTGGAGGCAGCTGAAACCAAGTATTTCTCAGTTTTTTTACATTTTAACTAGAGCCTATATTCTGGCATTAAAGGGACAGTCTAGTCCAAAAAAAACTTTCATGATTCAGATAGAGAATGTCATTTTAATTTTTTTCCCAATTTACTTTTATCACCAATTTTGCTTTGTTCTCTTAGTTGAAAGCTAAACCTAGGAGGTTCATATGCTAATTTCTAAGCCCTTGAAGGCCGCCTCTTCTCTCAGGGCATTTTGACAGTTTTTCACCACTAGAGGGTGTTAGTTCACGTTTGTCATATATAATAACAGTGTGCTCACGCACGTGGAGTTCCAATGAGCAATGGTAATGCAAAACTAGGGAATGGGTGATAAAGGGTTTATCTATCTTTTTAAACAATAAAATTCTGGTGTAGACTGTCCCTTTAAATTTATAACTAAAAACCACTTCATCCTTAATATAGCTGTCATTTCTCCAGCAGCAGCATAACTACAGGGGTCTCAGTTGAGACTAGGCTCACACCTCTAGGGGGCCTATCTGGCCTACAGTCACTGTGGGGATTGCTACAGGAGGGGCTGGTTGGGCCCAGGCTACATAGCTATTGTCTCCAGTCGTATTTGTGCCCCAAGACACTCAGTGTAAGGAAAGTCTATGGATTTGCCATTTCAAAAATGGTGGCAGATGTTGCTGTAAAGAAAAAACTGCCACCATATTTGTACATTAAGGCTACATTTTCTCTGGTGTGGACTAACCAAAGTGGGAGGATGACTCAGAGTCACAGAGAAGCAGCTCATTTTGCCCCTGTGTGGTTTCTTGCCCAGCTATTTCTGATCGCAAACACACAGAAAGGGTTATTTTGAAATGGGGGTACCCATCCCAGCCAGCAAGATGTAAAATAAGACTAAAGTTAGATTACTTATGAATAGGTACCAGGGACCAGTTACTTTAAAATCCGTTGGGTTTGTGAGCTAAACGCTTTTATTATTTACCCAAGCAGCTACCTTAAAATAAAGAAAGAAAACAAGCCGAGCTGTTTCACGTATAAACTAATGGGCTCGATAGAAGGCTGCTTCTCGCACAGCAATACAAGGTTTAACATAATGACACCTAGCACCATCTAAAACTTTCTAGCTCCCTGTTTCTCAACAGCCAGGCCGTGGCCCAGTACCGGGCCGTGATAGCCCTGCTGGTGGACCCTGACCTGTCATGCCCCCACTGCACACTCTTACCCCACTGCAAACCAGGTGCAGACTGAGACCAATCAAGGCCTCAGGAACACTGTCTCACACTGACCAAAATGTATTAAATTGTATGCAAATCATGGTAGCCTTCCTGTCCTGCCCTCAACAGGCCCCTCATCCTCCAGAGCCAGGACCCCCAACATTAAGGGCCAGAGAAAGGGCACCCAACCTCCAGGGCCAGACCCCATACTCCATGGCCCTCAAAGTGACAGACCCCTGCCAGGGCCCCCACTAAACCCACACTTATTTGCTTAGTTACTGATAGAGCAACCGAAAACTCCAGCTTAAGGAATGCACCAAGATCCGTGGAGATACCATTTGTGGGCCCCCCTACTTGCTGTTCCCTCGGTCCAGGTCCTATTTGCCTGGCTGATCAGACCGCCCCTGTTGCTCACTATATATATATATATATATAAATAAACTACTGGGCCCCGGACATGTCTAGCTAAAATTTACTGGGCCTTGAGGTCACTTTGGTTGAGAACCACAAATCTAGCTGATGTTTAATTTGTGTTTACTTCTACTTTATTTTTAGTTATTTTTTATAACGGGGGCCACAAACTCCAGCCTGTGGAACATATTCACTCTCCATCAATAATTTATTGAAAAAGCAGTCACACTCTTCATTAGGTAAATAGGCATATTTACTTTTACCACAATTAGTAAATTTGAGTAATGTATACAGTTAAATTAATTTCATTAGTAGCAGCTAATGTTATGTGTAATAGTTAAAGGGTCAGTCTACACCAGAATTTTTATTGTTTTAAAAGATAGATAATCCCTTTATTACCCATTCCCCAGTTTTGCATAACCAACACAGTTATATTAATATACTTTTAACTTCTGTGATTATCTTGTATCTAAGCCTCTGCAAACTGCACCTTTATTTCAGTTCTTTTGACAGACTTGCAGTTTAGCCAATCAGTGCCTGCTCCCAGATAACTTCACGTGCACAAGCACAGTGTTATCTATATGAAATACATGAACTAACACCCTCTAGTGGTGAAAAACTTTTAAAATGCATTCTGAAAAGAGGTGGCCTTCAAGGTCTAAGAAATTAGCATATGAACCTCCTATGTTAAGCTTTCAACTAAGAATACCAAGAGAACAAAGCAAAATTGGTGATAAAAGTAAATTGTAAAATTGTTTAAAATTACATGCTCTTTCTGAATCATGAAAGTTTATTTTGGCCTAGACTGCCCCTTTAACCAAAATTGTGGCTAATTTTGTTTTATTATGTGGGTATAATGTAATGAGACTAATCCTTCCATTAGTGACCATCACTCCTATTAGTGACCATTTGCCTCCTATTTTAAAATATGCAAACATAGTCTTTGCATGACATCTATAAGCCCTCAGAGATACAGCACTTACCACTCACACTGATAGTCATTAGAGATCTTCAGAAACATCAAAGGGATTCCCTTGTCCAGCCCATTAGATGACACTGCAATACTTCATTTATATAGCTCAGAGCACAAAATCAAATAATATGATATTACTAAGTACAGTCATTCACAAAATATCAAGTCTAGAATGAAATATGATGCACAAATACAAAATAAGAGGTAAATAATGAATACATCTTGCAGTGCTAAACTCAAAATCCAATGTCTGCATCTGTCTTTCTCCCTCTTAAAATCATGAAATTTAGTGAGTGTTAATGGAACATATTTTTTCCTGCATTTTTTTGATTGACTTTGTAGACATAACAAGTCTTGGTTTGACAGTGAGTTTTAATGAATCTAGACCCATGTGCTTAGTATAAGAAACATGTATTTTTCCTATTGTGCTTTACTATAATCTCTGCCAATGATTTACCTACCCAAAGAGAAACACTAATAGTCTTGAAGTCAGCAGTATTATTTGCAGATTTTAATGATGCTAAGATTTTATGCCATGTTCTGAATTTTATATACACACACACAACATGTTCAGTGCTCCCTTAAAGGGACATTATACACTAGATTTTTCTTTGTATAAATGTTTTGTAGATGATCCATTTATATAGCCCATAACATTTTTTTTTTTTATAGAAATGAATAGTTTTGTTTATTTTTAAATAACATTGCTCTGATTTTTAGACTCCTAACCAAGCCCAAAAGTTTTAGGAGAATACCGACGTATAACTACTCCAGCTTGCTCCTGTTTGTGTAAAGAGTCTTTTCATATGTAGAGGAAGGGGGGGGGTTCTGCTATTTCCCACTTGCAATGGGTGTTCCAGTAATCTTTTAAATAGAGCTAAACTGGAAGCTTCTAAGTAAGTTTTTAAACGGTTTTATACTGGATTTTTATATCAGTATCTGTGCATATTATTCTTTATATTAGTGTCTATTACATGCAGTTATATGAAAATTGGTGTATACTGTCCCTTTAACATATGTAGAACAAGTTCAAACAGACAACCTTTACAAATGGACAATGGTGTTTCACTTAGAAAAAGGAACTGTCATTTCAAAAAAAGTAATTATAAACTTTTGGAGCCCCTCCTGGTGTCCAAGGGATGTTTGCTCCCCTTCTGTCAATGTTTCTTCTAAATTAAAAATGACATTGCTTGGGACACATGCCCATGGTGAGATTATGACACCTGTAAAATCCTTGATACAATAGTATGGTGGCTGCAATATTGCTATGTGGGGGAAACTCCCATGGTGCAATTATATTTCACTTTGCCTAAAACTGTTACATGCACAGCTGCTAAGAACTTTTCAGAGCTATGTAGCCTACTTTGGGCCAGATTACAAGTGGAGCGCTAATTAACCTTCCTGCTAGAGCGTTAACTGCATTAGAAGTTAATTTTTTGCGCTTGTCGGGTTGTGCTGGTATTATGAGTTAAAAGTAAGCTGTTTCCGCTTGCACGCTAACCCAACAAGCACAAAAAGCCGAACTTATTGCGTGCACGTTCACGTATTCCCCCATAGAAGTAAATGGAGCAAAAAAAGTTGGAAAAAACTAACACCCTACTCGCGCGCAATCCCGATCACATATTCTCATGTGCACTAACCTGACACATTCCAATGTTCTTCACATAAAATAATATGTTTTATTTATCCATAAATAAATAAATATACATACATGATTATATATAGGTATATACAGATATAGGAATATCTATTTAGAAATACATCCTATACTATAAAAGGCCAAGTGTGTTTGTCCGAAGCTGTCATGCGCAGTAGAGACAGCACGCGGACAAACACACTGGCCTAAGTCCCTACCTGTTCTGCCGACTGCGCCAAGCAAAAGTGGGCGTGGTCGAGCGTGAAGGGGGCGGGGCCTAACGCGAAGGCCCGCGAAGGGGGCGGAGCCTAGCGTGAAGGCCCGTGAAGAGAGCTCAAACAGCTCAAGAGAGGGTGGAGGGATGTGGGGAGAGGGGGGAGATGGGGGAGATGTGGAGTAAGGGGGGAGATGTGGAGTGAGGGGGGAGATGTGGGGGAGATGTGGAGAGAGGGGGGAGATGTGGGGAGAGGGGGGAGATGTGGAGTGAGGGAGGGGGAGATGTGGAGAGAGGGGGGAGATGTGGAGAGAGGGGGGAGATGTGGAGAGAGGGGGGAGATGTGGGGAGATGGGGAGAGATGTGGGGAGAGGGGGGAGATGTGGAGAGAGGGGGGGAGATGTGGGGAGAGAGAGAGGGGGGAGAGAGAGGGGAAAGAGAGAGGGGGGAGAGGGAGAGAGAGAGAGAGGAGAGAGAGAATGAGAAAGAGAGGGGGAGAGAGAGAGATGGGGGAGAGAGGGAGAGAGAGAGAGGGGAGAGAGAGAGGAGAGACACAGAGAGAGGGGAGAGAGAGAGAGGGGGGGAGAGAGAGAGAGGGGAGAGAGAGAGGGGGGGAGAGAGAGAGAGGAGAGACAGAGGAGGGAGAGAGAGAGGGGGGAGAAAGAGAGAGAGAAGAGAGAGAGAGAGGGGGGAGAGAGAGGGGGGGAGAGAGAGAGAGAGAGAGAGAGAGGGGGAGAGAGAGAGGGGGAGAGAGAGAGAGAGAGAGAGGGGGGGGAGAGAGAGAGGGGGGAGAGAGAGGGGGAGAGAGAGGGGGGGGAGAGAGAGGGGGGGGGGGAGAGAGGGGGGGGGAGAGAGGGAGGGAGAGAGGGGAGGGAGAGAGGGGAGAGAGAGAGAGAGGTGAGAGAGAGAGGGGAGAGAGAGAGAGGGGGGAGAGAGAGAGAGGGGGGAGAGAGAGAGAGAGGGGAGAGAGAGGGGGAGAGAGAGAGAGATAGAGGGGAGAGAGAAAGAGAGAGGCGAGAGAGAGAGAGGGGGGGGAGAGAGAGAGATAGAGGGGAGAGAGAGAGAGAGAGGGGTGAGATAGAGAGAGGCGAGAGAGAGAGAGGGGAGAGAGAGAGAAAGGGGGGAGAGAGAGAAAGAGAGAGAGGGGGAGAGAGAGAGGGGAGCGAGAGAGAGAGAGAGGGGGAGATGGAGAGAGAGAGGGGGAGAGAGCGCAAAAGAGAGGGGGGAGAGAGAGAAAGCAAAAGAGAGTGGGAGGGAGAGAACGCCAGGGGTGGGACCACTGTACTGCAAAAAATGGCCCGTGTGAACGGGCTTTAGGACTAGTAGAATATATTCTGCTATGTGTAGAGTGTGAAATATTTATAGTAAATACACAGTATAACACTTTATTAAATATGAATATTGCATAAATATACTTTTACATGCTTTCATCGTCAGTTCATTTATATAAATTTATATAAATATATATATATATATATATATATATATACATGTCAGTATATGTGTACATATGTATTTATGTGTTTATATGGGTATATATGTCTGTAAACAGGTGTTATGAATGTAACTATACATTGTAATGTATTTTTGATGTGTTTTGTGCAAATTCTTTGTTTTGCGAAACAGTTAACCAGAGCTCTGAGGATGCGGTAATCATTATAGCGTAAATCGCGTTTGCGCTCAAGCAATGCGTATACTTTCAACTCGTAATACCAGCTTTAAAACTGACGAGCGCAAACACCCGGGATAAACCCCTTATCGCTTGCAATAATGACTATTGTTAGCTTATAAGTAATTTATTGCTTTTCATGTAGAATATGATCACAGATCTCTGGGCATCACACAATAGCCGTTTAGTCTATTTCATGCAGCAATACACTCTTTACACTGTTTGCACCTCTTGAAGTCCCTATTTATTAAACAACAATAAATAAACAGCAGTATATATTACAATATCTGTTTTATTGTTTTTCAGATAACTGTCCTAAATCTAGGAAATAACCACTTTGAAAAAGTGCCAGAACAATTAAAGCATCTCAAATCACTGCAGAGACTTCACTTGTTTGGAAATAGGATTACTGAAATACCTGCCAGTATATTTGGTAAGTCCTAGTAAAAGCAGACATATGACGCATTGTGGAAAATTCCCAGAAACCTGGTTGCCCTTGCTCCTAAAACTTTCTAAAGGTGCACATTTTATCTATGGTGAAGTAATGTTAACTATTAATATAATACAAATGATTTAAACAGCCATTATAGTGAAGAACAATTGCATGCTTTTATTAAATACTAGCGACCCTGCACTTCTATGTGTTTAACCCCAGAAAAGGTACCACTCAGGAACTACAGAGCACTGCTGGTCCCAAGCAAAACTGCTGCTGATCCAGTCCACAACAGGGTCATACGAATAAAGCTACTAATTGGTTCAGTGGCAGTTTCTGCTCAGGACAATGATCATGACCCACAGAGGTACTTATACTATGTATTTAGCCCCTTTGTGGGAGTTAAACACATAAAAGTGAAGGGCCGCTAGTCTTAGAATTGCATGCTTTAACAAATTAAAAGCATATTTAAAAGTCACGCTCAGGACCTGCAGAGTAGCTATCGCTTGTTAGGATCTTTTTAGATATTTTGCTATCAAACTAATCCTGGCCGGTAGTCTTTTTATCCCGGCGTCAAGTGGAGTGATAACGAAAAATCTATTAGGAAAGTAGCGATAGGACCCAGGAGGAAGATGACTATTGTATAGGAGAATAATAAGGAGCTGAATACCAGGAAGAGACCGAGAAGGTCAAAGCGGAGTCGACAAGCCAGGGAATTAACCAAACAGTCACAGAAAGCAGAATCAGAATCCAGAAGAGTAGTCAGGGAAATCCAAGGTCAGAACCAATCGGGCAAGAAACAAGGTGAAATCAGCAGGCAGAAGAATAGTCAAAGGAGGTCCAGGTCACACGCCAAAGTTCGATATCCAAATATATAGCACAAAACACAATACAAGGGCAATGAAATAGAGAATCTGAATGGCATTTAAAGGAAAAAGTGTGCCAAAGGTGACTATATGTCACAGGCGACGCGATGCGCCACAGGCGACTGGAAACGGAGCAACCTGGAATCAAAATAGTGTCATGGCAACCTGGAGTCATAACAGCGCTGCTGAGTTGAAGTACAGTGTTAAGCACCAAAGGCAAAGGTGCCTTTGCACTTTCAAAAGCAGCAGTGAAGAAGATTTCAGAAATTCATGCTTAGTAATATATGGAATTGTATGTTTGATGTTTTTAGTCATTATTAGCCTTCCTTATATTATATAGTATAGTTATTATAATCTGCAACTGGAGGGATAACCTTTTGGTTGTAACATATTAAAAATACATAAAAAATAAATAATGCATTGATCACATTAATCACAAGCTTTTTATCATCACGTGTTTCCTGTGTAACAAAGAAGCCTTAGTGTTTAATGATCTAAAGCTACTCTAGGTAATTTATTTTATAAGTCTTGTCAGTACTATGAGATCCCTCAAAGAACTTTAGAAAGTCACATTTTAGCTTGATAGCTGTTTATCTCTTATATACAGAGTTCTGAATGTGAAGGAGAGACAAATGCAAAATAATGGTGGTTTGGATCATCAGGCCCGAAATATCCACTGGTCCACACTTCACATAGTCATCTTCAAAAAAGACTGATGCTTGGTAAATTTGGCAGAATCTCTAAATATTTAAAGGGACATGGAACACAATTTTTTTCTTTAATGATTCAAATAGAGCATGTGATTTTAAAAAATGTCTAATTTACTTCTATTATCAATTTTTCTTCGTTATCTTGATATCTTTTATTAAATAGCAGGGACGTATGGTTGGAAGCCGACCAATTTCTATTTGAGCCTATTAAATATTAGAATATGGTTACTCTCTGTAAGCTAGTTAGTAAATAAGAGTTCTAGCCTTGTGAGGGTTTTGATTATAAGCTCACTTGCATGAAAGCAGGATCACAGAGTAATGAAAGCATTCAATTCTAAACAATTCAGGTATCCCTTTAATCAAGATCACATTTATACAACCTGTTTCTTTTAACTACTAACACATTTAAGTAAAGATATTTAAAAGTTGTCAGTGCCACATATAAACAATCTCATTAAAAAAGGGATTATCTACATTGCATTATGCAATAAGTTGTGCATGGAAAACTACTGCAAGGTTTAATTATTTAACAAAACATATTTATTCTTTTTATTAAAGAAACACAGGTACAATTAATTAAGTACACATATTGTCAGGTAGAGTTACAGCAACCTTACAATTTATATTATGAAATGAGCACAACACATTGAAAATCAATACAATATCAGTAATGTCACCGTTGCTATCCTTAGATACAAAGTGAAACGACAACTTCGATTCATAAAACATATTACATATGAAATCTACAAGTTTGAAATAAAAGCGGTGTTATAATATGGGATAATTCTTGCATTGAGGGTTATAGCACAATTAGTTGAGTATCATCTCATAATAAACCTGCGCCTCTTAGTTTTTTGTTTTTTTTATTAAACACAAAACATAAACAAACAACATAACACATAACAAACAACCCAGCACAAAACAAAACTTCACTGTCATCATAGCTATTCCAACCACTCCCACAGTTTTTGACAGAGTTTATAGACATCTATGGTATTCTTGAGGAAAATGACCCTTAGGTATTTGAACGGTTAGCAGCCAACTAAGTAGGAGAGGGTTATAAGGTTAAGAGCTACTAAGCCAATGTCTGTACCGTATTGTAGGGATATGTTAACTGCCTGCAATTTATGTAGCCTCACAATCTCCGGCACGATCCCAATGATTATCAGGATCATGAGTCGACCAGTGACGCGCATAGCTTGATGAATTCCCTAAGTTAATGTGGTTTAATTTAATTTTAAAAAGTACTGCCTCCATGGGCCCATATATATATAGAAGTCAAAATATCTACAAGGCTGGCAATAGTGGTCAGGTGTAACTAAATGTAGTGCATCAGGGTTAGAAAGTGTAGTAGACAAATCTAAGCCCAATTACTGAGAGTATCCCTGGGTAGTACAATAGACTTATCATGTATGTAATTAGCAAAGTAGACCCAAAGAGGTATACATTCCAGACTATATTCCCAGTGCTGCATCAGAGTAATTCCGACATAAAGAAGTTTAATTTAAGATATTGCATTATGCAGAATCATTATATGTGATACAATTTGACAGAGGTGTATCTACCAAAAAAAAACCAAGTACATGGTCAATGATAAGAATAAGTACAGATACAGGTATGTCTGAGGGACTCGTCAAAACAGCCACAACAACAAGCCAGAAACACTATTAAACAAAACAAACAGCCAACAGGGCTAAGGCTGAACGGTGATCAAAATAATACCACCCCATACAAAAGTGAGTTATATTGTGCCTCTATTACAGGGGGTCAGTTCGTCAACACATATGATTAAGTTGACCCATTGTGGCTTTGCTTATACCATCAATCAGCCGATGCCCCTTTTCCAATGCAGGTCCCATGAATTGTCCTCCACGTGGGGCTAGGATTGTAAGCAGCTGCAAACGGCTCTGTTGCCGATGTGTTGAACATCCGGATTGCCAGTATTCTTGATCTCCAAATTGATACATTGCCACATAGGAACTCAGGAAAACTTGTCTTGTAGTGACTGCGGCCGAATAATTTCTGCGTGCTTAGACCTCGTATCTTGTTACTACGATCCAATACCACTGTGACAATTATTGTAACCGTTCCAGTGTTGACGACTAGTCCCACAGACGTGCCATCCTCACTGCATGCACAGTGATTCTGTCGATCTCCATATGTAACGATGTTGGTAAGTTGGGAGCTGTGGGATTTTTCTGGCTCTATTACAGGAAAAGAGGTGTCGCGTGCAGTCTTCTCTACTAAACTTAGGCTTAGATCCATGTCCACAGCTGAGGTAGACGCCTGCATAGACGTATAAGGATTTGGTAGATACTTCTTTGAATCCAGAAGTAGTTCCGTGGCAGATTCTGAAAGGTCCAGGCAGGAGGGAGTTGCTCTACTCTCCGATATTCCTGCCGCTGGTCTGTTCTGTGGGGGAGCAGGGGTCTTAAGGCAGCCGACTGTTGCCCATAAGTGGCGTGTGGTATTGTTAGCCATACTTTTTAAGGTAGGGGCATGTCTGTTGGAAACGGGCTCCTTAAGTCGAGGAGGCTGTTCCTTCATCATCGCTATTTCGCATAGCTCAGTACAGGATGATAAGAGTCGGGTCAGCTTAGGCAGTGGCCTTTAATTCAGCAAGAATGTCTTTGTTGCAGCCTGATTTTTTTGTGATGTGCCTATCCATTTCTTAAGGTTGATGAGTTGAAATGGAGCTAAGCAAAACGTGGCGGTAAGAAACACGGCAAAACGCCAAATGGCCTAGTTAAGTGCCTTCCGGGGAAGAAGAGATGAAAGTGCTTCTATCTGCTTGAGATTCCTGGACAGCTTATCTGTCAAAGGAGATGCAGATGGCATAGGACGATGGCAGTATAGCAGAGATCAGAAGAAGATTTCTTCAGAGCTACACAAGCTCGCAGCCATCTTCTAGAGCCGCCCACCGGAAGCCCAACAAAACATATTTTATTAAACTGGAATCTAATAAGGTTGCACATGAAAATCCAAATAAATAAAAAGAAGCAATAGTGAACAGTCAGAAAGTTTAACTATGGTTACAGCATTATTTCTGGCTTGGTATATTTACATTATAATGATTTAAATTATAAAGGTAGAGACAATGTAATACAAAAGTGCCCCTGCTCCATAAATGATTATGGGATACAGCTGTTACAAGGACTGTTCAGCTCAGATCAGAAATATTGCCCACATCTGTCTGAGGGCCCAATGATCAAAAACTCACCACCATACATTGTACATTTTGTACCGCTCTATTTTCTGTGTTAGGAGTGGGAATGATTTAAAGGGACAGTCAACTCCAAATGTTTTATTGTTTTAAAAGATAGATAATCCCTATATTACCCATTCCCCAGTTTTGCACAGAAAACATGGTTATATTAACACACTTTTTACCTCTGTGATTACCTTGTATATAATCCTCTTTGGACAGCCCCCTGATCACATTACTTTATTTATTATCTATTGACTTGCATTTAAGCCAATTAGTGCTGTGTTGTGCACAACCCACAGGAATGAGCACAATGTTATCTATAAGACTCACATAAACTAACACCACCCTGTTGTGAAAAGCTAATAGAAAAGCATGTGATAAGAGGCTGTCTGTAATGGCTTAGAAACAGGCAGAAATGTAGAGCTTAAATGTTATAAAGTATATTAATATATCAATGTTGGTTGTGCAAAGCTGGGGGATGGGTAGTAAAGGCATTATCTATCTTTGCAACAATAACACATTTTATGTTGACTGTCCCTTTAATGCTTTAATGCGTTGTGCCCCTACCTAATAAGTTGCTATGTGCTGCAATGTATCTTTATCTCAGCCATTAAAGGGACAATTATATAATGCTCTAATACTGTGTGCATCTAACTATTGGGCTGGTCACAATTCATTAAAAAAGTAAATTTTATGATTTTTCTTCAAAATTCACCATTTAAATCTACAAGGAATTTTGTAGATAAATAATTTAATACGCTTTTTTAAAGAATTGTGATCTTCCCTATGTGTTTAGCCACTCCTCACTGGCTCACTATTGTGTAAGTGCATTGCCACTCCAGCGTGGACATTTTAAGTGGTTAGGATAGGAAACTTTAGAACTTTAGAAACTTTGACACTTTTAAATTAATTTCTGTAGAAAAGCATATCTACATATACTGCAATACACGACTGGGAGCTAGCTGGTGATTGGTGGCTACACACATAGTCTCTTGTTATTGGCTCATCCGATGTGTCCTGCTAGCTCCCAGTATTGCACTGCTGCTCTTGAGATGACTTTAACTATGTTTTTAACATCTTTGCAGGGGTTTAACACATAGTTATATGCCAGCAATACTGGAATAATAAATTGCTCTTAGATATTAGAACATTTTCTTTTTGACTTTTATATCACTTGATAATTATCTATGTTGGTGCAAACACAATTAGTTATTTTCACTGTTTATCGGAAGCACTTCTTTCATTGTTAAAATACCAGGAATGAGGGGGCGCTCTAAGGCACTATGTATAATATAATGTGCAATGGAAAGCTTCAGTATAATCTTATAAACCAATTTCTACAATAACATATATAGCATATATAAAACATGTGTTAATGTAGCATATTTAGCAAACCATATAATCCAATGATCATAGATGAATTGAGGAAGTCCCAATTAGAGTATCAGATTAATCGTGGTGTGGTAAATCCAATCTCGCCAGATAGTCCAACTTTGAATATGGGGCACAGGTGGATGGCTGCTCTCCTCCACACAGACTTGTCCGGAAGTAACTACAGATAAAAGAGATAACAGAGGTGTGCCTCATGTGTGCATCAGTGTGTCAGAATATGTTGGTCAAATAGACAAAGCCAAATGGGTACTCACATTTAGCCCAAGTACACTTATGTACTGGTCGAAGCAGGCTGGTAACTTGGGGTGTACCAGCTAACCCTCTCCAGGTGAGGTTTAAACAGCGCAGGGGTATCCTGCCACACTCAGTGTGTAGTGGATTCCAATGAAAAAGGTCAGAAGCAGTGGCTAAACTGCTCAAGAAGGTGCTGAACCAGAACCTGTATAAAACAAGTTTGTATTTAAAAACAGATTAAAAACAAATGGTTACATGTAATACAACGCGTTTCTCAGCCTTAGCATTGGCTGTTTCATCAGGCATAATACACCTTCCAACTGATATCTAAACCAAATCTGACCAATAGTGAACAAATGCACACTTGAAATTACATACATCATTAATTGGTTAATTAACAAAAAACAGTAATCTTGTAGTTAGGATAGATATAAAATATTGCTATACAAAGCTATACTATAGTAACGGCAGCATAAGTAAAATCCCAGCAATACAATAGTAATAAGGCAACACCATACAATGTTATATCTTGTTAGTTATAGCATGGAATATAGTCATAATGCTGCCTATATAATATACTGTATGTCTATGCACAAATATGCAGCAAAGAAACAGTAAGATCGATAAAAATGCATATAAATCACAGATCTATGATTGTGTCATCTGATGACTAAGTGTATTATGTGAGTGTAAACCTAGTAATGGACACATGTATAATCATAACCCACCAATGATTATTAAGATTTTATTAAGAAATCGACTTACTTGGTTAAACTCCAATAGGATATTTATAATACTTACAGATGTCAGTTATGATCTAATGTTTATTAGAGTGTATGTTTTAAAAAAATCGCCATATTATGAACAATCGAAAAATGAAGGAATGCTATGAGAGGGCATGTATTGTTTCAATAAAGGTTGCTAGTAGACCAGGTCCGTGGAAGCTTTTACATCATACGGACTATATCCAACCGTTATGTCTTATTTTTCATGACTAACCAATAGTGGGGCCAGAACATGTGACGCCTGACATAAGGCGTGAAGTATGTAAAGTGATAGCTCAAACGGATCGTGTTGTTATTAAGGCATTGGGCGGTGTTAATGTGAGAATGGGTTTCATTCAAAATAAAAGAATAGAAATAGCGATGCTCTTATGTGGGCGTTCCCTACTTACATATTTGTGATAAACCCTATTGTGTTTGTGGTAATGACCCTAATTGTGGGCAATATGTGCAATGAGATGTGTGAAAGGTATAGTGACGCTCTTATGTGGGCATTCCTTACTTACATGTTAGTAATAAACCCTATTGTATATGTTGTATAGCCCTAATTATGGACAATGGGGCCTAGTTATCAAGCCGTCAACCTCAAATACGCTGGAATTCCGCATCGTATTTGTGGCGAGGCTGATACGCCTTAGTTATCAAAGGCTCGAGACCGGCAAAAGTAGAATTTTGTGACGTAAGCATCGATCCGCCGGACTCAGTCCGACACAGATCGATTCTTACGTCACTCCAGATGTTCCGCACACAAGTGCGGCACATTCTCACTACTTTTGCTAGTTATCAAAAAACTAGCAGGTACGCTCGGCACTTTTACGGCCCAGCGTACCTGGTTTTCAATCCGCCACCCCTGGAGGCGGCGGATCCCATAGGAATCAATGGGAGTCTGACCATAGTGAAAGTACAAGTTCGCTGCTGACAGACATCCCATTGATTTCTATGGGAGCTGTCTACACCTAACACCCTAACATGTACCCCGAGTCTAAACACCACTAATCTGTCCCCCCCTACACCGCCGCAACTAAATAAAGTTATTACCCCCTAAACCGCCGCTCCCGGAGCCCACCGCAAGCTACTCTATACATATTAACCCCTAAACCGCCGCTCCCGGAGCCCACCGCAACTATAATAAATGTATTAACCCCTAAACCGCCGCTCCCTGAACCCGCCGCAACCTATATTAAATGTATTAACCCCTAATCTGCCCCCCCTACACCGTCGCCACCTATAATAAATTTATTAACCCCTATCCTGCCCCCCCTACACCGTCGCCACCTATAATAAATTTATTAACCCCTAATCTGCCCCCCCTACACCGTCGCCACCTATAAGAAATTTATTAACCCCTATCCTGCCCCCCACTACGCCGCCGCCACTGTAATAAAATTATTAACCCCTAAACCTAAGTCTAACCCTAACCCTAACGCCCCCCCTAACTTAAATATTAATTAAATAAATCTAAATAAATTAACTCTTATTAACTAAATGAATCCTGTTTAAAACTAAATACTTACCTTTAAAATAAACCCTAATATAGCTACAATATAAATAATAATTATATTCTAGCTATCTTAGGATTTATATTTATTTTACAGGTACCTTTCAATTTATTTTAACTAGGTACAATAGCTATTAAATAGTTATTAACTATTTAATAGCTTACCTAGCTAAAATAAAGAGAAATGTACCTGTTAAATAAATCCTAACCTAAGTTACAATTACACCTAACACTACACTATACTTTAATAAATTAATCCCATTTAAAAATAAATACTTACCTGTAAAATAAACCCGAAGATAGCTACAATGTAATTAATAATTATATTGTAGCTATCTTAGGATTTATATTTATTTTACAGGTAACTTTGTATTTATTTTAGCTAGTTAGAATAGTTATTAAATAGTTATTAACTATTTAATAACTACCTAGCTAAAAGAAATACAAAATTACCTGTAAAATAAATCCTAACTTAAGTTACAATTAAACCTAATACTACACTATCATTAAATTAATTAAATAAACTACCTACAAATAACTACAATTAAATACAATTACATAAACTAACTAAAGTACAAAAAATAAAAAAAGCTAAGTTACAAAAAAAAAAAAAAAGTTACAAACATGTTAAAAATATTACAACAATTTTAAGCTACTTACACCTAATCTAAGCCCCCTAATAAAATAACAAACCCCCCCAAAATAAAAAAATGCCCTACCCTATTCTAAATTAAATAAATTTCAAAGCTCTTTTACCTTACCAGCCCTTAAAAGGGCCATTTGTGGGGGCATGCCCCAAAGAAAACAGCTCTTTTGCCTGTAAAAGAAAAATACAACCCCCCCCCCAACATTAAAACCCACCACCCACATACCCCTAATCTAACCCAAACCCCCCTTACAAAAACCTAACACTAATCCCCTGAAGATCATCCTACCTTTAGTTGTCTTCACTCAGCCGAGCCACCGATGGAACTGAAGAGGACATCCGGAGCGGAAGAAGTTAATCCTCCAAGCGGCGCTGAAGAAATCTTCCATCCGATGAAGTCATCATCCAGGCGGCACGGAAGAAAAGTCTTCGATCCGGCCGATGTCATCTTCAAAGAGGCGCTGAAGAGGTCTTCTATCCGGGCGAAGTCATCTTCCAAGCCGGGTCTTGAATCTTCCTTCCGCCGACGCGGAACCACCTTCTTCACCGACAGACTACGACGAATGACGGCTCCTTTAAGGGACGTCATCCAAGATGGCGTCCCCTCAATTCCGATTGGCTGATAGGATTCTATCAGCCAATCGGAATTAAGGTAGGAAAATTCTGATTGGAAGATGGTTCCGCGTCGGCGGAAGGAAGATTCAAGACCCAGCTTGGAAGATGACTTCGCCCGGATAGAAGACCTCTTCAGCGCCTCTTTGAAGATGACATGGGCCGGATCGAAGACTTTTCTTCAGCGCCGCCTGGATGATGACTTCATCGGATGGAAGATTTCTTCAGTGCCGCTTGGAGGATTAACTTCTTCCGCTCCGGATGTCCTCTTCAGTTCCATCGGTGGCTCGGCTGAGTGAAGACAACTAAAGGTAGGATGATCTTCAGGGGATTAGTGTTAGGTTATTTTAAGGGGGGTTTGGGTTAGATTAGGGGTATGTGGGTGGTGGGTTTTAATGTTGGGGGGGGGTTGTATTTTTCTTTTACAGGCAAAAGAGCTGTTTTCTTTGGGGCATGCCCCCACAAATGGCCCTTTTAAGGGCTGGTAAGGTAAAAGAGCTTTGAAATTTATTTAATTTAGAATAGGGTAGGGCATTTTTTTTATTTTGGGGGGGGTTTGTTAATTTAATTTTTGTTATTTTATTAGGGGGCTTAGATTAGGTGTAAGTAGCTTAAAATTGTTGTAATATTTTTAACATGTTTGTAACTTATTTTTTTATTTTTTGTAACTTAGCTTTTTTTATTTTTTGTACTTTAGTTAGTTTATGTAATTGTATTTAATTGTAGTTATTTGTAGGTAGTTTATTTAATTAATTTAATGATAGTGTAGTATTAGGTTTAATTGTAACTTAGGTTAGGATTTATTTTACAGGTAATTTTGTATTTCTTTTAGCTAGGTAGTTATTAAATAGTTAATAACTATTTAATAACTATTCTAACTAGCTAAAATAAATACAAAGTTACCTGTAAAATAAATATAAATCCTAAGATAGCTACAATATAATTATTAATTATATTGTAGCTATCTTAGGGTTTATTTTACAGGTAAGTATTTATTTTTAAATAGGAATAATTTATTAAAGTATAGTGTAGTGTTAGGTGTAATTATAACTTAGGTTAGGATTTATTTTACAGGTAAATTTCTCTTTATTTTAGCTAGGTAACTATTAAATAGTTAATAACTATTTAATAGCTATTGTACCTGGTTAAAATAAATTGAAAGGTACCTGTAAAATAAAAATAAATCCTAAGATAGCTAGAATATAATTATTATTTATATTGTAGCTCTATTAGGGTTTATTTTAAAGGTAAGTATTCAGTTTTAAATAGGATTCATTTAGTTAATAAGAGTTAATTTATTTAGATTTATTTAATTAATATTTAAGTTAGGGGGGCGTTAGGGTTAGACTTAGGTTTAGGGGTTAATCATTTTATTACAGTGGCGGCGGTGTAGTGGGGGGCAGGATAGGGGTTAATAAATTTATTATAGGTGGCGACGGTGTAGGGGGGGGCAGGATAGGGGTTAATAGGTTTAATATAGGTTGCGGCGGGTTCAGGGAGCGGCGGTTTAGGGGTTAAACTATTTATTTAGTTGCGGAGAGGTGCGGGATCAGCAGGATAGGGGTTAATAATTTTATAATAGAGGGCGACAGTGTAGGGGGGGCAGGATAGGGGTTACTAGGTATACTGTGGGTGGTAGCGGTGTCCGGGAGCGGCGGTTTAGGGGTTAATACATTTATAAGAGTTGAGGCAGGGTCTAGGAGCGGCGGTTTAGGGGTTAATACATTTATAAGAGTTGCGGCGGGGTCTAGGAGCGGCGGTTTAGGGGTTAATACATTTATAAGAGTTGCGGCGGGGTCTAGGAGCGGCGGTTTAAGGGTTAGTAACTTTATTGAGTTGCGGGAGGCTCCGGGGGCGCCGGTATAGGGGGTAGAACAGTGTAGTTTAGTGTGAGTGCTTAGTGACAGGCTAGCAATAAAGCTGGGAAAAAGCCGAAGGGCAGCGAGATCGGATGAGTGATAACTGTCACAGTCCGCTGCTCATCGCCCCGCGGCTTTTTGACAGCTTTATTTGATAACTTAGGCGTATTTTTTCAGGTCCGCGGCGGCGATGTGAGGCGAGCTTAGGCGGGCGTATTGGGCCGGCGAAGCCAGAAAAGTAGACGGCTTGATAACTACCCCCCAATATGTACAATATGTAATACTGTATATGAAAAATAATAAAGAAAGCATGAGTGAACTAAACGTGTCTTTCAACATCACTATAAGGGAGCATAATAACACGAATCAATAGAACATAGCATAATATTCATGTATATAGATCCATTATTGTGAACGTATAATTATCTAAATGTATAGTTAATAGATTATTTGCATGGTATAATATAAATGCTATATTACCGTATGTGTAATAAATTTTATGTGGTGAGTGGCTATGTATTAATTAAAACTAAAATGTGAGATCATATGACACTATATATAATAAATATACTAGTGTAAGACTTATAGTGTTGTGTTATTCATGTGCATGCATCAAATCATATATGCCTCCAGACATACACATTAAAAACAGCATAAAAATAATAAAAATAATACTATAATAAGATCTTATAAAATATCCTATATAATAAAAGGCCAAGTGTGTTTGTCCGAAGCTGTCATGCGCAGTAGAGACAGCACAAGGACAAACACACCTGGCCTTTGAGTCCCTAGCAGATCTGCGGCAGAAGTGGGCTCACGCGATATAAGGGAGAGAGATAGAGAGGGTAGAGAGATGGAGAGGGGGGAGAGAGAGAGAGAGGAGGGGAGAGAGGAGGGGAGAGAGAGCTCAAAAGAGAGGAGGGAGAGAGAACAGAAGAGGGTGAATAGAGAGAGCAGAAGAGGGGAGATAGAGAGAGGGAGAGAGAGACAGCAAAAGAGAGAGGGGGAGAGAGACAGCAAAAGAGAGAGGTGGAGAGAGACAGCAAAAGAGAGAGGGGGAGAGAGACAGCAAAAGTGAGGGGGGGAGAGAGACAGCAAAAGAGAGAGGGGAGAGAGACAACAAAAGAGAGGGGGGAGATAGATAGCAAAAGAGAGGGGGAGAGAGAGCAAAAGAGAGAGTGGGAGAGAGACAGCAAAAGAGAGAGGGGGGAGAGAGACAGCAAAAGAGAGAGGGGGGAGAGAGACAGCAAAAGAGAGGGGGAGAGAGACAGCAAAAGAGAGAGGGGAGAGAGACAACAAAAGAGAGGGGGGAGATAGATAGCAAAAGAGAGGGGGAGAGAGAGCAAAAGAGAGAGTGGGAGAGAGACAGCAAAAGAGAGAGGGGGGAGAGAGACAGCAAAAGAGAGAGGGGGGAGAGAGACAGCAAAAGAGAGGGGGGAGAGAGACAGCAAAAGAGAGGGGGAGAGAGCGCAAAAGAGAGGGGGGAGAGAGAGCGCAAAAAAGAGGGGGGAAGAGAGAGCGCAAAAGAGGGGGAGAGAGAGAGCGCAAAAGAGAGGGGGAAGAGCGCAAAAGAGATGGGGGGAGAGAGAGAGCACAAAAGAGATGGGGGAGAGAGCGCAAAAGAGAGGAGGAAAGAGAGAGAGCGCAATAGAGAGGGGGAAGAGAGAGAGCGCAAAAGAGAGGGGGAGAGAGCGCAAAAGAGAGGGGGAGAGAGCGCAAAAGAGAGGGGGAGAGAGAGCTCAAAAGAGAGGGGGGAGTGAGAGAGCAAAAGAGAGGGGGAGAGAGAGCACAAAAGAGAGGGGGAGAGAGTGCAAAAGAGAGGGGGGAGAGATAGAGCTCAAAAGAGAGGGAGGAGAGAGAAAGCTCAAAAGAGAGGGGGAGAGAGAGAGTAAAAGAGAGGGGGAGGGAGAGAGCGCAAGGGGTGGGACCGCTGTACTGCAAAAAATGGCCCGTGTGAACGGGCTTTAGGACTAGTATATTAAATATGTGAATTAATACTATAATGTGGAATATATACACATGTGGAGATAAAAAACAATGATAGTGTGAAATAGCAGTATCAGTCATGATATTCTTAAATAATACTACTAAAAATAATGACTATATTTACCAAAACAATGGTCCTAATAATTGACTCTAGCCAAAAAGCCACCAATAATAATAACTAGGGGCAGTAACAAGGAACATCATTAATGGGTAGACTGTTAACATGTGACCAGCACTAATGTGTACCATCACATAACCCATATGAATAATTGCTATGTTTTGAGACACTATGTTTGGGGTGCACAGTATACATCAAAAAGCGGCTAAGTCAATTACCTTGTTTAATCCAGAGGGAAAAAGGGGAATGGAAACGATAGATCCAGTATGTCTCCCTCTGGCGTAAACGATTATATCTGTTGCCCTTGTTAGAGCATGAGATGCTCTCTAGTGGGGTGATCACAAAGGTATTTTGTTTACCATGTTGTAAGACACTATCGCCTAGATTTAGAGTTTGGCGTTAGCCGTCAAAAGCAGCGTTAAGGGGTCCTAACGCTGCTTTTTACCGCCAGCTGGTATTTAGAGTCAGGCAGGAAAGGGTCTAACGCTCACCTACATTATCCCTATGAACCCCTAATCTGCTGCCCCTAACATTGCCGACCCCTATATTATATTTATTAACCCCTTATCTGCCCCCCCAACGTTGCCGCTACCTAACTACACTTATTAACCCCTAATCTGCCGACCAGACCTCGCCGCCATTATAATAAATAAACCGCTGCACTCCCGCCTCGCAAACACTATAATAAATAGTATTAACCCCTAATCTGCCCTCCCTAACTTCGCCGCCGCCTACCTACAATTATTAACCCCTAATCTCCCGTCCCCAACATCGCCGCTACTATAATAAAGTTATTAACCCCTAAACCTAACTCTAACCCTAACACCCCCCTAACATAAATATAATTTAAAATAAACGAAATAATATTCCTAAAATTAAATAAATGAATCCTATTTAAAACTAAATACTTACATATAAAATAAACCCTAATATAGCTACAATATAACTAATAATTACATTGTAGCTATTTTAGGATTTATATTTTTTTTACAGGCAACTTTGTATTTATTTTAACTAGGTAGAATAGCTATTAAATAGTTAATAACTATTTAATAGCTACCTATTTAAAATAAGTTCAAAATTACCTGTAAAATAAATCCTAACCTAAGTTACAAATACACCTAACACTACACTATCATTAAATTAATTAAATAAATTACCTACAATTAGCTAAACTAAAATACAATAAAATAAACTATTCTATAATACAAAAACAAACAAACACTAAATTACAAAAAATAATAAATAATTATAAGAAGTTTAAACTAATTACACCTAATCTAAGCCCCCTAATAAATTAAAAAATCCTCCCAAAATAAAAAAATGCCCTACCCTATTCTAAACTACAAAAGTAATCAGCTCTTTTACCAGCCCTTAAAAGGGCTTTTTGTGGGGCATTGCCCCAAAGTAATCAGCTCTTTTACCTGAAAATAAAAATACAATACCCCCCCAACATTACAACCCACCACCCACATACCCCTACTCTAACCCACCCAAACCCCCCTTAAAAAAACCTATCGCTAACCCCCTGAAGATCATCCTACCTTGAGTCGTCTTCACCCAGCCAAGCCGAATTCTTCATCCAAGGTGCGCAGAGGAGGCCAATAGATCGGAACAGCCAATAGAATGCGAGCTCAAAACGATTGGCTGATTGCATCAGCCAATCAGATTTTTTTCTACCTTAATTCCGATTGGCTGATAGAATCCTATCAGCCAATCGGAATTGAAGGGACGCCATCTTGGATGACGTCCCTTAAAGGAACCTTCATTCGTCGGGAAGTTGTCAGTTGAAGAGGATGGCTCCGCGTCGGCTCCGTTGAAGATGGCTTCGCTCCGCTCCGGATGGATGAAGATTGAAGACGCAGCCTGGATGAAGACTTCTACCAGATGAAGGACCTCTTCTTGCCCCGCTTGGATGAAGACTTCTACCGGATGAAGGACCTCCTCTGCGCACCTTGGATGAAGAATTCGGCTCGGCTGGGTGAAGACGACTCAAGGTAGGATGATCTTCAGGGGGTTAGCGATAGTTTTTTTTAAGGGGGGTTTGGGTGGGTTAGAGTAGGGGTATGTGGGTGGTGGGTTGTAATGTTGGGGGGGTATTGTATTTTTATTTTCAGGTAAAAGAGCTGATTACTTTGGGGCAATGCCCCGCAAAAAGCCCTTTTAAGTGCTGGTAAAAGAGCTGATTACTTTTGTAATTTAGTATAGGGTAGGGCATTTTTTTATTTTGGGGGCTTTTTTATTTTATTAGGGGGCTTAGATTAGGTGTAATTAGTTTAAACGTCTTGTAATTTTTTTTTATTTTTTGTAATTTAGTGGTTTTTTTTGTATTATAGATTAGTTTATTTAATTGTATTTTAGTTTAGCTAATTATAGTTTATTTATTTAATTAATGTAATGATAGTGTAGTGTTAGGTGTATTTGTAACTTAGGCTAGGATTTATTTTACAGGTAATTTTTGTAGTTATTTTAACTAGGTAGCTATTAAATAGTTATTAACTATTTAATAGTTATTGTACCTAGTTAAAATAAATACAAAGTTGCCTGTAAAATAAATATAAATCCTAAAATAGCTACAATGTAATTATTAGTTATATTTTAGCTATATTAGGGTTTATTTTATAGGTAAGTATTTAGTTTTAAATAGGAATAATTTATTTTAGGAATATTATTTCATTTAATTAAAATGATATTTAACTTAGGGGGGTGTTAGGGTTAGGGTTAGAGTTTAGGGGTTAATAATTTTATTATAGTAGCGGCGACGTTGCGGGCGGGAGATTAGGGGTTAATAATTGCAGGTAGGTGGCGGCGATGTTAGGGAGGGCATATTAGGAGTTAATACTATTTATTATAGTGTTTGCGAGGCGGGAGTGCGGCGGTTTAGGGGTTAATACATTTATTATAGTGGCTGCGAGGCAGATAAGTGTAGGTAAGTGTAAGTGTAGGTAAGGTGTCGGCGATGTTGGGGGCAGCAGATTAGGGGTTCATAGGGATAATGTAGGTGGTGGCGGTGTCCGGAGTGGAAGATTAGGGGTTAATAATATAATGAAGGTGTCAGCGATAGCGGGGGCAGCAGATTAGGGGTTAATAAGTGTAAGGTTAGGGGTGTTTAGACTTGGGGTTCATGTTAGGGTGTTAGGTGTAGACTTAGAAAGTGTTTCCCCATAGGAAACAATGGGGCTGCGTTAGGAGCTGAACGCTACTTTTTTGCAGGTGTTAGGTTTTTTTCAGCCCAAACTGCCCCATTGTTTCCTATGGGGATATCGTGCATGCGCACGTTTTTCTAGCTTACCGCTACCGTAAGCAACTCTGGTATTGAGGGTTGAAGTGGAGCTAAATTAGGCTCAACACACCCTTTTCTGAGCCTAACGCAGCCACTCAGACAACTCTAAATACCAGCGTTGTTTGAAGGGTGCGCTGGGAAACAAAGCAGCGTTAGCTACGCGGGTTTTTACCGACAAAACTCTAAATCTAGGCGTATGTCTTGAGACATTATGTTTTAATGAAGCAATTCTTAATAAAATCTTAGTAATCATTGGTGGGCTATGATTATACATGTGTCCATTACTGGGTTTACACTCACATAATACACTTAGTCATCAGATGACACAATCATAGATCTGTGATTTATATACATTTTTATCGATCTTACTGTTTGTTTGCTGCATATTTGTGCATAGACATATATTATATAGGCAGCATTATGACTATATTCCATGCTATAACTAACAAGATATAACATTGTATGGTGTTGCCTTATTACTATTGTATTGCTGGGATTTTACTTATGCTGCCGTTACTATAGTATAGCTTTGTATAGCAATATTTTATATCTATTCTAACTACAAGATTACTGTTTTTTGTTAATTAACCAATTAATGATGTATGAAATTTCACACGACCTATTATGGGTGTGCATTTGTTCACTATTGGTCAGATTTGGTTTAAATATCATATCAGTTGGAAGGTGTATTATGTCTGATGAAACAGCCGATGCTAAGGCTGAGAAACGTGTTGCATTACATGTAACCATTTGCTTGTAACTGTTTTTAATCTGTTTTTAAATAAACAAGCTTGATTTATACAAGCTCTGATTCAGCACCTTCTTGAGCAGTTTAGCCACTGCTTCTGACCTTTTCCATTGGAATCCACTACACACTGAGTTTGGCAGGATACCCCTGCGCTGTTTGATCTTCACCTGGAGAGGGTTAGCTGATACACCCCAAGTTACCAGCCTGCTTCAACCAGTACATAAGTGTACTTGGGCTAAATGTGAGTACCCATTTGGCTTTGTCTATTTGACCAACTTATTCTGACAAACTGATTCACACATGAGACGCCCCTCTGTTATCTCTTTTATCTGTAGTTCTTTCATTGTTAGATATTTAAAGGGACAGGAAACACCAACATTTTCTTTCCTGATTCCGATAAAACATACATTTTCAAACAACTTTCCAATTTACTTCTATTATCAAAATTTCTTCATTCCCTTGTTATCCTTTGCTGAAGGAACAAAATTGTACTACTGGCAGCTAGCTGAACACTTCTAGTTAGCCAATCACAAAAAAAAATGTGTGCAGGCACCAATCAGCAGCTAGCTCCCACTAGTGTAGGATATGTACATTTTATTTTTCAACAAGGGATACCAAGAGAACAAAGCACATTTGCAAATAGAAGTGAATTTAAAAGTGTCTTAAAATTACATGCTCTATCTAAATCTGAATTTTGACTTTCCTATCCCTTTAACAACACATTTATGGGGCCATTCTTCACTTCGAATTCCACTGCTAAATTGACTTCATAAACCCTGGAGAATACTTTTAAATTATTAAAACTACCCCAAAAAGTTTTAGAATGGAACACTGGTTTTGTATATTACCCCTGTTATATTACAAGACATTAGTAAGCTACTGTAGATCACCTGTTAGCATCATTGCACACTATTAAAAACGACCAATCAACATACTGACCATTCAACCCGTGATATAATCCCTAAACCCAAACATTTTCAGTTTTGTTTGTCATGAATGGTGCAAATTTCATTTTTGGATTATGAAATCAGGAAATGAATGATGCACATGATTTCCTCTTGTTTAGAGAGATAACAATAAAGAGGGTTATTAGCGGCAGAAGCATTTTGTGAGAATGAATAATGGAAAACTATACTGACAATACAAGCTGACACTCAGAACTCGTTATCTGCTAAAAACAAGCACAAGATTGTGATCAACGCCATAGTTAGATGCACACAGTAGTGCAGATATGAGAATGCTCTTGCTCAGTAGATCATTTGCTTTTGCACTATTATGTCCCTTTAAACATATCTGTCTTATACATTTGGGACTATGGGGCCTATTTACTATGGTGCAAACGGACATGATTCAATATAGCGTCGGCATTTATCATTGCACCAGCAGTTCTTGTGTACTGCTGGTGCAATGCCGCCCCCTGCAGATTCACGGCCAATCGGGCGCTAGCAGGGGGTGTCAATGAACCTGATCGTATTCGATCAGGTTGATTTCTGTCCGCCGCCTCAGAGCAGGCGGACAGGTTATGGAGCAGCGGTCTTTTAACTGAAAGCTTGCCTGAAACATGGGACATCAAGCTCCATACAGAGCTTGATAAATATGCCCCTAAATATCTGTGTTTCTGTAAATACACCCAGTACGTTTGATGACAAAGTGGATTCTGTTGTCTCACACTAAGGAATATCTATCTATATATAGGGTATAACTATATGCATGATGTTTAATCTGTGGAATCTATTGGCACTCTACAAATTACTGATAATAATAATAATAATACGGCTGTTTGATTTACTTTATTCTTAAAAGAACACAGTTTACTTCCCACTTTACAAAGTATTACTGTTGCCAGACTGTAATGAACATAAAGGGACATTATACACTAGATTTTTCTTTGCATAAATGTTTTGTAGATGATCTATTTTTATAGCCCATATAAGAGTGGTTTTGTAATATTGTATAGTTTTGCTTATTTTTAGATAATATTGTGCTGATTTTCAGACTCCTAACCAAGCCCCAATGTTTTTGATGTATACGAATGTCTACAGACTCCTGGTTGTGTAATGATTCTTTTCATATGCAGGGGAGGTGGGAGGGGGTACTGTTTGCTCTTCTTGCTTTCCGAGCCCCTCTCAGTGGGTGTCCCAGCCTAAACTCATCAACAGTGCTAAACTGGGAGCTTTTAAGTAAGTTTTCAAAAGGTTTTATACTGGTTTTGTATATCAGTATCTGTGCATATTCTTCTTTATAGTAGTGTCTATTGCATGCAATTATATCAAAATTGGTGTATACAGTCCCTTTAATTACATGTTAGACCAAACTAATGCCTAGATTTAAAGTTCTGCGTTAGCCGTCCAAGCCAGCGTTAAGGGGTCCTAACGCTGGTTTTTACCGCCCGCTGGTATTTAGAGTCAGTCAGGAAAGGGTCTAACGCTCACTTTCCAGCCGCGACTTTTCCATACCGCAGATCCCCTTACGCCAATTGCGTATCCTATCTTTTCAATGGGATCTTTCTAATGCTGGTATTTAGAGTCTTGGCTGAAGTGAGCGTTAGAACTCTAACGACAAGACTCCAGTCGCAGAAAAAAGTCAGGAGTTAAGAGCTTTATGGGCTAACGCCGGTTTATAAAGCTCTTAACTACTGTGCTCTAAAGTACACTAACACCCATAAACTACCTATGCACCCCTAAACCGAGGCCCCCCCACATCGCCGCCACTATAATTAAAATTTTTAACCCCTAATCTGCCAACCGCACACCGCCGCCACCTACATTATCCCTATGTACCCCTAATCTGCTGCCCCTAACATCGCCGACACCTACATAATATTTATTAACCCCTAATCTGCCCCCCCAACGTCGCCGCTACCTACCTACACTTATTAACCCCTAATCTGCTGACCGGACCTCGCTGCCACTATAATAAATGTATTAACCCCTAAACCGCCTCACTCCCGCCTCAGAAACCCTATAATAAATAGTATTAACCCCTAATCTGCCCTCCCTAACATCGCCGACACCTAACTTCAAGTATTAACCCCAAATCTGCTGACCGGACCTCACCACTACCCTAATAAATGTATTAACCCCTAAAGCTAAGTCTAACCCTAACCCTAACACCCCCCTAAGTTAAATATAATTTAAATCTAACAAAATAAAATAAATCTTATTAAATAAATTAATCCTATTTAAAGCTAAATACTTACCTGTAAAATAAACCCTAATATAGCTACAATATAACGAATAATTATATTGTAGCTATTTTAGGATTTATATTTATTTTACAGGCAACTTTGTATTTATTTTAACTAGGTACAATAGCTATTAAATAGTTATTTACTATTTAATAGCTACCTAGTTAAAATAATTACAAAATTACCTGTAAAATAAATCCTAACCTAAGTTACAATTAAACCTAACACTACACTAGCAATAAATTAATTAAATAAACTACCTACAATTATCTACAATTAAATAAACTATACTAAATTCCAAATAAACAAAACACTAAATTACAAAAAATAAAAAAAGATTACAAGAATTTTAAACTAATTACACCTACTCTAAGCCCCCTAAAAAAATAACAAAGCCCCCAAAATAAAAAAATGCCCTACCCTATTCTAAAATAAAAAGTTAACAGCTCTTTTACCTTACAGGCCCTTAAAAGGGCCTTTTGCGGGGCATGCCCCAAAGAAATCAGCTCTTTTGCATTTAAAAAAAACATACAATACCCCCCCCAACATTACAACCCACCACCCACATACCCCTAATCTAACCCAAACCCCCCTTAAAAAACCTAACACTAAGCCCCTGAAGATCTCCCTACCTTATCTTCACCACGCCGGGTATCACCGATCCGTCCAGAAGAGGGTCCGAAGTCTTCATCCTATCCGGCAAGAAGAGGTCCAGAAGAGGGTCTGAAGTCTTCATCCTATCTGGCAAGAAGAGGACATCCGGACCGGTAGACATCTTCATCCAGGCGGCGTCTTCTATCTTCATCCATCCGGCGCGGAGCGGGACCATCTTGAAGCAGCCGACGCGGATCCATCCTCTTCTTCCGGTGACTCCCGACGAATGAAGGTTCCTTTAAGTGACGTCATCCAAGATGGCTTCCCTCAAATTCCGATTGGCTGATAGGATTCTATCAGCCAATCGGAATTAAGGTAGGAAAAATCTGATTGGCTGATTGAATCAGCCAATCAGATTCAAGTTCAATCGGATTGGCTGATCCAATCAGCCAATCAGATTGAGCTCGCATTCTATTGGCTGTTCCGATCAGCCAATAGAATGCAAGCTCAATCTGATTGGCTGATTGGATCAGCCAATCGGATTGAACTTGAATCTGATTGGCTGATTCAATCAGCCAATCAGATTTTTCCTACCTTAATTCCGATTGGCTGATAGAATCCTATCAGCCAATCGGAATTTAAGGGACGCCATCTTGGATGACGTCACTTAAAGGAACCTTCATTCGTCGGGAGTCGCCGGAAGAAGAGGATGGATCCGCGTCGGCTGCTTCAAGATGGTCCCGCTCCGCGCCGGATGGATGAAGATAGAAGACGCCGCCTGGATGAAGATGTCTACCGGTCCGGATATCCTCTTCTTGCCGGATAGGATGAAGACTTCAGAGCCTCTTCTGGACCTCTTCTTGCCGGATAGAATGAAGACTTCGGACCCTCTTCTGGACGGATTGGTTATACCCGGCGTGGTGAAGATAAGGTAGGGAGATCTTCAGGGGCTTAGTGTAAGGTTTTTTAAGGGGGGTTTGGGTTAGATTAGGGTTATGTGGGTGGTGGGTTGTAATGTTGGGGGGTATTGTATGTTTTTTTTAAATGCAAAAGAGCTAATTTCTTTGGGGCATGCCCCGCAAAAGGTCCTTTTAAGGGCTGGTAAGGTAAAAGAGCTGTTAACTTTTTATTTTAGAATAGGGTATGGCATTTTTTTATTTTGGGGGGCTTTGTTATTTTTTTAGGGGGCTTAGAGTAGGTGTAATTAGTTTAAAATTCTTGGAATCTTTTTTTATTTTTTGTAATTTAGTGTTTTTTTTTTTATAATTTAGTATAGTTTATTTAATTGTAGATAATTGTAGGTAGTTTATTTAATTAATTTATTGCTAGTGTAGTGTTAGGTTTAATTGTAACTTAGGTTAGGATTTATTTTACAGGTAATTTTGTATTTATTTTAACTAGGTAGCTATTAAATAGTAAACAAATATTTAATAGCTATTGTACCTAGTTAAAATAAATACAAAGTTGCCTGTAAAATAAATATAAATCCTAAAATAGCTACAATTTAATTATTATTTATATTGTAGCTATATTAGGGTTTATTTTACAGGTAAGTATTTAGCTTTAAATAGGAATAATTTATTTAATAAGATTTATTTTTTTCCGTTAGATTTAAATTATATTTAACTTAGGGGGGTGTTAGGGTTAGACTTAGCTTTAGGGGTTAATACATTTATTAGAGCAGCGGCGATGTCCGGTTGGCAGATTAGGGGTTAATAAGTGTAGGTAAGGTAGCGGCGACGTTGGGGGCGGCAGATTAGGGGTTAATAAATATAATATAGGGGTCGGCGATGTTAGGGGCAGCAGATTAGGGGTACATAGCTATAATGTAGGTTGCGGCGGTGTACGGAGCGGCAGATTAGGGTTAATAATAAAATGCAGGGGTCAGCGATAGCGGGGGCGGCAGATTAGGGGTTAATAAGTGTAAGATTAGGGGTGTTTAGACTCGGGGTACATGTTAGGGTGTTAGGTGCAGACATAGAAAGTGTTTCCCCATAGGAAACAATGGGGCTGCGTTAGGAGCTGAACGCTGCTTTTTTGCAGATGTTAGTTTTTTTTCAGCTCAAACTGCCCCATTGTTTCCTATGGGGGAATCGTGCACAAGCACGTTTTTGAAGCTGGCCGCGTCCGTAAGCAGTATTGAGAGTTGAAGTGGCGGTAAATTATGCTCTACGCTCCCTTTTTGGAGCCTAACGCAGCCATTCAGAGAACTCTCAATACCAGCGTTGTTTAAAAGGTGCTGGGGATAAAAACACGCGTAGCCAACGCACCCCTTCTAACGCAAAACTCTAAATCTAGCCGTTAGTATTTGTTAGCACAAGCATTTATCCTTACCATACAGTGGAAATAAAAATGCATCAAAAAGTAAGTACAGGGAGATACTTTGACATTCAGATATACATCTGAAATCTGCTCTATTGCAGCAAGCAAATGAGTTTAATATCCATATATAAGTTAAATTAGCGTGCCTAATACATTGAGACTAAAGGTCTGATTTTTTTTAAAGGTCTCTGGGCTGGCGAGATTATTTAAGACTGTTCACCAGTACTTTTATTTCCCTGGTGGAATTATCTAAAGCCACTTTTTACCCCGAAAACAGGGTGTACCGCTAAGTGGCGTATACTGCATTTTCGTGTGAGGAGGAGATGCATACATTACAAAACTGCACAATAAAAATCGTAATTTTAATTATCATACAAAATGGGTGTTCCATGGACGTGTATGACATTGTCTATCAAATCCTAGCGTAATTATCTAAACATTTCCGTCCTACAGATCTCACTGGTTTTTCTAGCGACTTAAAAGGTGGCAAGCATTTATTAAAATACTCAAAACACGAATTACTCTGAAAGGAAACCTATGCATATGCAAATTTAAGTTACAGTGCACTAAAAACAGCGTATTTTGATTTGTATTAGGCGTCATATTAAAATTTAAAGGGATAGTCTAGTCAAAATTAAAGTTTCATGATTCAGATAGAGCGTGCAATTTTCTAATTTACTCCTATTATCATTTTTTCTTCGTTCTTTTGGTATCTTTATTTAAAAAAGCTGGAATTTAAGTTTAAGAGCCGGCCCATTTTTGGTTCAGCAACTGGGTTGTGCTTGCTGATTGGTGTCTATAAGTAGCCATCTAATCAGCAAGAGCTACCCAGGTGCTGAACCAAAAATGGGCCGGCTTCTAACAATATAGTAGGTAAAGTAGTTCTAATGGTAAGTACCTATAGGTGCCAAATATTTTTTTAATCAACAAGCACCTGTTAGGGGGGCAATATAGCACTAAAGAGACTCATAGAAACATGAGTTACAAAGTCTGTAACAAAAAAGAGTTCTTTACCCCTACAATTATATATATTTATATGAAAAATGCTTAAACTCTCTAGATATCAATATATAGCATAGGTATGTGAATAATACCTCTGAGAATCATGTATCTAGATGTGAAACATTGTACTTGGTTTGTATAATATCAAGCAGTTAGATACAAACAATATTTCTTTCTAATGACACAGTGAGTCCACGGATCATTATAATTACTATCGGGAATATCACTCCTGACCAGCAGCAGGAGGCAAAGAGCACCACAGCGAAGCTGTTAAATACCACTCCCTTACCCAGAACCCCCAGTCATTCTCTTTGCTTGTATCAGTTGCAAGGAGGTGGTAAAGTTAGGTGTCTGATTCTTCAATACAGAGTTAGTTAATTTTTTAAGCAAAGCAGGTTTGCTTTGTTTTTTTGGGGTGTATCCGTAGTCCATGTCAGTCTCTTCAGTAGAGCAATGGTGGCTTTTAAGCATTTGGGAACTTGGGGGGTATAATCCCCTCTACGCCTCCCATGTAATTTGTGCTGCCCTTCTTTTAAAAAGTCTGAGTAGGTTTACTCAGTCTTTTTTGTTTTTCCACAAGTCCATGTAAGGAGTTCCCTTTCAAACTTTGGCCTAGATTTGGAGTTTGGCGTTAGCCGTGAAAACCAGCGTTAGAGGCTCCTAACGCTGGTTTTGGCCGCCCGCTGGTATTTGGAGTCAGTGATTAAAGGGTCTAACGCTCACTTTTCAGCCGCGACTTTTCCATACCGCAGATCCCCTTACGTCAATTGCGTATCCTATCTTTTCAATGGGATCTTCCTAACGCCGGTATTTAGAGTCGTTTCTGAAGTGAGCGTTAGAGCTCTAACGACAAAACTCCAGCCGCAGGAAAATAGCAGTAGTTAAGAGCTTTCTGGGCTAACGCCGGTTCATAAAGCTCTTAACTACTGTACCCTAAAGTACACTAACACCCATAAACTACCTATGTACCCCTAAACCGATCTCCCCCCACATCGCCGCCACTCGATTAAAATTTTTTAACCCCTAATCTGCCGACCGCCACCTACGTTATACTTATGTACCCCTAATCTGCTGCCCCTAACCCCACCGAGCCCTGTATTACATTTATTAACCCCTAACCTGCCCCCCACAACGTCGCCGCCAGCTACTTACAATAATTAACCCCTAATCTGCCGACCGCAAAGCGCCGCCACCTACGTTATACTTATGTACCCCTAATCTGCTGCCCCTAACACCGCCGACCCCTATATTATATTTATTAACCCCTAATCTGCCCCCCTCAACGTCGCCGACACCTGCCTACACTTATTAACCCCTAATCTGCCGAGCGGACCTGAGCGCTACTATAATAAAGTTATTAACCCCTAATCCGCCTCACTAACCCTATCATAAATAGTATTAACCCCTAATCTGCCCTCCCTAACATCGCCGACACCTAACTTCAATTATTAACCCCTAATCTGACGACCGGAGCTCACCGCTACTAGAATAAATGGATTAACCCCTAAAGCTAAGTCTAACCCTAACACTAATACCCCCCTAAGTTAAATATAATTTAAATCTAACGAAATAAATTAACTCTTATTAAATAAATTATTCCTATTTAAAGCTAAATACTTACCTGTAAAATACATCCTAATATAGCTACAATATAAAGTATAATTATATTATAGCTATTTTAGGATTTATATTTAGTTTACAGGCAACTTGGTAATTATTTTAACCAGGTACAATAGCTATTTAATAGTTACCTAGTTAAAATAATAACAAATTTACCTGTAAAATAAATCCTAACCTAAGATATAATTAAACCTAACACTACCCTATCAATAAATTAATTAAATAAACTACCTACAATTACCTACAATTAACCTAACACTACACTATCAATACATTAATTAAACACAATTCCTACAAATAAATACAATTAAATAAACTAGCTAAAGTACAAAAAATAAAAAAGAACTAAGTTACAAAAAATAAAAAAATATTTACAAACATAAGAAAAATATTACAACAATTTTAAACTAATTACACCTACTCTAAGCCCCCTAATAAAATAACAAAGCCCCCCAAAATAAAAAATTCCCTACCCTATTCTAAATTAAAAAAGGTAAAAGCTCTTTGACCTTACCAGCCCTGAACAGGGCCCTTTGCGGGGCATGCCCCAAGAAGTTCAGCTCTTTTGCCTGTAAAAAAAAACATACAATACCCCCCCCAACATTACAACCCACCACCCACATACCCCTAATCTAACCCAAGCCCCCCTTAAATAAACCTAACACTAAGCCCCTGAAGATCTTCCTACCTTGTCTTCACCATCCAGGTTCACCGATCCGTCCTGAAGAGCTCCTCCGATGTCCTGATCCAAGCCCAAGCGGGGGGCTGAAGAGGTCCATGATCCGGTCAAAGTCTTCATCCAAGCGGGGCAGAAGAGGATCTTCCATCCGATTGAAGTCTTCATCCAGGCGGCATCTTCTATGGTCTTCTATCCGGAGCGAAGCGGCAGGATCCTGAAGACCTCCAGCGCGGAACATCCATCCGGCCCGACGACTGAACGACGAATGACTGTTCCTTTAAGGGGCGTCATCCAAGATGGCGTCCCTCGAATTCCGATTGGCTGATAGGATTCTATCAGCCAATCGGAATTAAGGTAGGAATTTTCTGATTGGCTGATGGAATCAGCCAATCAGAATCAAGTTCAATCCGATTGGCTGATCCAATCAGCCTATCAGATTGAGCTCGCATTCTATTGGCTGAATCAATCTGATTTTTGATTAATTCTTTGTTTAATTGGTTAAGATGGACCAAGAAGACTTGCAAGCAGTTACTTGCAATTTATGTCTAGATGCTAATGTGAAGCCACCTATTCCTTTCTGTTCTTCTTGTATAGAGAGAACATTACAGTACAGGGATAGGCTTTTTGATTCAGAATCTTCCTTTTCTAAAGAGAATGTTGTTCAGGAGTCTCCTGTTCAAGCTATACCGCAGCTTTCTCCCCAATCATCCCAATCTCTATCCTCTTCACATGCTGTGCCCTGTTTTTCGTCTCAGGTTGTTTTTTCTTTGCAGGATATGGCTACTCACATATCCTCTGCTGTTTCTGAGGCTTTGTCTGCTTTTCCTGCATTGCAGGGGAAGCGCAAAAGGAAATATAAGGTTTCTGATTCTGTTGCAGTTATGTCAAATGTTTCTTCCCATAGGTCTGAGGAAGAAGATACTTCTGTAGCGTCTGAGGGTGAAATTTCAGACTCTGATAGTGTAATTCCTTCGGCTGATTCTGAGGTTGTTTCTTTCGCCTCATTTTCGCGCCTCAGTTGCGCAGTTGATTTTCAAGACAGCTTCATGCAGCTTCACGTGTAGAGTCCTGAGAGTGCAGGAGGACATCAGGGAGGCTTATTTTTCTTCTACAAATAACCCAAAAGGAAGGTAGGGCCACAGCAAAGACTGTGGCACCGTGCTGTAGTGTGTTAAACCGGTTGTTTACTTCAATTTGCTCCGGTTTGGGCAATAAGGGGTTAATTGATTGGAAAATTTGTGTGCAATCATTTCAAAGCATTAGGATCATGTGGTGAAAATTTCATAAAGATCGGATGTTTTTTGGTGATTTGGTAAAAAAGTGTGTGCTTTTTATTATTTAAAGACACAGTAACGTTTTTTCAAAAAGTGATTTTTTCTGTATTGTAGTGCTGTATAAGTCTGTCAAACATGTCTGAGCCTTCAGATAGACCTTGTTCTTTGTGTTTAAAAGCCATGGCGGTACCCCCATTGCATTTATGTGTAAAGTGTGCTAAAACATCTTAGCATTTTAAAGACCATCCAGTGACACTTAAAAATGTAGCCCAGGATGATTCCTTAACAGAGGGTAATGAGGATAGCCCTTCTTCCTCTCCCTATGTGTCGACACCAGTTACGCCCGCACAAGCGATGCCTAGTACCTCTAGCGCATTGCCCCTATTACTTTACAACAATTAGCAGCAGTAATGGATAATTCCCTTGCAGCATTTTTGTCCAAACTGCCAGTTTTTCCAAAAAAGCGCGATAGCTCAGTTTTAAATACAGAGGATGAGCAATCAGAAGCTTTGGATGATTTATCTGTAGTACCCTCACAAAACTCAGAAGTAGCAGTGAGGGACGGTCTGTCTGAGGGAGAAATTTCTGACACAGGAAAAGTTTCTCAGCGGGCAGAGTCAGATTCTTTAGCGTTTAAATTTAAGCTGGAACACCTCTGCGTCCTGCTTAAGGAGGTTTTAGCTACGCTGGATGATTGTGACCCCATGGTGGTCCCAGAAAAATTGTGTAAGATGGACAGGTTTTTAGAGGTCCCCGTATACACTGAGGCATTTCCGATCCCGAAAAGGGTGGCGGATATTGTGACTAGGGAGTGGGAGAGACCAGGGGTGCCCTTTGTTCCCCCCCTATCTTTAAGAAAATGTTCCCCATAAACGACCCCAGGCGGGACGCGTGGCAGACGGTCCCTAAGGTAGAGGGGGCTGTTTCAACACTTGCTAAGCGTACAACTATACTAATAGAGGACAGTTGTGCTTTTAAAGATCCTATGGATAAAAAATTGGAAGGATTGCTGAAGAAAATTTTTGTTCAGGAAGGTTTTCTTCTTCAACCAATTGCCTGCATTATTCCGGTAACTACTGCAGCGGCTTTTTGGTTCGAGGCCCTGGAGGAGTCGCTCCAGAGGGAGACTTCATACGATGAGGTCATGGATAGAATTCATGCTCTAAAGCTGGCTAATTCTTTTATCACTGATGCCGCTCTCCAATTAGCTAAACTAGCGGCGAAAAACTCAGGTTTTGCCATCATGGCGCGAAGAGCGCTTTGGCTCAAATCGTGGTCGGCGGATGTGTCGTCCAAAACGAAACTGTTAAACATTCCCTTCAAGGGGAAAACCCTATTCGGCCCAGAGCTGAAAGAAATTATTTCAGATATCACTGGGGGCAAGGGCCATGCCCTTCCACAAGATAGGCCGTTTAAGGCCAAAAACAAGGCTAATTTTCGCTCCTTTCGCAACTTCAGGAGCGGACTTGCTGCAACCTCTGCTGCCGCAAAGCAAGATAACGCTTCCCAGCCCAAAGCAACCTGGAAACCCTTGCAGGGCTGGAATAAGGGTAAACAGGCCAAGAAGCCTGCTCCTGCTACCAAGACAGCATGAAGGGGTAGCCCCCGATCCAGGATCGGATCTGGTAGGGGGCAGATTTTCTCTCTTTGCTCAGACTTGGGCAAGAGACGTTCCGGATCCCTGGGCATTAGAAATAGTTGCTCAGGGGTACCTTCTAGAATTCAAGGATTCTCCCCCAAGGGGAAGGTTCCACATTTCTCGTTTGTCTTCAGACCAAACAAAGAAACAGGCGTTCTTACGCTGTGTAGAAGATCTTCTAAAAATGGGAGTGATACACCCATTTCCAATTGCAGAACAAGGACTGGGCTTTTACTCAAACCTGTTCGTAGTTCCCAAAAAGGAAGGAACTTTCAGGCCAATCCTGGATCTAAAAATTCTAAACAAATTCCTCAGAGTTCCGTCTTTCAAGATGGAAACCATTCGGACAATCTTGCCGATGATCCAGGAAGGTCAATATATGACTACCGTGGATCTAAAGGATGCGTATCTACATATTCCTATCCACAAAGATCACCATCAGTTCCTAAGGTTCGCCTTTCTGGACAAACATTACCAGTTCGTGGCCCTTCCTTTCGGGTTGGCCACTGCTCCCAGAATTTTCACAAAGGTGCTAGGGTCCCTTCTAGCGGTACTAAGACCATGGGGCATTGCAGTAGCACCCTACCTAGACGACATCTTAATACAGGCGTTGTCTTTTCACAGAGCCAAGGCTCATACGGACATTGTTCTGGCCTTTCTAAGGTCTCACGGGTGGAAGGTGAATGTAGAAAAAAGTTCTCTGTCCCCGCTCACAAGGGTTCCCTTCCTGGGAACACTAATAGACTCGGTAGAAATGAAAATCTTTCTGACAGAGGTCAGGAAGTCAAAACTGTTGAATACTTGCCGAGTTCTTCATTCCATTCCTCGGCCTTCTGTGGCTCAGGGCATGGAGGTAATTGGTTTAATGGTTGCGGCAATGGACGTAGTCCCTTTTGCCCGAATTCATCTCAGACCACTGCAACTGTGCATGCTCAAACAGTGGAATGGGGATTACGCAGATTTGTCTCCTCAAATACAAATGGACCAGAAAACCAGAGACTCTCTTCTCTGGTGGTTGTCTCAAGATCACCTGTCTCAGGGAATGAGTTTCCGCAGACCGGAGTGGATCATTGTCACGACCGATGCCAGTCTGTTAGGCTGGGGTGCGGTCTGGGACTCCCTGAAGGCTCAGGGTCTTTGGTCTTGGGAAGAATCTCTTCTCCCGATAAACATTTTGGAACTGAGAGCGATATTCAATACGCTCCAGGCGTGGCCTCAGCTAGCGGAGGCCAAATTCATCAGATTTCAGTCGGACAACATCACGACTGTAGCGTACATCAATCATCAGGGAGGAACAAAGAGTTCCCTAGCGATGAAGGAAGTATCCAAGATCATCAAATGGGCGGAGGATCACTCCTGCCATCTATCTGCAATTCACATCCCAGGGGTAGACAACTGGGAGGCGGATTTTCTAAGTCGTCAGACTTTCCATCCGGGGGAGTGGGAACTCCACCCGGAGGTTTTTGCTCAGCTGACCCAGCTATGGGGCATTCCAGAATTGGATCTGATGGCGTCCCGTCAGAACACCAAACTTCCCCTTTACGGATCCAGATCCAGGGATCCTAAGGCGGCATTGATAGATGCATTAATAGCGCCTTGGTCATTCAGTCTAGCTTATGTCTTTCCACCGTTTCCTCTTCTCCCTCGGCTAGTAGCCAGAATCAAACAGGAGAAGGCTTCGGTAATTTTGATAGCACCTGCGTGGCCACGCAGGACTTGGTATGCAGACCTAGTGGACATGTCTTCGGTCCCACCATGGAAACTGCCATCGAGGCAGGATCTTCTAATTCAAGGTCCTTTCAAGCATCCAAATCTAGTTTCTCTGCAACTGACTGCTTGGAGATTGAACGCTTAATTCTAGCTAAGCGTGGTTTCTCTGAATCAGTTATAGACACTCTGATACAGGCCAGAAAGCCTGTCACAAGGAAAATTTAGGATTCCAAGGATATTGTCTTTTCTCCAAGAAGGATTGGAGAAAGGTCTGTCAGCTAGTTCCTTAAAGGGACAGATATCTGCTCCGTCTATCCTGTTACATAAGCGTCTGGCAGCTGTACCAGACGTTCAGGTGTTTGCACAGGCCCTAGTTAGAATCAAGCCTGTATACAAGCCTGTGGCTCCTCCATGGAGTCTAAATTTAGTTCTTTCAGTTCTTCAAGGGGTTCCGTTTGAACCTTTGCATTCCATAGATATTAAGTTATTATCTTGGAAAGTTTTGTTTTTAGTAGCCATTTCTTTGGCTCGAAGAGTTTCTGAATTATCTGCTTTGCAGTGTAATTCACCCTATCTGGTGTTCCATGCAGATAAGGTTGTTTTGCGTACCAAACCTGGTTTCCTTCCAAAAGTGGTTTCTAATAAGAATATTAACCAGGAAATCATTGTTCCTTCTCTGTGTCCTAATCCAGTTTCTAAGAAGGAACGACTTTTACACAATCTTGATGTGGTTCGTGCTTTAAAATTCTATTTAAAAGCAACTAAAGATTTCAGACAAACATCATCCTTGTTTGTTGTCTATTCTGGTAAAAGGAGAGGTCAGACAGCGACTGCTACCTCTCTTTCCTTTTGGCTGAAAAGCATCATCCGATTGGCTTATGAGACTGCTGGACAGCAGCCTCCTGAACGAATTACAGCTCATTCCACCAGAGCTGTGGCGTCCACATGGGCTTTCAAGAATGAGGCTTCTGTTGAACAGATTTGTAAGGCAGCGACTTGGTCTTCACTGCATACATTCGCCAAATTTTACAAATTCGATACTTTTGCTTCTTCGGAGGCTATTTTTGGGAGAAAGGTTTTGCAAGCAGTGGTGCCTTCCGTTTAGGTTACCTGACTTGTTCCCTCCCTTCATCTGTGTCCTAAAGCTTTGGTATTGGTATCCCACAAGTAAGGATGAATCCATGGACTGGATACACCAAGTAAGAGAAAACAGAATTTATGCTTACCTGATAAATTACTTTCTCTTACGGTGTATCCAGTCCACGGCCCGCCCTGACAATTAAGTCAGGTTCAAATTTAATTTTTAAAATAACTACAGTCACCACTGCACCCTATGGTTCTCCTTTTTCTCCTAACCGTTGGTCAAATGACTGGGGGGCGGAGCCTGAGGGGAGCTATATGGACAGCTTTGCTGTGTGCTCTCTTTGCCACTTCCTGTAGGGATTGAGAATATCCCACAAGTAAGGATGAATCCGTGGACTGGATACACCGTAAGAGAAAGTAATTTATCAGGTAAGCATAAATTCTGTTTTCTCCTTCTCCAATTTTTAGGAAGATGTTTCCTATTGCGGATTCTAAGTAATCTTGGCAGACGGTTCCCAAGGTGGATGGAGCTATTTCTACCTTGGCTAAGAGAACCACTATATCTGTTGAGGATAGTTGTTCTTTTAAGAATTCCATGGATAAGAAGTTGGAGGCTTTGCTCAAAAGGATGTATGTTCACCAGGGGTTCCAATGGCAGCCTGCTGTGTGTATTGCTACGGTTACCAGTGCAGCTGCATATTGGTTTGATGCGTTGTCTGATTCTATTCAGCAGGATACTCTTCTTGAGGAGATTCAGGATAGAAGTAAGGCTTTAAAATTGGCCACTTCTTTTATTGAGGATGCTTCTTTACAGGTTATCAAGTTGGGAGCAAAGATTTCTGGCTTTGCTGTTTTGGCGCGCAGGGCCTTATGGTTAAAGTCCTGGTCTGTGGATGTATCATCCAAATCTAAGCTTTTGTCCATTCCTTACAAGGGTAAGACCTTTTTTGGGCCAGGTTTGGCTGAGATTATTTCGGATATTACGGGAAGGAAGGGACATTCTCTCCCTCAGGATAAGAGAAATAAACAGAAGAGTTGTCAGAGTAATTTTCGTTCCTTTCATAACTTCTCTGGTAAACCTTCCTCCTCCTCTTCCAAACAGGATCAGTTCAAGCCCTCTTGGAGGTCTAATCAGTCCTGGAGCAAGGGGAAACAATCTAAGAAGCCCGTTGCTGATTCAACTTGGGCTCGGGATGTTCCAGATCCCTGGGTGGTAGACATTGTGTCCCAGGGATACAAGCTAGAGTTCAAGACTTTTCCTCCCAGGGGAAGGTTTCTTCTATCCAGGTTATCTGTACACCAGATAAAAAGAGAGGTGTTCTTACGCTGTGTGCAGGATCTTTCCAACATGGGAGTGATAGTTCCTGTTCCGGTTCTGGAGCAGGGTCTGGGTTTCTATTCCAATATGTTCATCGTTCCCAAAAAGGAGGGAACCTTCAGACCTATTCTAGATCTCAAGAGTGTAAACAAATTTCTCAGAATTCCGTCTTTCAAGATGGAAACTATTCGGTCAATCCTTCCTCTGGTTCAAGAGGGTCAATTCATGACTACAGTAGATCTGAAGGATGCATATCTGCATATTACTGTTCACAAGGAACATCACAAATTTCTGAGATTTGCTTTCCTAGACAAGTATTTTCAGTTTGTGGCTCTTCCTTTTAGTATTGCAATAGCTCCCAGGGTGTTCTCAAAAATCCTGGGTGCGTTACTGGCAGTGCTCATGCTGCAGGGGGGTTGGAGTAGCTCCTTATCTGGACGACATTCTAGTTCAGGCGCCATCTTTTCAACAAGCAAGCTCCCACACAGAGTTGTTGTCTTTTCTGCGCTCCCACGGTTGGAAGGTGAATTTAGGGAAAAATTCCTTTATTCCGGCTACAAGGGTGGTTTTCTTGGGAAACATTATAGATTCTCTAGAAATTAAGATTTTTTTGACAGAAGCAAGGAAGTAAAAAATGTTCAATTCATGCCTTGTTTTTCAGTCCTCTCCTCAGCCGTCGGTGGCTCAGTGTATGGAGGTTATTGGTCTGATGGTTTCAGTCATGGACATCATTCCGTTTGCTCGGTTCCATCTCAGGCCTCTGCAGTTATGCATGCTCAGTCAGTGGAACGGGGATTATACAGATCTGTCCCCAAAGATTGTTCTAGATCAGCTTCTATAGATCAGCTTTGCAAGGCTGCCACTTGTTCATCTTTACACACTTTTTCTTAAGCAGACAGAATCTATTACACTGAGCAGCTGTGCTAAAGTTAACTGTGCAAGCAAGGACTTTATAATTACAGATAGAGTATTAGCTAGATAGCTTTAATCTCATAATTTGACATCCCACATATTAACAGGTCCTCTGATTTTATTAATAGCCGGCTACAAAAGATATTGTTTGTATCTGACTGCTTGATATTATACAAACCAAGTACAATGTTTCACATCTAAATACGATTCTCAGAGGTATTATTCACACACCTATACTATGTATTGATATCTAGAGAGTTTAAGTGTTTTTAAACGTGTATGATTGAATAGTTAAACCAATAAAGATAAAGTATGAATGGTTAAAAAACCTTCCTGTATTATTCAGTGAGAATTTTTCCTATATAATTGTAGGGGTAAAGCACTCTTTTTTGTTACAGACTTTGTAACTCAGGTTTCTTTTTAGTTAAAGATGCCAAGAGAACGAAGAAAAAAAGTTAATTAGAAAGTTGCTTAAATTGCATGCTCTATCTGAATCATGAAACTTTCATTTTGACTAGACTATTCATTTAAGCTTATGTTGGATTCTTACTTTGTCCTCCATTGCATACTTTTATATTGCATAGTTTTCATTATTTCTATGTGAAACAGCTCACCACTCGCAGGGACAGCCCATTTTCTTTGATAATTGCACCTAGACTCTCCCTGCTGCAAGGCTAAATGTGATCTGGTTTTTCATGTTTTTGCTTGCAAACTTTTGGTTCGATTCTATAAGTTTTTTTTTTTTTTTTAGATTGTATAAGAAATCTTGATAGCACTATGAAGCCCTTGTCCTAATTCTTTAAAGGCAGTTTATACCTTGAGGACATTGTGTCTCGCAAAGGGGTGTTCCCAGCAATTGAGCACACAAAAAAACGTAATTTAAAAATCTTATAAAATGAATAAACTAAATATTGATTTAAAATTACGCAATATAAAAGTTGTTTTGTTTACTCACATTAAAAACCATAACAAAATTGTATTTTATGAACAAATTACTGAAATACTAAATTTGCGCAAGAAGAAATGATTTTAGGTGCACAGTAGAAATCCTAATAAAACTACACTACAAATGCAAACAACACTGTGAAGTTCATATTTATAATACGAAATTCAAAGTATGTTATTTTCCTTATTGTATAATTAGTTTCCCCGCTTCCGCTAGTAAACTGAACAGGGGGTGTTCCACGGGTGTAGCTGATATTTAGCCACCAGGGATTGCATATTCTGGAAATATTTCCCCCTTGCAGGTCTCACTGTTTTTCTTGCAAATTAAAAGGTGGCAAGATTGTGTCAAAATACATAAAATACTTATTGCCCTAATAGAAAAACAGGTACTACACGCTGAAAACAGTGTAATCTAGTTTATTTTTATTTATTTCATTTATTTTTTAAAGGGTGCCACCTGCTCCCTGCTAGCTTCACTCTCCCCAGTAAAGTTTCTCTGTCCAGCAAGCTCTATTACTTTTTATGGGAGATATCTCACAACTCGCAGGGAGAGCATCTTTTTTTTTTATAAAATTCCCTGAGGGCAGCCCCAGTAGGTGATCCTGCAAAGTTCTTAGAAACAGGCTTTATGGGTTAATAGTCTAATTATTGTGTTTTAATATGGCTTTATCAGCTCTTTTAACAGTGATGAATAGCCATTACCCAGTATTACTGGAAAGGGCACATATACAAATAGTTTTGCTATACTACTAGATATACTACTAGTCCATCATAAGAGAAAACAAAAATCTGCTGTATGTGTTGAAAAGAGTTTAATACTTCAAGGGACATAAAACCCCCAATTTTTCTTTCAGGATGCAGGGAGAGCATACAATTTGAAACTACTTTCCAGTTTACAACTTTAATCAAATGTATTTTATTATGTATTTTATTCGCTTGGTATCCTTTGTTGAAGGAGCAGCAATCTGTACACATTGGGGGAGCCTATGACAAGAGGCATTCAGGTGCAGCCACCAATCATCAGCTAGCTCCCATTTGTTTCTCTTGAGCCTACCTAGGTATGCTTATCAATTAAGGATACCTAGAAAATTAGATATTGTAAAGTTGTTTGAAAATCCTGAAACATAAACGTTTAATTTTGACTTTACTGTCCCTTGTAAATTGCAGTATATATGGAATTTAATTATTCGTTACAATCAAATAGAAGACATGTTTTTAATTGTTTTTTTTAAATGTTTTTATTGAGGTTGATTTCACAACATACAATATTGTAATAGCAATAACAATTTGCGTATCGCATGAAGTAGCATCAGATATACAATGGATCAGTCAACAATATAACATTATGAATAATACACATAGGGTAATACAATTCTCATGTAAACAGTATATAAGGAGTATACCATCTAGAGACCTCCCAGGAGAAGCATGAGGCCACTCTTGGGCCTCCACAACATTATAATACTGTGGGTGGTCATTTAAGACTGAGGAGACAACTTTGGGGTCTCAGTTAGTTAACCTCTTTTCTTAATATTAATAATAACATTGACATATGAATTAGGGTATCTAATGAAATAGCTTAGCTCACACAAGAACCATCTTATATTAATTAACTAAGTTACCATAAGAGAATGGCTGTTCACTTCTATTTAGAGGCTGTGCCACATAATAAAAAACTATAAACCACGTTATAGAGTAGTGTCCAACTCTGATCCAGTAAGTCTCGGATACAGGTATGTTCCCCTAAGTAATGAGGGTAGTAAACAAATGTATAATTGAGGCCATACTGACATTGAGCCAAATTATATATTCATGTGGTGTAGAATTCTGCACATGAATTTAGTAATTTAGCTGGTAGGGGGTGTCTACATTACAGGTCACAGACAGCAACATTAAACTGAGATTCCCATGTCCCTCCGGCCGCAATGAACATGACAAAAGCTATTCTTGTTAGCATAGTGACTAAGGTGGTTATATACTGGTAGAATATCCTACCTGCTCTATGTGTGTCTATAGAACACCCATGTAAAAGTGTTGTCTTTTACTGGCACACTACATTACTGTTGGTCTGATGTGATAGCTAGATAAAGCTATAGGTATCTATCCTCCATGATGGAAATGTACTAGATGAGAAATAATGCCAGAGTTAGGAACAACTAGTGGTGATCTGTATCTTCTCGGGGAGTGTGTTGTGTGAATATTACAATATTACAACCTGGATATAATGGGATATTAACACTGAATAACAATACCTAATTATTACCTTGATAGTGTAATAGTGCAGGCAACATATTGAAAAACTTTCTGTGTAACAGACATAACATCTTCATGTAGAAACACACATTCAATTATATTGCTATTCATTCATATTTACAGCTTCTGTCCTCAATAATACTCCATAGGGGAGAGAACACATAGAAAGTTATTTCAAATAACATAAATGATGGCATGTTAAACATAGACTCCAGAGCATTCTATATCATATCTAAGATGAACTGGCTATAGTGACGGAGTAAAACTTATAAAGTTCCAGTCATATTTGTTCTGTGCAGGCTAATAAATGTTAGGGTAGCACAGGCCCTTCCAAGTGATCTATTCTATCCCCACCTTCCAAACACTGATCAGTCTTTGTGATTTAGAGTGTCTTACCGCCGTGGGTATGAAGGAGGGACCCTGTAAGTAAAGTGAGAATTTCTTTAGGTCCTTTTCGAAGGCAGCCATGTTGATTAGGGGTCGTCCCAAAACCAGATCTCCACATTGCATCTGTACCAAGTAATCAAATTGCTACTTTGTATATCGCAGCAGCTGTCCCTTTAAAGTTATGGACCAGATTGTAATGGCCAAATAGGAATTACCTCCCGGTGTGACTTCAGAGCTGTTTGTCAGATTAAGGTAGACCGGATCCGTCATTCCCATATAGGCTCCACACTGGTTCTCAGGTTCAGCTGCAACTGCCTTTGTGGTATTATCCGGAATAGCAGTAGTCTCAATTAAGGCAGTGGGCACAAAGCATGGCTTCCTGCTGATCTCCTCCTCACTTGTTTTGGCTGTTACGCCGTCTTTCCTATCCAACCTGTGATCCGGCCAAAGATTAGAAGGGACCGTGGCATAGGTCTCATCTCCAGGTGTCTCATGAACCCCCAATGCAGGTACTGATCTGGGCAGGGTCTTTGCTGGACACAAGCTGGATGGGGTCTGTGTTATTGCCGAGGGGGCCTCCCCCCTGTAAGCCCTCCCGGCCAAGCAGGTAACCGGGTCCTCAACCTCTGCCGCCAGTGCATGTTCAGCGGGTGCCTGAAGCTTCTCACTCTGTAGTCTTCCTTCAAAGAGGATAGCACATAGGTCCCTCTCTAGGTCGTGGAAGTGTTCTTGTATAAGGCTGTTAATTCATGTCTCCCATCTTGCCAGGGCCTCCATTTGTACTTGGTGGGTTGGATGTAGTTATTATGATAGGATGGGCCTTTGAGGTAGTGCCGTCGTATTAGTGATGGTTCTCTCTTAGAAATAAAGAAGGCAGTCTAGATTTGACAGCTATACCCCAGCATGGGGGGGGGGGGGGGGGAGCTGAAGCCTCGTGGAAAGGCCGCCGCCTGAGGTTCCAGCAGTCCAGATCTGGGTCCTGTTGTCATGAACTCTGCAACCTGATATCTTTCTGATCTGTGTATTTTGAGCTACTCAAAACTGCAGATGGGTTTATTATAGGTTACAGGATGGACTCGATAACCGGCAGGTTAGGGAACTCAAACTTGGAGCCACAGATATTGCAACCTAACATGGCCGCCACCTAGACACGCCCCAGACATGTTTTTTTTGTTAAACATAACGTTCTTTAAGTGAAGAGTATGAGAGATACATGCAAGAGTCTCCAGATGCTACTACTGTCTAAAGAAAACTATCTGTATAAATGTGGTTAGCACTCAAATTCGGTATAATTGTATAGGTTAGGAAGATTAGCATTTATATCTAGCTTCACTTTTTTAAGTTAATTGTCTGTATTACTGAACACATTTTGTTTTTTGCTGTTTTCTTGTTTTTGCATTTTTCTCAACTTAAATTTTTTTTTTTGAAGAGGGCTTAGAAAATTTGATATCTCTCAATCTGAACAACAACATGCTTGAGAAACTTCCCTCAGAAATCCATAGGTAAGTTGGCTTTACCTACTCTAAATATCTTCTGCAAGCAATTGTCTTTGTGCTACAGTATATACCATGACTCCTTAAGTATGTGGCATTAGAAAATTACTTTTTTAATATACAGTATATTTCTTTCATAAGGTGGTGAGAGTCCACAAGCCATTACTCCTGGGTATTCAACCCCTGGCTATTATTAGGAGGCAAAGATTCCAAAAGCTCTTAGAGCACTTAATTCATCCCACCTCTCTGGTATTCCAGTCTTGTTTTTGCCTCCACAGGAGAAACGTGAAGAGTTAAGGTGCTCCAGATTATTTTTTGAAAGGGGATCTCAGACCTATGTGAGACCTAGTTTTCCCCTCACAGAACCAGAAGAGAAGAGAGGAGAACCTGGAGTACTGAGTATTGACAGAAGAACACCCTCTTGGAGTTAGTCACAAGCCTGTCACAGGTGTCACAGGAACTTGTCCATTAGCCTCCTCCTGTTGAGTTAGTCTGCCACAGGTGTCGCAGGGACTTAGCACAGCACTAGATGAGCTCACTACTGCAGCTATAATCCCATGATAGAGTGGGTGTTTCTGAGGTAAGTGATAAAGATTTATGCACTCACATAGCCCGCTGGCTATTTGGAGGTACCATCTCAGGTACGTCATAGCCAGGGGACACATTCATTTGTAGACATACCACCTTTTGTTTCCTAGACTGTATGTTTCATTGGGTCTAATTTTAAAAAGACATTTAGCTAGATTACGAGTTTGGCGTTATGATTGAAAAAGCAGCGTTATGGCCCATAACACTGCTTTTTCCCTAACGCTGCTATTACAAGTCTTGTCGGTATAGGTGTACCGCACACCTTTTAGCCTGTCACGCAACGTCAGTACCGCACTTTTAAAAAGTCCTTTTTCAATGGGACTCCCATAGCGCCGGTAATACGAGTTTGCCTGGGAGAGGTACACCCTATAACCACAAGATCCGTACCGCCATCTAAAGTCAGTAGTTATGAGTTTTATGTTACAAATCTGTAGCATAAAACTCATAACTAAAGTGTTAAAAAGTACACTAACACCTATAAACTATTAACCCCTAAACCGAGGCCCTCCCGCATCACAAACACTATATTAAATGTATTAACCCCCTAATCTGCCGCTCCAGACATAGCCACCACTATTAAAATGTATTAATCCCTATTCTGCCGCTCCCCGAGATTGTCACCACTATAATAAACCTATTAACCCCTAAACTGCCGCCCTCCCGCATTGCAAACACTATTTAAATATAATTAACCCCTAATCCACACCGCCACTATAATATAACTATTAACCTCTAAATCGAAAGCCCCCACAACGAAATATACTAAAATAAACTATTAACCCCTAAACCTAATGCCCCCCTAACTTTATATTAAAATTACAATTTCCCTATCTTAAATTAAATTAAAACCTGTCAAATTTAAAAAAAATAATTTTAAGCTAACAATTAAACTATTATAATTATTAAACTAAAATTAACTAACTACCAATTAAATAAAACTAAACTACACATTAAAAAAATCCTAACACTACTCTAAAAATTCCAAAAGGTATCTAATTACAAAAAAATTTAAATAACTAAATTACAAAAAAAACCAAACACTAAATTACGAAAAATAAGAAACAAATTTTAAAAAATAAAAAAGAATTACACCTAATCTAATAGCCCTATCAAAATACAAAAGCCCCCCCAAAATAAAAAAAACCCTAGCCTACAATAAACTACCAATGGCCCTTCAAAGGGCCTTTTGTGGGGCATTGCCCCAAAGAATTCAGCTAGGTAAGAAGTCTTCATCCAGGCGGCCTGTTCCATCTTCATCCAGCCGGCGAAGTCCTCATCCAGACAGCAAGAAGTCTTCATCCAGACGGCATCTTCTATCTTCATCAATCCGGCATGGAGCGGGTTCATTCTGAAGACATCCGGCGCGGAACATCCTCTTCATACGGTATCCGCAGTAAACTGGAACTTCAATGCAAGTGACGTCATCCATGATGGTGTCCCTTGCATTCCTATTGGCTGAAAGATTCAATCAGCCAATAGGATTAGAGCTGCTAAAATCCTATTGGCTGTTCCAATCAGCCAATAAGATTTGAGCAGCTCTCATCCTATTGGCTGTTCCAATCAGCCAATAGGATTGAGCTTTCATCCTATTGACTGATTGGAACAGCCAATAGGATGAGAGCTCAATCCTATTGGCGGATTGGAACAGCCAATATGATTTTAGCAGCTCTAATCCTATTGGCTGATTGAAATCTTTCAGCCAATAGGAATGCAAGGGACGCTATCTTGGATGACTTCACTTGCATTGAAGTTCCATTTTACTGCGGAGACCGTATGAAGAGGATGCTGCACGTCGGATGTCTTCAGAATGGACCCGCTCCGCGCCGGATGAAGATAAAAGATGCCGTCTGGATGAAGACTTCTTGCCACCTGGATGAGGACTTTGCCGGCTGGATGAAGATGGAAGAGACCGTCTGGATGAAGACTTCTTGCCGTATGAATGAGGACTTCGCCAGCTGGATGGATCCTTCAAGCGGGACTTGTAAGTGGATCGTCGGGGGTTAGTGTTAGGTTTATTTAAGGGTTTTTTGGGTGGGTTTTATTTTTTGATTAGGGTCTAGGCATATAGAAGAGCTAAATGCCCTTTTAAGGGCAATGCCCATAAAAATGCCATTTTCAGGGCAATGGGGAGCTTAAGTTTTTTTAGATAGTTATTTTATTTGGGGGGTTGGTTGTGGGGGTTGTGGGTTTTACTGTTGGGGTGGTGTTTGTATTTATTTTACAGGTAAAAGAGCTGAATTCTTTGGGGCAATGCCCCACAAAAGGCCTTTTAAGGGCCATTGGTAGTTTATTGGTAGGCTAGGGCTTTTTTTATTTTGGGGGGGGGCTTTTTTTTTTTTGATAGGGCTATTAGATTAGGTGTAATTCTTTTTTATTTTTTGATAATTTGTATCTTATTTTTTGTAATTTTAGTGTTTGTTTTTTTATGTAATTTAGTTATTTTCATTTTTAGTAATTTTAGTGTTTATTTTGTTTTTGTTAATGTTAGGTTTTAGTGTAAGGCAGGTTAGGTTTTATCTCACAGGTAAGTTTGTGAGCGACAGATTAGGGGAGAGAACAGATTAGGGGTTAATAGTTTTTATGTAGGTGGCGGCGATGTCAGGGGACAGCAGATTAGGGGTGTTTAGACTTGGGGTTTATGTTAGGGTGTTAGGTTTAAACATTATTTCTCTTGTTAAGTGTAGTCAGTCCACGGGTCATCCATTACTTATGGAATATATCTCTTCCTAACAGGAAGCTGCAAGAGGATCACCCAAGCAGAGCTGCTATATAGCTCCTCCCCTCACATGTCATATTCAGTCATTCTCTTGCAGCCTAAGTAAAGATCGCTGTGAGAGGTCTGTGGTGTTTTTTAACTTAGTTTATTTCTACAATCAAAAGTTTGTTATTTTAAATGGCACCGGAGTGTGCTGTTTATTCTCAGACAGCATTAGAAGAAGAATCTGCCTGCGTTTTCTATGATCTTAGCAGACGTAACTAAGATCCACTGGCTGTTCTCATCTGAGGAGTAAGGTAACTTCAGAGAAGGGGAATAGCATGCAGGGCCCCCCCTGCAAAAGAGGTATGTGCAGTAATTATTTTTCTGAGGAATGGAATTGACTGAGAAAATACTGCTGATACCAATGTAAAGTAAGTTCAGCCTTAAATGCAGTGATAGCGACTGGTAGTTAGGCTGATGAGTGTGTGTACACTGAATGTATTTTTCTAAGGAATGGAATTGACTCTGAAAATACTGTTAATACTGAAATAATGTATGAGCCTTAACTGCAGTAAAAGCGACTGGTAGCAGGCTTATTATAACAATTCATACTTTTCAAATGTATGTTTAAAACGTTTACTGGCATGTTAATCGTTTTTTGTGAGGTACTTGGTGATAAAACTTATTGGGGGCATGATTTTTACCACATGGCCATCTTTGTTTTCTGCATAGAAACAGTTTTCTGAGCTTCCCACTGTTGTAATATGAGTGGGAGGGGGCCTATTTTAGCGCTTTTTTTGCGCAGTAAAAATTCAGTCACAATCTGTCTACTTCATCCTCCATGATCCAGATCGTCTCTAGAGAGCTCAGGGGTCTTCAAAATTCATTTTGAGGGAGGTAATCAGTCACAGCAGACCTGTGACAGTGTGTTTTGACTGTGAGAAAAACGGTTAATTATTAAATTGTTATCCGTTTTTGGGTATTTAGGGGTTAATCATCCATTTGCTGGTGGGTGCATCCTTTGCTAAACTTAATACATTTACTGTGAAAAATTGGTTGCTATAACTATTTTGGTTCATTGTTATTTCAACTGTGACAGCTTTTTGTGCTTCTTAAAGGCACAGTAGCGTTTTTTATATTGCTTGTAAATTTATTTAGAAAAGTATTTCCAAGCTTGCTAGTCTCATTGCTAGTCTGTTATAAACATGTCTGACACAGATGAATCTCTTTGTTCACTAATGTTTAAAGGCCAATGTGGAGCCCAATAGAAATTTGTGTACTAATTGCATTGATGCTACTTTAAATAAAAGTCAATCTTTACATGTAAAGAAATTAACACCAGACAACGAGGGGGGAAGTTATGCCGACTAACTCTCCTCACGTGTCAGTACCTTCGCCTCCCGCTCAGGAGGTGCGTGATTTTGTGGCGCCAAGTACATCAGGGAGGCCCTTTACAAAATCACTTTGCAAGACATGGCTACTGTTATGACAGAAGTATTATCTAAATTGCCAGAATTAAGAGGCAAGCGCGATAGCTCTGGGTTAAGGACAGAGCGGCGCGGATGAGGTGAGAGCCATGTCAGATACTGCGTCACAGTTTGCAGAACGTGAAGACGGAGAGCTTCATTCTGTGGGTGACAGGATCTGATCCAGGGAGACTGGATTCAGAGATTTCTAATTTTAAATTTAAGCTTGAGACCTCCGCATATTGCTAGGGGAGGTATTAGCGGCTCTGAATGATTGTAACAACGGTTGCAATTCCAGAAAAATTATGTAGGTTGGATAGATACTATGCGGGGTACCCGGTGTGTACTGACGTGTTTCCTATACCTAAAAGGCTTACAGAGATTATTAGCAAGGAGTGGGATAGACCTGGTGTGCCTTTTTCCCCTCCTCCCATATTTAGGAAAATGTTTCCTATAGACGCCACCACACGAGACTTATGGCAGACGGGTCCCCTAAGGTGGAGGAGCAGTTTCTACTTTAGCTAAGCATACCACTATCCCGGTGGAGGATAGTTGTGCCTTTTCAGATCCAATGGATAAGAAATTAGAGGGTTACCTTAAGAAAATGTTTGTTCAACAAGGTTTTTATCTTACAGCCCCTTGCATGCATTGCGCCTGTCACTGCTGCGGCGGCATTCTGGTTTGAGTCTCTGGAAGAGGCCATTCGCACAGCTCCATTGGATGAAATTAAGAACAAGCTTAAAGCACTTAAGCTAGCTACACGCATTTGTTTCTGATGCCGTCGTACATTTAACCAAACTTATGGCTAAGAACTCCGGATTCGCCATCCAAGCGCGCAGAGCGCTATGGCTTAAATCCTGGTCAGCTGACGTGACTTCTAAATCTAATTGCTTAATATTCCTTCAAAGGGCAGACCCTTATTCGGGCCCGGCTTGAAAGAAATTATAGCTGACATTACGGGAGGTAAGGGGCCATGCTCTACCTCAGGACAGGGCCAAATCAAAGGCCAAACAGTCTAATTTTCGTGCCTTTCGTAACTTCAAGGGCAGGAGCAGCATCAACTTCCTCCGCTCCAAAACAGGAAGGAGCTGTTGCTCGTTACAGGCAGGGCTGGAAAGTTAACCAGTCCTGGAACAAGGGCAAGCAGGCCAAGAAACCTGCTGCTGCCCCCACAAACAGCATGAAGAGAGGGCCCCCTATCCGGAAACGGATCTAGTGGGGGGCAGACTTTCTCTCTTCGCCCCAGGCTTGGGCAAGAGATGTCCAGGATCCCCTGGGCGTTGGAGATCATATCTCAGGGATATCTCCTGGACTTCAAAACTTCTCCTCCACGAGGGAGATTTCATCTTTCAAGGTTATCAGCAAACCAAATAAAGAAAGAGGCCGTCTTCTACGCTGTGTACAAGACCTCTTACTAATGGGGGTGATCCACCCAGTTCCGCGGACGGAACACGGGCAGGGATTCTATTGAAATCTATTTGTGGTTCCCAAGAAAGAGGGAACCTTCAGACCAATCTTGGACTTAAAAATCCTAAACAAATTTCTAAGAGTTCCATCATTCAAAATGGAAACTATTCGAACCATCCTTCCCATGATCCAAGAGGGTCAGTACATGACCACAGTGGACTTAAAGGATGCCTACCTTCACATACCGATTCACAAGGATCATTATCGGTACCTAAGATTTGCTTTCCTAGACAGGCATTACCAGTTTGTAGCTCTTCCCTTCGGATTAGCTACGGCTCCAAGAATCTTTACAAAAGTTCTGGGCTCACTTCTGGCGGTACTAAGACCGCAAGGCATAGCGGTGACTCCGTACCTAGACGACATTCTGATACAAGCGTCAAGTTTTCAAACTGCCAAGTCTCATACAGAGTTAGTTCTGGCATTTCTGAGGTCGCATGGGTGGAAGGTGAACGTGGAAAAGAGTTCTCTATTACCACTTACAAGTGTTCCCTTTCTAGGGACTCTTATAGATTCTGTAGAGATGAAAATTTACCTGACAGAGGCCAGGTTATTAAAACTTCTAAATGCTTGCCGTGTCCTTCATTCCATTCCACACCCGTCAGTAGCTCAGTGCATGGAAGTAATCGGCTTAATGGTAGCGGCAATGGACATAGTACCATTTGCGCGCCTGCATCTCAGACCGCTGCAATTGTGCATGCTAAGTCAGTGGAAACGGGGATTACTCAGATTTGTCCCCCCTACTAAATCTGGATCAAGAGACCAGAGATTCTCTTCTATGATGTGGCTTTTCTCGGCCACATCTGTCCAAGGGGGATGACCTTTCGCAGGCCAGGATTGGTCGATTGTAACAACAGACGCCAGCCTTCTAGGCTGGGGCGGCAGTTCTGGAACTCCCTGAAAGCTCAGGGATTTTGGACTCAGGAGGAGAAACTCCTCCCAATAAATATTCTGGAATTAAGAGCAATATTCAATGCTCTCCTAGCTTGGCCGTCAGTTATCAACTCTGAGGTTCATCAGATTTCAGTCGGACAACATCACGACTGTGGCTTACATCAACCATCAAGGGGGAACCAGGAAGTTCCCTAGCAATGTTGGAAGTCTCAAAGATAATTCGCTGGTGCAGAGTCTCACTCTTGCCACCTGTCAGCGATTTACATCCCAGGCGTGGAGAACCGGGAGGCGGATTTTCTAAGTCGCCAGACTTTTCATCCATGGGAGTGGGAACTTCATCCGGAGGTCTTTGCTCAAACTGATTCATCGTTGGGGCAAACCAGATCTGGATCTCATGGCGTCTCGTCAGAACGCCAAGCTTCCTTGTTATGGATCCAGGTCCAGGGGACCCGGGAGCGGTGCTGATAGATGCTCTGGACAGCCCCTTGGGGTCTTCAACATGGCTATTATGTGTTTCCACCATTCCCGATGCTTCCTCGTTTGATTGCCAAGATCAAACAGGAGAGAGCTTCGGTGATTCTGATAGCGCCTTCGTGGCCACGCAGGACCTGGTATGCAGACCTAGTGGACATGTCGTCCTGTCCACCGTGTTCTCTGCCTCTGAGACAGGACCTTCTAATTCAGGGTCCTTTCAACCATCCTAATCTAATTTCTCTGAGGCTGACTGCATGGAGATTGAACGCTTGATTCTATCAAAGCGTGGCTTCTCTGAGTCATTATTGATACCTTAATACAGGCTAGGAAGCCTGTTACCAGAAAAAATTTACCATAAGATATGGCGTAAATATTTATATTGGTGCGAATCCAAGAGTTACTCATGGAGTAAGGTTAGGATTCCTAGGATATTGTCCTTTCTACAAGAGGGTTTAGAAAAGGGCTTATCTGCTAGTTCGTTAAAGGGACAGATTTCTGCTCTGGTCTATTCTTCTACACAAACGTCTGGCTGAAGTTCCAGACGTTCAGGCTTTTTGTCAGGCTTTAACTAGGATTAAGCCTGTGTTAAGACTGTTGCTTCCGCCGTGGAGCTTAAACTTAGTTCTTAATGTTCTTCAAGGCGTTCCATTTGAACCCCTTCATTCCATTGATATCAAGCTGTTATCCTGGAAGGTTTTTGTTTTTGATGGCTATTTCCTCGGCTCGAAGAGTCTCTGAGTTATCTGCCTTACATTGTGATTCTCCTTATCTGATTTTTCATTCAGACAAGGTAGTTCTGCGTACTAAACCTGGGTTCTTACCTAAGGTAGTTACTAACAGGAATATCAATCAAGAGATTGTTGTTCCATCACTGTGTCCTAACCCTTCTTCAAAGAAGGAACGACTTTTGCATAATCTGGACGTAGTCCGTGCCCTGAGTTCTATTTGCAGGCAACTAAAGATTTTCCGTCAAACTTATTCCATGTTTGTCGTTTACTCTGGACAGAGAAGAGGTCAAAAGGCTTCGGCTACCTCTCTCTCTTTTTGGCTTCGTAGCATAAATACGTTTAGCCTATGAGACTGCTGGACAGCAGCCTCCTGAAAGGATTACAGCTCATTCTACTAGAGCTGTGGCTTCCACCTGGGCCTTTAAAAATGAGGCCTCTGTTGAACAGATTTGCAAGGCTGCGACTTGGTCTTCGCTTCACACCTTTTCAAAATTTTACAAATTTGACACTTTTGCTTCTTTGGAGGCTATTTTTGGGAGAAAGGTACTTCAGGCAGTGGTTCCTTCTGTTTAATGTTCCTGCCTTGTCCCTCCCTTCATCCGTGTACTTTAGCTTTGGTATTGGTATTCCATAAGTAATGGATGACCCGTGGACTGACTACACTTAACAAGAGAAAAACATAATTTATGCTTACCTGATAAATTTATTTCTCTTGTAGTGTAGTCAGTCCACGGCCCGCCCTGTCTTTAAGGCAGATCTAAATTTTAATTAAATTCCAGTCACCACTGCACCCTATGGTTTCTCCTTTCTCGTCTGCTTTGGTCGAATGACTGAATATGACATGTGAGGGGAGGAGCTATATAGCAGCTCTGCTTGGGTGATCCTCTTGCAGCTTCCTGTTAGGAAGAGATATATTCCATAAGTAATGGATGACCCGTGGACTGACTACACTACAAGAGAAATAAATTTATCAGGTAAGCATAAATTATGTTTTTCTTTTTCCCCATAGACATCAATGGGGCTGCGTTACGGCGCTTTTGCTTCCCGCGTTTCGCAAGTGTTAGGCTTTTTTTTTGCCGGGTCTTCCATTGGTGTCTATGGGGAAATCGTGTACGAGCACCTCAAAGTAGCGCTTGTTTTCGGTGCGGTATGGAGCTCAACACCACCATATCGCCCGCACAAACCTGCTTTTTTTTAAAACCTGTAATAGCAGCGCTATAGGGAGGTGAAATAACGCCGCTTTTGTGGCGGGTCGTTAAAAATCCCTATATCGCTCAAAACTCGTAATCTAGCTGAATGTTTTTTGCGCATATTAGGACTCTCTTTGTGTGTCATTTTTTGTGTGCACTTGGTACTTAAATATTAATGAATTATTTTTAGTCACCTCTGGTATTTTTATTTTTTCGCATTGCATAGCACGCAAGTACCGGCCCTCTCTATGCATTTTTATTTCACTTCCGTGCCCCCCGACTTGGGATAACGTTATTTTATAATAATATTAGTATATCGGTCAGCAGCGCAGCAGTCCATTTTTCTGGCGCACTAAAGTTATTCCTTTACTTTTAACATGCACCGGCTTTTTCAAATTCACGCTCCTGACTCGGGATAGTGCACTTTGTTTTTCTTAATTTTTTTTGTTTACTCGTTTGGAGAAGCAGTCAGTAACACTGCAGTTAATTTACTCGCCACACTAACTACAGCATTTTATGCTGTTTTTGGGACAGATTACAAGTGGCATACTATTTTATTTTTCCATTATTATTAAATTGGCACAGACACATTAGCTTGCATATTCCCAGTTAAAAGTTAAAAGTGAAAGACTCAGGCGCGCTAACTTCAGTACTTATAGTGACCGCCCTGACACCTTCTCCTCTTAGACTTCTATGGAGCACGATGAATAAATGCCTATTAGTTATAAAAAAAAGACACCCAAATGTGCGCTGGTATTACAAGTTAGGTACAATGCAAACGCGACCTCGCATTCGTATTGCACGGCAGCATTGCACTCATGAGAGTGCACTTCCATAGGCTCCAATGGGAGCCTCGTTCTCATGCCTTGAGACACACAGCCTGCAACTTTAGCCCCCAACTTTAGCCACCAAACACTGCTTAGTGCAGTCTTTTTTTTTTCTTCTAAATGCTACATTTAAAAAAAAAAAATGGGAACTAACACTAGATTTTGGGGACAATTGGGTGACATTTAGAAATTAACCAGAGGTAGCAGTGCCTGGTAATTAGGTGCCTGCCTTAAAAATGTTTTCTCCTGCCCAATTACTAGTTGACTCTACAGCGTGGGCAATAGTTCCCAGAAGTAATGGCTCATGGACTCTCACCACAATACAAAAAGAAAACAAAATTTATGCTTACCCGATATGGTGGTGAGAGTCCATGAGACTCGCCCATTTTTGTTTTTTACAAAAAAATTCTGATGGCATTTCTAGTTTGCACCTCATTTTCCCTGCTTTGTTCTTTCCTACCTTTCTACTTCATGTTCTTGGCTATATGTTAGACTGGAATACCAGAGAAGTGGGAGGAATTAAGTGCTCTTATAGCTTTGGGAATCTTTGCCCACAAGGTCATAGTAATAAAAGAACATGATAATCCCATGGAGTAGGATCCACTATTATACAATAACGTGTAAATTGAGGGCTAGATCATATTCTATTTGTAAACCTTAACGACAAACAACAATGATAAGATACGTTGAAGATATATTTTGGTACAAGAATAATGATTTTTATTTTTGTATAGCACATTTCAAACATAGTAAACCACTAGTGGGTTGTTGATGCACTTACATAATTAAACTTACCAAAGGTTTCTTGGTGGACTAGAGATAACTCTTAGAAAATTATCTGTTTTTTATGTTGATTTACAATTTTATTAGATAAGAAAGAGCACTGCAGGCTAATACCATAGCCACATTACATCTTCTGTTTTTATTATATGTAGATTACAGCACATAGAAATTCTTAGGTGTCAATCATAACCACCTAAAAACCATTCCAAAAGAGCTATGTCGTCTGAAAGGTCTTGGTGAACTACATCTAGCAAATAACCACTTGGAATCTTTACCAGAAGAAATGGGTTTCCTGAGTAATTTAAATGAGCTCCGGGGTATCTAGGAACAAGCTGTTCTGAACTTCCAGAGGTAGAAATTCATTGTTTAGAGCTTATCATTATGGATATTTAATTAATTAAGGGCTAGTTTACAAGTGGAGCGATATTTTGTGTTTTCACTATAGCGAAAACTCAGCTATGATTTTCATTTTTGCACTAGCCAGGTTGGTGCTGGTATTATAAGTTGAAAGTAAACAGTTTTTTCTCCAGCTTTAACCCAAATTGTGCTTTAAGTAGAAATTCAAAAAATTACCATTGTGTTTTTCACATTCCCCCATAGCAGTCAATGGAGACAAAAAGTGGTAAAAAACCTAACACCCACTCTCGCGCAAACACGATTGCATTTTCGCAATTGCGCTAACTGACATGAAAATATTAATATTTTATATTGCAATGTTCTTAACATAACGAAGTATGTTTTATTTATTCATAATTAAATATTCCTAGCATATATCTGATGTTTTTGCACAAATATATCTTTATAACTATATAAATAGATGATTAGATATAGGTATAGATAAATACATATATATATATTTAAATGAATATCTATTTAAAAATACATAGACATAGCCTGCTGTGTGCAGAACATTGGAATGTGAAATATTTACAGTTAAACATATCTATATACATATAAATACATCTTAACCAAATGTATTTATATGTATCTCTATGTTAACGTATTTTGGCGCTTTTTCATATCTTTGAGCCCTTATAACTTTTGTGTGCAATATTTTTGAAGTAGTTTTTATTAGATAGTGTTAATATGAGTGTTACTGTACTTTTTTAGTTTTGGAAAACAGTTAACCACAGCTCTGAGATCACGGTAAGGATTTTGCTCAATTTGTAATATCAGAGCAATTAAAACTGCTTGCGAAAAAAAAACACGATATTGCTTGCGCAAAAACATTTGCCCCTTACTTGTAATCTAGCCCTATGAGGACTATTTAACAAATGTCAGTCGGACCTGATCCGACAGTGCGGATCAGGTCCGACAGACATCGCTGAATGCGGAGAGCAATACGCTCTGCATATTCAGCATTGCACCAGCAGCTCATAAGAGCTGCTGGTGCAACGCCGCCCCCTGCTGACTCGCCGCCAATCGGCCGCCAGCAGGGAGGTGTCAATCAACCCGATCGTACTCAATCGGGTTGAATTGTGGCGATTCTTGTCCGCCTCATCAGAGCAGGCGGACAGGGTTTATGGAGCCGCGGTCTTTAGACCGTTGCTTCATAACTGCTGTTTCTGGCGAGTCTGCATTCTCGCCAGAAACACAAGGCCTCACTCTCCATTCGGGAGCTTGATAGATAGGCCCCTATTGTGTTTTCCATATTTTGTTTTATTCAATAAGTGCCCTTACATATTTTCTTGTCTTAATAAGGGACTTTGCACATTGAAAAAGCTAAAAATCCTTGATGTGGCAGGAAATCAAATCAGGGCTTTTCCATCTGCAGTAAGTATGCAGCATTAACTTGTTTTGTGTGTTTTATTAAGCTTTGTACTTAAACACTGTTAAACACAGTAAATAAAACTGTAGTAAAGGGTTTGCCTTGTATATTGAATAAACATTACACTTAAAGGGATAGTCTAGTCAAAACTTTCATGATTCAGATAGAGCAGGCAATTTTAAGCAACATTCTAATTTACTCCTATTATCATTTTTTCTTTGTTCTCTTGGTAATCTTTATTTGAATGTAAGCTTAGGAGCCGGCCCATTTTTGATTCAGCACCTGGGTAGAGCTTGCTGATTGGTGGCTACATTTAGACATGCTTTATGCTTACATTCCTTTTTTTCAAATAAAGATACCAAGAGAATGAAAAAAATGATAATAGGAGTAAATTAGAAAGTTGCTTAAAATTGCCTGCTCTGTCTGAATCATGAAAGAAGAATTTTGACCAGACTATCCCTTTAAATCTGCTAGTCACATAATATAAGTATATATTTGAAACTATACATATGTAAGAGTAGCAGTTTAACATTATACAATGTATTGCTTTGGTGAATGTTGTAAGAACTTTTAGCCATAGAGAATCCTAGAATTGCATCAATATCTTTGCCATCCTACAGCATTGTTCTGTACAGTTTATCTGTTATTCTGTATGATCATATGTAAAACTTTATTTATACTTCCTCTTACTTGGATATAATGTGTTATGGCTTTGCCTTAAAAGTACAGTACATGAAACCCAATTTTTTTTAATGATTCAGAAAGAACATGCAATTTTAAACAACTTTCCAATTTACTTCTGTTATGCTTAATTCTCTTGATATTGTTTGTTGAAAAGCATATCTAAATAGTCTCAGTAGCTGAGTGGTGACTTTACATAGATGCCTTGTGTGATTGCCTCACCCATGTGCATTGCTATTTCTTCAACAAAGGATATATAAAGAATGAAGCATATTAGATAATAGAAGTAAATTGGAATGTTGTTTAAAATTGTATTCTGTATCTGAATCATGAAAAAAAAGTTTTGTGTTTTGTGTCCCTTTAAGCATGTCAGTCCATCTTCATGTGTGGTCCCAGCAGTGCTAGTCAACACATCAGTTTCTGTCTAATTCTCCGTATGGCATTTTCACATTTACTGAGACACCATGGTCATGCACTCTGTGGAAGGCACCCAGTTATAAACGTGGAGTTTTGTTGCATTGCTATTAATTCAGATCTTGGCAGTATTTGTAACTCTAGATATGTTTTGTTTTGTATGAAATATTATTCTGCCAGTATTTCAGTTCAGCAGCTGGATCTTGTCTTTAAAATGTGTCTTGTTTCCAGCAATTAAGGTTAACAGGCAGTAACAGTAGCATGTATAAGGATGATGAGCCACCGACATGGTATAAGGATGATGAGGGCCACTGATATGGGTATAAGGATGATGAGGTACCAATATGGATATAAGGATGTTGAGGCACTGATATGGGTTATGAAGGATAATGAGGCACCAATATATAAGGATGATGAGACACTGATATGGGTATAAGGATGATGAGGCACCAATAATGGGTATTAGGATGATGAGGCACCAATATGGGTACAAGAACGATGACGCACCAATATGGGTATATGAATGTTGAGGCACTGATATGGGTATAAGGATGATGAGGCAACAATATGGGTATAAGGATGATGACGCACCAATATGGGTATATGAATGTTGAGGCACTGATATGGGTATAAGGATGATGAGGGAACCATTATGGGTATATGAATATTGAGGCACTGATATGGGGTATAAGGATGATAAGGGCACCAATATGGGTATAAGGATGTTGAGGCACCAACATGGGTATAAGGATGATGAGGCACTGATATTGGTATAAAGGATGATGAAGCACCAATATGGGTACAAGAATGATAAGGGCACCAATATGGGTATATGATTGTTGAGGCACTGATATGGGTATAAGGATGATGAGGCACCAATATGGGTATAATGAATGTGTAGGCACTGATATGGGTATAAGGATGAATGAGGCACCAATATGGGTATATGAATGTGTAGGCACTGATATGGGTGTAAGGATGATGAGGCACCAAAATGGGTATAAAGGATGTTGAGGGCACCAACATGGGTATAAGGATGATGAGGGCACTGATATGGTTATAAGGATGATGAGGCACCAATATGGGTATAAGGATGATGAGGCACCAATATGGGTATACAGGATGATGAGGCACCAATATGGGTATATGGATGATGAGGCACTCATATGGTATAGAGGACTATGAGGCACCAATATGGGTATATGAATGATGAGGCACCTATATGGGTAACAAGTCTAATAAGGCACCAATATGGGGTATATGAATGCTGAGACACTTATATGGGTATAAGCATGATGAGGCACCAGAAATGGGTATATGAATGTGTAGGCACTGATATGGGTATAAGAATGATAAGGCACCAATATGGGGTATAAGGATTATGAGGCACCAATATGGGTATAAAGATTATGAGGCACCAATATGGGGTATATAAATGTTGAGGCACTGATATAGGTGTAAGGGATGATGAGGGAACCAATTGTAATGCTCGTGGGATATTTCCCTATCAGACTAAATTTGGCCAGTAGTCTTCTTATCCCGGCGTCAAGTGGAAGGATAAGGAAATATCCCAGAACAAAGTGAGTTTACGAAATGAGGTAGACAGGGTAGTCCTTCAACGGCAATGAGGGTAAGGCAGAGAATGGTCAGAGACAGGGAGAGTTCGGCAACAGAAAGGCAATCCAGCAGTTCAGCAGTTCAGGGGGTAAACTAGTAGAATGGTCAGGACAGCAGAGGTCAGCAACAAAAAGGTTATCCAGCAGTTTAGCAGTTTCAGGGGTAAACCAGTAGAATGGTCAGGAACAGGCAGAGGTCAGCAACAAAAAGGTAATCCAGCAGTTTAGCAGTTTCAGGGGTAAACCAGTAGAATGGTCAGGACCAGGCAGAGTTCAGCAACAAAAGGCAATTAGCAGTTCGGCAACAGAAAGGCAATTCAGCAGTTCAGGGGTTAACCAGTAGAATGGTCAGAGAACAGGCAGAGTTTGGCAACAGAAAGGGCAATCCAGCAGTTCAGCAGTTCAGTGGTAAACCAGTAGAAATGGTCAGGAACAAGCAGAAGTCAGCAACAAAAAGGTAATCCAGCAGTTTAGCAGTTCAGGGGTAAACCAGTAGAATGGTCAGGAACAGGCAGAGTTCAGCAACAAAAGGCAATTAGCAGTTTCGGGCAACAGAAAGGCAATTCAGCAGTTCAGGGGGTTAACCAGTAGAATGGACAGAGACAGGCAGAGTTTGGCAACAGAAAAGGCAATCCAGCAGTTCAGCAGTTTAGTGGTAAACCAGTAGAATGGTCAGGAACAAGCAGAAGTCAGCAACAAAAAGGTAATCAGAGTTTAGCAGTTCAGGGGTAATCAAGTAGAATGGTCAGGAACATGCAGAGATCAGCAACACAAAAGGCAATTAGCAGTTCAGGGGTTAAACAATAGAGTAGTCTTGAAACAGGGCAAAGTTCAGTAACGATAAGGTAAGCAGCATTCAGCAAATAAGCACCCAGGAGCACATACAGTAACACCTATACTTGGGCAATATGTAAACAACTGAGGTACTTACATAAGGAGCATTTCTCCAGCTTGGCTACCAGAGAATTGTTTCGTGAGGTGAAAGAGGTACCTGTTTTACATGCTCATGATGCCTCCTCAAGAGTGGAGAAGAATATTGAGGATGTTATCCAAATAGACGATGACAGTGCGATTAAGTCATAGAATACATAAATGCTTGGAAGACAGCAGGGGGCATTGCACAACCCAAAAGGCATTACAAGGTATTCTTAATGCCCTGATCTTGTGTTGAAAGCAGTCTTCCAGCTCATGCCCCGGAAGATACGAGTAGCAAGTAGCAAGCATTTTGGGAGCAAATCATATAATTCAGTGATCAAAGGAATAGAATAACGGTTCTTGATTGTAATGTTGTTTAGGGCTCTGTAGTCAATACAGGGCTGAGACCACCATCCTCTTTACTCACAAAAAAATAAAATACAGCCCCGGCAGGAGAGGAGAAAGGGCAAATAAAGCCTTTAGCTAGTTCTCTTGGCTATATTCCTCCATGGTCTTGGTTTCATGCTTTGAGAGCAGATAAGTCCTCCCTTTAGGAAGTGGGGCTCCAGAAAAGAGATCAATTTTGCAGGTCGTAAGGACGGTGAAGTGGCAACACATCATCTGCATTCTTTTCAAAGACATCCAAAAATTCTGCATATACTGAGGGAAGATTAGAAGAGGTCAGAAGGCTGGCTATAGGGATGTGATGCTGCAGAGTAACCTTAGCCAGGCAGGAGTGAAAACAGGATTTACCCCAGGAGGCCAACTGTCCCTCAGTCCAGTCGGATTGAGTATTGTGTTTACGTAGCCAAGGAAGACCAAGGATAACTGGTTATGCAGGAGATGTTCGGTATGTAGGACCCCCACAGTCATGGTAAGGGGTGCTGATTCGAAATGGATTAAACCTGATCCAAAGCGAGTGCCATCCAGAGTAGTTATTTTAAGACATTGTTTTTTCTGAAGAAGAGGCAAACCTGCTGTGAATCATGAAACGGTGATCTAGGAAATTTCCAGCTGCCCCTGAATAAAAAAAAGGCTTGAGCGTGGACAGAATTCTGAAGAAAGGTAAGGGTAACAGGTACCAGGATCCGAGAAGAGTGAGTGGGAATTAGAGGTGGTCAGGCTTAGGAGGTACCCCACTGTTATCCTCTAAGCGTTGGCTTTTCCTGACAGTATATCATAATTTTGAGTTGGTGTGAATTAGAACCACAATAGAAACACAGTCTTAATCTCCTTCTCTGTCTTTCAGATTCAGAGGGCTTAAGGGAAGAGAGATCCATGGGTTCTTCTTCAAATGTAACTGGAGGTGCTGAAGGGGTAGAGGATAGTCTAGAGACTTGACGGGTAGGAGGACGAGGGGGAAAGATTCTGCGAGGTTCTCTCTCTCTCCCAGCTCGTCTTTCTGAAAGCGAGAATCTAGACTGATGCAAAGTGTTAAGAATTCATTCAGGGAAGATGGAACATCACGATAAGTGAGCTCATCCTTGATGTGCTCATGCAGGGCCTCTCCTGAAGGCCGCTTTGAGAGCACTATCATCCCAACTGGGCTCATGTGCCAAGGTGCGGAACTCGATGGTGTATTGTGCAACAGATCTATTGCTCTGGTGGAGATCCAAGAGAGAGTATAATGCAGAAATGCAGGTATCTGCATTGTTTCAGGGGCTGAGCACTCTGTTCCAAAAGGGGAGAGACTCAGGCTAGGGCCTTGTCTTTCAATAAATAAATTATAAAAGTGCCCTTTGGACTGATGAGACTGGAAGGTGTGAGGATTATTGTGGAAGTGCAGCCTGCACTGGTTGAGGAAAACCCCTACAGTTGGTAGTACCATCATACTTGTCAGGCAACAGTGTCCGGGGTATACTACCAGAAACAGGGGAGGAGATTGCAGCACTAGCAGCAGGAACCGGCTGTGTGGGCAACAGGAGCCTCGTTTTTCTCTGCAACCAGTGAGGAGAGCATAGCGGTTTATATCCTCTAGTTTAGAATCCACATTAAAGTGTATGGCATGGGTTCCCAGAGTCTGTCCCTGAAGAGAGACTGCTCTTGCTACCTCATTTGGGTCCATGGCCCAAGTATTATGTAATGCTTGTGGCATATTTCCCTATCAGACCAAACTCGGCCAGTAGTCTTCTTATCCCCGGCGTCAAGTGGAAGGATAAGGAAATATCCCAGAACAAAATGAGTTTAAGAAATGAGGTAAGCAGTTTTCACGGTAGACAGGAATTCCTTCACGGCAATAAGGGTAAGGCAGAGAATTGTCAGAGACAGGCAGAGTTCGGCAACAGAAAGGCAATCCAGCAAGTCAGGGGTTAACCAGTAGAATGGTCAGAGACAGGCAGAGTTCGGCAACAGAAAGGCAATCCAGCAGTTCAGGGGTTAACCAGTAGAATGGTTAGAGACAGGCAGAGTTGGCAGCAGAAAGGCAATCCAGCAGTTCAGGGGGTAAACTAGTAGAATGGTCAGGAACAGGCAGAGGTCAGCAACAAAAAGGTAATCCAGCAGTTTAGCAGTTCAGGGGTAAACCAGTAGAATGGCCAGGAACAGGCAGAGGTCAGCAACAAAAGGCAATCAGCAGTTCAGGGGTTAAGCAATAGAAAAGTCTTGAAGCAGGCAAAGTCCAGTAACGATAAGGTAAGCAGCAGTTCAGCAAATAAGCACCCAGGAGCACATACAGTAACACCTATACCCGGGCAAAGATGTAAGCAACTGAGGTACTTACATAGAAGCAGGATTCACGCCAAGGAAAGCACAGGTGAGATCCAGACCGGCATCAGGGGAAGACAGGGCGTGCAACGATGACGTCACCTAATACCGGAGGAGCGGCGTGACACCAATATTGGTATAAGGATAATGAGGCACTGATATGTGTATAAGGATGATGAGGCACCAATATGGGTATATGAATGTTGAGGCACTGATATGGTTATAAGGATGATGAGGCAATGATATGGGTATAAGGATGATGAGGCACCAATATGGGTATGTGGATGATGAGGCACTGATATGTGTATAAGGATGATGAGGCACTGATATGGGTATAAGGACGATGAGGCACCAATATGGGTATAAGTATGATGAGGCACCAATATGGGTTCAAGGATGATAAGGCACCAATATGGCTATATGAATGTGATGGCACTGATATGGGTATAAGGATGATGAGGCACCAATATGGGTATATGAATGTTGAGGCACTGATATGGCTATAAAGGATGATGAGGGCACCAATATGGTATAAGGATGATGAGACACCAATAAGGGAGCATCTTTTTAATTATTCTAACTTCATTTTTGGACCTATATGCTATGTTTTGCACATATGCTATATTGCACCTATATGGCTATATGAATGTGATGGTACTGATATGGGTATAAGGATGATGAGGCACCAATATGGGTATAAGGATGATAAGGCACCAGTATGGGTATATGAATGTTGAGGCACTGATATGGGTATAAGGATGATGAGGCACCAGTATGGGTATATGAATGTTGAGGCACTGATATGGGTATAAGGATGATGAGGCACCAGTATGGGTATATGAATGTTGAGGCACTGATATGGGTATAAGGATGATGAGGGCACCAATATGGGTATAAGGATGATGAGGCACCAGTATGGTATAAGAATGATGAGGCACCAGTATGGGTATTTGAATGTTGAGGCACTGATATGGGTATAAGGATGATGAGCCACCAATATGGGTATAAGGATGATGAGGCACCAATATGGGTATATGAATGTTGAGGCACTGATATGGGTATAAGAATGATGAGCCACCAATATGGGTATAAGGATGATGAGATACCAATATGGGAGCATCTTTTTAATTATTATAACTTCATTTTTGGACCTAAACAAATAATTTCAAGACAAAAGGTTGTAATTATAGTTTTTAAACTTTCACCAGATGTATCACTGACCAGTATATGAATGTTGAGGCACTGATATGGGTATAAGGCTGATGAGGCACCAATATGGGTACAAGGATGATAAGGCACCAATATGGGTATATGAATGTTGAGGCACCGACTTGGGTATAAGTATGATGAGGCATCAGTATGGGTATATGAATGTTGAGGCACTGATATGGGTATAAGGATGATGAGGCACCAATATGGATATAAGGATGATGAGGCATCAGTATGGGTATATGAATGTTGAGGCACTGATATGGGTATAAGGATGATGAGGCAATGATAGGGGTATAAGGATGATGAGGCACTGATATGGGTATAAGGATGATGAGGCAATGATAGGGGTATAAGGATGATGAGGCACAAATATGGGTATATAAATGTTGAGGCTCTGATATGGGTATAAGGACGATGAGGCACCGATATGATTATAAGGATGATGAGACACCAATATGGGTATATGGATGATGAGGCACTGATATGGGTATAAGGATGATGAGGCACCAATATGGTTATAAGGATGATGAGACACCAATATGGGAGCATCTTTTTAATTAGTATAACTTATAGGTGGTGGCTTTGTATAACTGAATATGGACTTTATTTTTTGTATCTGTCCTTCCTAAAGTGATATGAAAGTCAAGCTTCATGATAAAGATGGAGAATGCAATTTTAAATAAACACATCAACCTCAAATTTAAGTCAAAATTATTGTTTTATATTCAAAAACTTCAATCTTAGCTTTGGAATTTGTGTTTTTTCAATTCCATTCTAATTAATTAGAATAAGTAAAACTGCTGCGTAACATATGTATTATTTGTTAAAACAAATGTATTCTGGCTCAGAAAGCATAAACTATAACATGTATCTCAGGGATGTGAAAGTAATTTTTCTGTATAAACACAAGTGGGGCGTCACATAGCGTACTCTGTGTGAAATAACCCAAGTGGATATTGTACTCACTTGCAGGTGGATAGCAAACCAATGGTGCCTATAACCAGGATGGGAATAAGAATTTCCCAGCTGACTCACAGCATACAGCCTGTCCATAGACACTATTGGTTTGGGTCCACCTGCAAGTTAGTACAATATCCCCTTGGGTGATCTCTTTAAGTTATTTCACACAGAGTACACTATGTGGGCTCCATTTGTGCTTTTACAGAGAAATTACTTTGACTTTGCTTTACTTGTGGTCCCAGGATAAAAGTGAAGAGGCGACTGACCTGTGTGGATTACAATATTCTTTATCTCACAAACATTCTTAACCCTGCAATTTTTGTGGGGGCCTTGACACCTTTTGTTTGGGTTTGTGTGAGTCATATCTGATGATGTTTAGACATACAGCTTATTTTCTAATTAGTTGATAATTGTGCGCTACAGACATTTTTTTTGTATTTTTTTCTGTGTCTCAGTGATGTTCGTCAGATTAAATAAAGTTAGATAATCAGACAAATATCACATCAAAGTTAGTCAAACATATACTGATAATGAGAAGCACTGGCTAATACAAAATTACTTCTGTTTATGAATTTGACTCAATTATATGAGCATCAGGTTTAATTAATTTTTTTTAATTAAAAATGTCATTCTTTTATTACACTGAAAGGTAGGTGCCTGCTGAGGTCTAAAGAGGCAATTGTGCATGTTAGAATCACTTCTGTCTGTCTCGCAAAATATTGCAGGTGATGTTTATCATTTAAAAAACACTTGTTTTGTCTCAAAAGATGCACACTGTACAATTAGATGAGCTCTACTGTGAGGAAAACCCCTTGCTCCAGAAGGAGCCTGTGTTTGCGGAACAAGAAGAAGATGTATTGACCTTGAAGGTAAACACCTACATCTTTCTATTATTTATTTAAGAAATTGCATCAAAAAGTATTAGATATTGGGTACATCATTAGTATGTTCTGTAGTCTGTAGTTTTTGTTGTTAATGGGAAAACATAATTTTATGTAAGAACTTACCTGATAAATTCATTTCTTTCATATTAGCAAGAGTCCATGAGCTAGTGACGTATGGGATATACATTCCTACCAGGAGGGGCAAAGTTTCCCAAACCTCAAAATGCCTATAAATACACCCCTCACCACACCCACAAATCAGTTTAACGAATAGGCCAAGAAGTGGGGTGATAAGAAAAAAGTGCGAAAGCATAAAAAATAAGGAATTGGAATAATTGTGCTTTATACAAAAAAATCATAACCACCACAAAAAAGGGTGGGCCTCATGGACTCTTGCTAATATGAAAGAAATGAATTTATCAGGTAAGTTCTTACATAAATTATGTTTTCTTTCATGTAATTAGCAAGAGTCCATGAGCTAGTGACGTATGGGATAATGACTACCCAAGATGTGGATCTTTCCACGCAAGAGTCACTAGAGAGGGAGGGATAAAATAAAGACAGCCAATTCCTGCTGAAAATAATCCACACCCAAATTAAAGTTTAAATGAAAACATAAGCAGAAGATTCAAACTGAAACAGCTGCCTGAAGTACTTTTCTACCAAAAACTGCTTCAGAAGAAGAAAACACATAAAATGGTAGAATTTAGTAAAAGTATGCAAAGAAGACCAAGTAGCTGCTTTGCAAATCTGATCAACCGAAAGCTTCATTCCTAAACGCCCAGGAAGTAGAAACTGACCCAGTAGAATGAGCTGTAATCCTCTGAGGCGGAGTTTTACCCCGACTCAACATAGGCATGATGAATTAAAGATTTCAACCAAGATGCGAAAGAAATGGCAGAAGCTTTCTGGCCTTTTCTAGAACCGGAAAAGATGACAAATAGACTAGAAGTCTTTCGGAAAGTCTTAGTAGCTTCAACATAATATTTCAAAGCTCTAACAACATCCAAAGAATGCAATGATTTCTCCTTAGAATTCTTAGGATTAGGGCATAATGAAGGAACTACAATTTCTCTACTAATGTTGTTGAATTCACAACCTTAGGTAAAAATTCAAAAGAAGTTCGCAACACTGCCTATCCTGATGAAAAATCAGAAAAGGAGACTCACAAGAAAGAGCAGACAATTCAGAGACTCTTCTGGCAGAAGAGATGGCCAAAAGGAACAAAACTTTCCAAGAAAGTAATTTAATGTCCAATGAATGCATAGGTTCAAACGGAGGAGCTTGAAGAGCCCCCAGAACCAAATTCAAACTCCAAGGAGGAGAAATTGACTTAATGACAGGTTTTTATACGAACCAAGGCTTGCACAAAACAATGAATATCAGGAAGATTAGCAATCTTTCTGTGAAAAAGAACAGAAAGAGCAGAGATTTGACCTTTCAAGGAACTTGCGGACAAACCTTTATCTAAACCATCCTGAAGAAACTGTAAAATTCTCGGGAATTCTAAAAGAATGCCAGGAAAAATGATGAGAAAGACACCAAGAAATATAAGTCTTCCAGACTCTATAATATATCTCTCTAGATACAGATTTACGAGCCTGTAACATAGTATTAATCACAGAGTCATAGAAACCTCTTTGACCAAGAATCAAGCGTTCAATCTCCATACCTTTAAATTTAAGGATTTGAGATCCTGATGGAAAAAAGGACCTTGCGACAGAAGGTCTGGTCTTAACGGAAGAGTCCACGGTTGGCAAGAGGCCATCCGGACAAGATCCGCATACCAAAACCTGTGAGGCCATGCTGGAGCTACCAGCAGAACAAACGAGCATTCCTTCAGAATCTTGGAGATTACTCTTGGAAGAAGAACTAGAGGCGGAAAGATATAGGCAGGATGATACTTCCAAGGAAGTGATAATGCATCCACTGCCTCCGCCTGAGGATCCCGGGATCTGGACAGATACCTGGGAAGTTTCTTGTTTAGATGAGAAGCCATCAGATCTATTTCTGGAAGTTCCCACATTTGAACAATCTGAAGAAATACCTCTGGGTGAAGAGACCATTCGCCCGGATGCAACGTTTGGTGACTGAGATAATCCGCTTCCCAATTGTCTATTCCTGGAATATGAACCGCAGAGATTAGACAGGAGGTGGATTCCGCCCAAACCAGAATTCGAGATACTTCTTTCATAGCCAGAGGACTGTGAGTCCCTCCTTGATGATTGATGTATGCCACAGTTGTGACATTGTCTGTCTGAAAACAAATGAACGATTCTCTCTTCAGAAGAGGCCAAGACTGAAGAGCTCTGAAAATTGCACGGAGTTCCAAAATATTGATCGGTAATCTCACCTCCTGAGATTCCCAAACCCCTTGTGCTGTCAGAGACCCCCACACAGCTCCCCAACCTGTAAGACTTGCATCTGTTGAAATTACAGTCCAGGTCGGAAGAACAAAAGAAGCCCCCTGAACTAAACGATGGTGATCTGTCCACCACGTCAGAGAGTGTCGTACAATCGGTTTTAAAGATATTAATTGAGATATCTTTGTGTAATCCCTGAACCATTGGTTCAGCATACAGAGCTGAAGAGGTCGCATGTGAAAACGAGCAAAGGGGATCGCGTCCGATGCAGCAGTCATAAGACCTAGAATTTCCATGCATAAGGCTACCGAAGGGAATGATTGTGACTGAAGGTTTCGACAAGCTGAAATCAATTTTAGACGTCTCTTGTCTGTCAAAGACAGAGTCATGGACACTGAATCTATCTGGAAACCCAAAAAGGTTACCCTTGTCTGAGGAATCAATGAACTTTTTTAGTGAATTGATCCTCCAACCATGATTTTGAAGAAACAACAAAAGTCGATTCGTATGAAATTCTGCTAAATGTGAAGACTGAGCAAGTACCAAGATATCGTCCAAATAAGGAAATACCACAATACCCTGTTCTCTGATTACAGATAGAAGGGCACCGAGAACCTTTGTAAAAATTCTTGGAGCTGTTGCTAGGCCAAACGGCAGAGCCACAAACTGGTAATGCTTGTCTAGGAAAGAGAATCTCAGAAACTGATAGTGAGCTGGATGAATCGGAATATGCAGATATGCATCCTGTAAATCTATTGTAGACATTTAATGCCCTTGCTGAACAAAAGGCAGGATAGTCCTTACAGTTACCATTTTGAATGTTGGTATCCTTACATAACGATTCAATATTTTAGATCCAGAACTGGTCTGAAGGAATTCTCCTTCTTTGGTACAATGAAGAGATTCGAATAAAACCCCAGCCCCTGTTCCAGAACTGGAACTGGCATAATTACTCCAGCCAACTCTAGATCTGAAACACATTTCAGAAATGCTTGAGCTTTCGCTGGGTTTACTGGGACACGGGAAAGAAAAAATCTCTTTGCAGGAGGTCTTATCTTGAAACCAATTCTGTACCCTTCTGAAATAATGTTCTGAATCCAAAGATTGTGAACAGAATTGATCCAAATTTCTTTGAAAAAACGTAATCTGCCCCCTACCATCTGAGCTGGAATGAGGGGCCGCACCTTCATATGGACTTAGAAGCTGGCTTTGCTTTTCTAGAAGGCTTGGATTTATTCCAGAGTGGAGATGGTTTCCAAACTGAAACTGCTCCTGAGAATGAAGGATCAGGCTTTTGTTCTTTGTTGAAACAAAAGGAACGAAAACGATTATTAGCCCTGTTTTTACCCTTAGATTTTTTATCCTGTGGTAAAAAAGTTCCTTTCCCACCAGTAACAGTTGAGATAATAGAATCCAACTGAGAACCAAATAATTTATTACCCTGGAAAGAAAGGGAAAGTAGAGTTGATTTAGAAGACATATCAGCATTCCAAGTTTTAAGCCATAAAGCTCTTCTAGCTAAAAATAGCTAGAGACATAAACCTGACATCAACTCTGATAATATCAAAAATGGCATCACAGATAAAATTATTAGCATGTTGAAGAAGAATAATAATGTTATGAGAATCATGATCTGTTACTTGTTGCGCTAAAGTTTCCAACCAAAAAGTTGAAGCTGCAGCAACATCCGCCAAAGATATAGCAGGTCTAAGAAGATTACCTGAACACAAATAAGCTTTTCTTAGAAAGGATTCAATTTTCCTATCTAAAGGATCCTTAAAGGAAGTACCATCTGCCGTAGGAATAGTAGTACGTTTAGCAAGGGTAGAGATAGCACCGTCAACTTTAGGGATTTTGTCCCAAAACTCTAATCTGTCAGACGGCACAGGATATAATTGCTTAAAACGTTTAGAAGGAGTAAATGAATTACCCAATTTATTCCATTCCCTGGAAATTACTTCAGAAATAGCACCAGGAACAGGAAAAACTTCTGGAATAACTACAGGAGATTTAAAGTCCTTGTCTAAACGTTTAGATTTAGTATCAAGAGGACCAGAATCCTCAATTTCTAATGCAATTAGGACTTCTTTAAGTAAAGAACGAATAAATTCCATTTTAAATAAATATGAAGATTTATCAGCATCAACCTCTGAAACAGAATCCTCTGAACCAGAAGAAACATTAGAATCAGAATGATGATGTTCATTTAAAAATTCATCTGGATAAAGAGAAGTTTTAAAAGACTTTTTATGTTTACTAGAAGGAGGAATAACAGACATAGCCTTCTTAATAGATTCAGAAACAAAATCTCTTATGTTATCAGGAACACTCTGAACATTAGATGTTGATGGAACTGCAACAGGTAATGGTATTTTACTAAAGGAAATATTTTCTGCATTAACAAGTTTGTCATGACATTTGATACAAACAACAGCTGGAGGAACAGCTACCAAAAGTTTACAGCAGATACACTTAGCTTTGGTAGTTCCAGCACCAGGCAGCGATTTTCCTGAAGTATCTTCTGACTCAGATGCAACATGAGACATCTTTCAATATGTAAGAGAAAAAACAACATATAAAGCAAAATTGATCAAATTCCTTAAATGACAGTTTCAGGAATGGGAAAAAATGCCAAAGAACAAGCTTCTAGCAACCAGAAGCAATGAAAAATGAGACTTAAATAATGTGGAGACAAAAGCGACGCCCATATTTTTTAGCGCCAAATAAGACGCCCACATTATTTGGCGCCTAAATGCTTTTGGCGCCAAAAATGACGCCACATCCGGAACGCCGACATTTTTGGTGCAAAAGAACGTCAAAAAATGACGCAACTTCCGGCGACACGTATGACGCCGGAAACAGAAAAGATTTTTTGCGCCAAAAAAGTCTGCGCCAAGAATGACACAATAAAATGAAGCATTTTCAGCCCCCGCGAGCCTAACAGCCCACAGGGAAAAAGTCAAATTTTTTAAGGTAAGAAAAAATGATTGATTCAAATGCATTATCCCAAATATGAAACTGACTGTCTGAAAATAAGGAATGTTGAACATCCTGAGTCAAGGCAAATAAATGTTTGAATACATATATTTAGAACTTTATAAAAAAAGCGCCCAACCACAGCTTAGAGTGTCACAGAAAAACATAATTTATGCTTACCTGATAAATTCCTTTCTCCTGTAGTGTAGTCAGTCCACGGGTCATCCATTACTTATGGGATATTAACTCCTCCCCAACAGGAAGTGCAAGAGGATCACCCAAGCAGAGCTGCTATATAGCTCCTCCCCTCTACGTCATACCCAGTCATTCGACCGAAAAACCAAACGAGAAAGGAGAAACTATAGGGTGCAGTGGTGACTGGAGTATAATTTAAAATTTAGACCTGCCATAAAAAAACAGGGCGGGGCCGTGGACTGACTACACTACAGGAGAAAGGAATTTATCAGGTAAGCATAAATTATGTTTTCTCCTGTTAAGTGTAGTCAGTCCACGGGTCATCCATTACTTATGGGATACCAATACCAAAGCTAAAAGTACAACGGATGACGGGAGGGACAGGCAGGATCTTTACACGGAAGGAACCACTGCCTGAAGAACCTTTCTCCCAAAAACAGCCTCAGAAGAAGCAAAAGTGTCAAATTTGTAAAATTTGGAAAAAGTATAAAGAGAAGACCAAGTTGCAGCCTTGCAAATCTGTTCAACAGAGGCCTCATTCTTAAAGGCCCACGTGGAAGCCACAGCTCTCGTAGAATGAGCTGTAATTCTTTCAGGAGGCTGCTGTCCAGCAGTCTCATAGGCTAAACGTATTATGCTACGAAGCCAGAAAGAGAGAGAGGTAGCAGAAGCTTTCTGACCTCTCCTCTGTCCAGAATAAACGACAAACAGGGAAGAAGTTTGGCGAAAATCTTTAGTTGCCTGTAAATAAAATTTCAGGGCACGAACTACGTCTAGATTGTGTAGAAGTCGTTCCTTCTTTGAAGAAGGGTTAGGACACAATGAAGGAACAACAATCTCTTGATTGATATTCCTGTTAGTGACTACCTTAGGTAAGAACCCAGTTTTAGTACGCAGAACTACCTTGTCTGAATGAAAAATCAGATAAGGAGAATCACAATGTAAGGCCGATAACTCAGAGACTCTTCGAGCCGAGGAAATAGCCATTAAAAACAGAACTTTCCAAGATAACAGCTTGATATCAATGGAATGAAGGGGTTCAAACGGAACACCCTGTAAAACGTTAAGAACTAAGTTTAAGCTCCACAGTGGAGCAACAGTCTTAAACACAGGCTTAATCCTGGCCAAAGCCTGACAAAAAGCCTGAACGTCTGGAACTTCTGACAGACGTTTGTGTAAAAGGATTGACAGAGCTGAGATCTGTCCCTTTAAAGAACTAGCAGATAAACCCTTTTCTAAACCTTCTTGTAGAAAAGACAATATCCTAGGAATCCTAACCTTACTCCATGAGTAACTCTTGGATTCGCACCAATGTAAGTATTTACGCCATATTTTATGGTAAATTTTCCTGGTAACAGGTTTCCTAGCCTGTATTAAGGTATCAATTACTGACTCCGAAAATCTACGCTTTGATAAAATCAAGCGTTCAATCTCCATGCAGTCAGCTTCAGAGAAATTAGATTTTGATGTTTGAAAGGACCCTGAATTAGAAGGTCCTGTCTCAGAGGCAGAGACCAAGGTGGACAGGATGACATGTCCACTAGATCTGCATACCAGGTCCTGCGTGGCCACGCAGGCGCTATTAGAATCACCGATGCTCTCTCCTGTTTGATCCTGGCAATCAATCGAGGAAGCATCGGGAAGGGTGGAAACACATAAGCCATTTTGAAGTTCCAAGGTGCTGTCAGAGCATCTATCAGAACCGCTCCCGGGTCCCTGGACCTGGACCCGTAACAAGGAAGCTTGGCGTTCTGGCGAGACGCCATGAGATCCATATCTGGTTTGCCCCAACGCCGAAGTATTTGGGCAAAGATCTCCGGATGAAGTTCCCACTCCCCCGGATGAAAAGTCTGGCGACTTAGGAAATCCGCCTCCCAGTTCTCCACGCCTGGGATGTGGATCGCTGATAGGTGGCAAGAGTGAGACTCTGCCCAGAGAATTATCTTTGAGACCTCCATCATCGCTAGGGAACTCTCCTCCTGAGTCCATGATCCCTGAGACTTCAGGGAATTCCAGACAGTGCCCCAACCTAGCAGGCTGGCGTCTGTTGTTACAATCGTCCAATCTGGTCTGCTGAAGGGCATCCCCTTGGACAGATGTGGCCGAGAGAGCCACCATAGAAGAGAATTTCTGGTCTCTTGATCCAGATTCAGCATAGGGGACAAATCTGAGTAATCCCCATTCCACTGACTTAGCATGCACAACTGCAGTGGTCTGAGATGCAGGCGTGCAAAGGGAACTATGTCCATTGCCGCTACCATTAAACCGATTACCTCCATGCATTGAGCCACTGACGGGTGTGGAATGGAATGAAGGACACGGCAAGCATTTAGGAGTTTTGTTAACCTGTCCTCTGTCAGGTAAATTTTCATTTCTACCGAATCTATAAGAGTCCCTAAGAAGGGAACTCTTGTGAGTGGCAATAGAGAACTCTTTTCTTCGTTCACCTTCCACCCATGTGACCTTAGAAATGCCAGTACTAACTCTGTATGAGACTTGGCAGCTTGGAAACTTGACGCTTGTATCAGAATGTCGTCTAGGTGCGGAGCTACCGATATTCCTCGCGGTCTTAGTACCGCCAGAAGAGAACCCAGAACCTTTGTGAAGATTCTTGGAGCAGTAGCTAACCCGAAGGGAAGAGCTACAAACTGGTAATGCCTGTCTAGGAAGGCAAACCTTAGGTACCGGTAATGATCCTTGTGAATCGGTATGTGAAGGTACGCATCCTTTAAATCCACTGTGGTCATGTACTGACCCTTTTGGATCATGGGTAAGATTGTCCGAATAGTTTCCATTTTGAACGATGGAACTCTTAGGAATTTGTTTAGGATATTTAAATCCAAGATTGGTCTGAAGGTTCCTTCTTTCTTGGGAACCACAAACAGATTTGAGTAAAACCCTTGTCCGTGTTCCGACCGCGGAACCGGGTGGATCACTCCCATTAGTAAAAGATCTTGTACACAGCGTAGAAACGCCTCTTTCTTTATCTGGTTTGTTGACAACCTTGAAAGATGAAATCTCCCTTTTGGAGGAGAAGCTTTGAAGTCCAGAAGATATCCCTGAGATATGATCTCTAACGCCCAGGGATCCTGGACATCTCTTGCCCAAGCCTGGGCGAAGAGAGAAAGTCTGCCCCCCACTAGATCCGTTTCCGGATCGGGGGCCCTCACTTCATGCTGTCTTAGGGGCAGCAGCAGGTTTTCTGGCCTGCTTGCCCTTGTTCCAGGTCTGGTTAGGTTTCCAGCCCTGTCTGTAGCGAGCAACAGTTCCTTCCTGTTTTGGAGCGGAGGAAGTTGATGCTGCTCCTGCCTTGAAGTTGCGAAAGGCACGAAAATTAGACTGTCTAGCCCTTGGTTTGGCTCTGTCTTGAGGCAGGGCATGTCCCTTACCTCCAGTAATGTCAGCGATAATCTCTTTCAAACCGGGCCCGAATAAGGTCTGCCTCTTGAAAGGTATGTTAAGCAATTTAGATTTAGAAGTCACATCAGCTGACCAGGATTTAAGCCACAGCGCTCTGCGCGCCTGAATGGCGAATCCGGAGTTCTTAGCCGTAAGCTTAGTTAAATGTACTACGGCATCAGAAATAAATGAATTAGCTAGCTTAAGGACTCTAAGCTTGTCTGTAATCTCATCCAATGCAGCTGAGCTAATGGTCTCTTCCAGAGACTCAAACCAGAATGCCGCCGCAGCCGTGACAGGCGCAATGCATGCAAGGGGTTGCAATATAAAACCTTGTTGAACAAACATTTTCTTAAGGTAACCCTCTAACTTTTTATCCATTGGATCTGAAAAAGCACAGCTATCCTCCACCGGGATAGTGGTACGCTTAGCTAAAGTAGAAACTGCTCCCTCCACCTTAGGGACCGTTTGCCATAAGTCCCGTGTGGTGGCGTCTATTGGAAACATTTTTCTAAATATAGGAGGGGGTGAGAAAGGCACACCGGGTCTATCCCACTCCTTGTTAACAATTTCTGTAAGCCTTTTAGGTATAGGAAAAACGTCAGTACACGTCGGTACCGCAAAATATTTATCCAGCCTACATATTTTCTCTGGGATTGCAACCGTGTTACAATCATTCAGAGCCGCTAATACCTCCCCTAGTAACACACGGAGGTTCTCAAGCTTAAATTTAAAATTTGAAATGTCTGAATCCAGTTTATTTGGATCAGATCCGTCACCCACAGAATGAAGCTCTCCGTCTTCATGTTCTGCAAATTGTGACGCAGTATCAGACATGGCCCTAGTATTTTCAGCGCACTCTGTTCTCACTCCAGAGTGGTCGCGTTTACCCCTAAGTTCTGGCAATTTAGATAAAACTTCAGTCATAACATTAGCCATGTCTTGCAAAGTGATTTGTAATGGCCGCCCTGATGTACTTGGCGTCACAATATCATGCACCTCCTGAGCGGGAGATGCAGGTACTGACACGTGAGGAGAGTTAGTCGGCATAACTTCCCCCTCGTTGTCTGGTGAAATTTTCTTTACATGTACAGATTGGCTTTTACTTAAAGTAGCATCAATGCAATTAGTACACAGATTTCTATTGGGCTCCACATTGGCCTTTGAACATATTGCACAAAGAGATTCCTCTATGTCAGACATGTTTAAACAAACTAGCAATTAAACTAGCAAGCTTGGAAAATACTTTTCAAATAAATTTACAAGCAATATAAAAAACGTTACTGTGCCTTTAAGAAGCACACAAAAAAACTGTCACAGTTGAAATAACATGAACCGGATTAGTTATAGAAACCAAATTTTCACATTAAATTTATTAATTTAGCAAAGGATTGCACCCACTAGCAAATGGATGATTAACCCCTTAATACCAAAAAACGGATAACAATAAGAATATATACGTTTTTATCACAGTCAAAGCACAGTCTCACAGGTCTGCTGTGAGTGATTACCTCCCTCAAAACTAGTTTTGGAGACCCCTGAGCTCTGTAGAGACGTCCTGGATCATGCAGGGAGAACAGGAAGACTTGTGACTGAATTTTACTGCGCAGTAAAAGCGCCAAAATAGGCCCCTCCCACTCATACTACAACAGTGGGGAAGCTCAGTAAACTGATTTTATTCAAAACAAACGACAGCCATGTGGAAAAATAATGCCCATGAAAATTTTTCACCAAGTACCTCAGAGAAAAAACGATTAACATGCCAGTAAACGTTTTAAATATAAATATATGAGATGTTAATAAAAAGCCTGTTGCTAGTCGCTTTCACTGCAGAGAGGCTATAAGTTATATATATACAGTATTTTCTTAGTGAAGTGCCATTCCCCAGAAATACTTCAGTGCAAACATACACACATATCAGCCTGATACCAGTTACTACTACTGCATTTAAGGCTGTACTTACATTACATCGGTATTAGCAGTATTTTCTCAGTCAATTCCATTCCTTAGAAAATAATATACTGCAACATACCTCCTTGCAGGTGAACCCTGCCCGCTGTCCCCTGTTCTGAAGTTACCTCGCTCCTCAGAATGGCCGAGAACAGCAAATGGATCTTAGTTACGTCCGCTAAGATCATACACAACTCAGGTAGATTCTTCTTCTAATGCTGCCTGAGAAAAAACAACACACTCCGGTGCTGTTTAAAATAACAAACTTTTGATTGAAGAAATAAAAACTAATTTAAATAACCACAGTCCTCTCACACGTCCTATCTATTAGTTAGGTGCAAGAGAATGACTGGGTATGACGTAGAGGGGAGGAGCTATATAGCAGCTCTGCTTGGGTGATCCTCTTGCACTTCCTGTTGGGGAGGAGTTAATATCCCATAAGTAATGGATGACCCGTGGACTGACTACACTTAACAGGAGAAATAAGACTTACTTACCCCAGGACACTCGTCTACATGTTGTAGAAAGCCAAACCAGTACTGAAACGAAAATCAGCAGAGGTAATGGTATATATATAAGAGTATATTGTCGATCTGAAAAGGGAGGTAAGAGATGAATCTCTACGACCGATAACAGAGAACCTATGAAATAGACCCCGTAGAAGGAGATCATTGCATTCAAATAGGCAATACTCTCCTCACATCCCTCTGACATTCACTGCACGCTGAGAGGAAAACCGGGCTCCAACCTGCTGCGGAGCGCATATCAACGTAGAATCTAGCACAAACTTACTTCACCACCTCCATAGGAGGCAAAGTTTGTAAAACTGATTTGTGGGTGTGGTGAGGGGTGTATTTATAGGCATTTTGAGGTTTGGGAAACTTTGCCCCTCCTGGTAGGAATGTATATCCCATACGTCAATAGCTCATGGACTCTTGCTAATTACATGAAAGAAATACATATTGTTCTGACTCATACACAATTAGATTGCTAGGAATAATACAAGGTGTTGAGTTTTAGGATGATTGCCTTGGCAGAGGAAACTGATTTATAGACATGAGGTTGGATGCTTAAAGGAACATGAAACCCAAAATTGTTCTTTCATGATTCAGATATAGCAACATTTTTTAAAAAGGGACAGTCAAGTTAAAATTAAAATGATTCCGATAGGGCATGCAATTTTAAACAACTTTCCAATTTACTTTTATCATCAAATTAGCTTTTTTTCTCTTGGTATTCTTTGTTAAAAGCTAAAACTAGGTAGGCTTATAGGCTGATTTCTAAGCTATTAAATGCCGCCTCTTATCTAAGTGCATTTTAACAGTTTTCACAGTTAGACAGAGCTAATGCGTGTGTGTCATATAGATAACATTGTGCTCACTCAGCACTGATTGGCTTAAATGCAAGTCTGTCAAAAGAACTGAGATAAGGAGGCAGTCTGCAGAGGCTTAGATACAAGGTATCTGTATAAGGTAGTGTATTAATATAATTGTGTTGGTTATGCAAAACTGGGGGATGGGTAAAAAAAAGGATTATCTATTTTTTTAACATAAAACATTTTCAAGTAGATTGTCCCTTTAAACAACTTTCTAATTTACTTCAGGGATGTAATCTCAGGAGCGTGCATGTGTCTGAAGCACTATATGGCAGCAGTTTTGCAAGAATGTTATCCATTTGCAAGAGCACTAGATGGCAGCACTACTTTCTACCTTAGTACTACAGACCAATACCTAGGTATCTCTTCAACAAAGCATATATTATGGGAACAAAACACATTTGATAAATGAAGTAAATTGGAAAGTTTTTTTTTTTTTAATTGTTTGCTCTGTCTGATTCATAAAATAATTTTGTTGGGTTTCATATCCCTTTAAACTGAGAGGAAAGCCCAAAATTTTCTTTCATGATTTGGATAGAACATACAGTTTTAAACAACATTCCAATTTACTTCCATTATCAAATTTGCTTTGTTCTCTTGTTATCATTTTCTGAAGGAACAACATTGCACTACTGCCAGCAAGATTAACACATCTAGTCAGCCAATCACAAAAGACAAATGTATACAAGCACCAATTAGCTACAGCTCCCACAAGTGTAGGATATGTGTGTATTCTTTTTTTAACAAGGGATACCAAGAGAACAAAGCGTATTTAAAAATAGAAGTGAATTTAAAAGTGTCTTAAAATGACCTGCTCTATCTGAATCATGCAAGTTTAATTTTGATTTTCCTATTCCTTTAAGTTTGATCTTAATCATGGAGTTATTGTCAAGAATCACGATTGATGAAAGTGTGCAGGATATACAGGTGTCAGAGCTGTTGGCAGAACATATGGATATTGTCACTGTTATTTTGGAGGATAAGACAAGCAACCAGGCACCATAATATTCCTTCTGTTTAACCTTCAAGTAAACACTTTGAGACAGTAATTTAAATTCTTTAATTAAGGGTAGCAAAAAAATAAAAAATTGCAATATGTTTTTGATTTATTTTGCCTCATTTTCCTGTAATTTAATCCTTAAAATTAAGAGTTTTCCAATTCTGGGAACTAGATGTGCAGAAGGTGGGCTTCACAAATCTGACTCTGACACATATCTATCCCTAACTGGCATGAACAGAAATGATAAGATAATAAACTATCAAACAACGGAGATCTTACTAACAAAATAAAAATGGCTAACTTTAGCTATTCCAGTAGTAAATCCTGATTGGCTTCTCCAAATATGGTAAGTGTTGGGTAGAGTCTGGCAGCTAACAAACTATTGCAGCATTCAAAAGATTTGTGAACTTACCTAGTATGTTAATTTATTGCAAGACAGTAAAAAAACAAAAAACTTGTAATTTAAAAAGAAAAAAACTTGGACTGTGCACAAACCCAGGACCAGGTACATATTCCCTTCCATATCAATAGTTTCTCTTGTTAAATTAATTACATTTATATTTTTGCAATCTTTTTTATGTCCTCCTTTAAAATTAGAAACTGATCTTTTACTCTAATATACTAATTACATCTTTAAGCAGTGTGATGAAGGAATGCATTTCAGCACAACACCTGACTATGTTGTATCATGCACGTATTAAGATCAAATAACAAATAAGCTTACAGGTGTGTAATCACCAAATCTGTTTACTTTTTTTTGGTAGCATTCTTGCTTCTATAAACTTACCTAGAATGAGCAAACATGTTACGTAGCATTAGGTCACCTTGCTCACTGCAATTACTCATTACATAGTCACATAAAGGGATGTGGTGTTTGGGAAAATAAACTGCTGTAAATGAATAGAGCTAATTATTTATGTATTTATTTGGATGTAGTTTGTTTTTTACTTTTATTTTTTGTAAATGAAGCAATAAAGTAAAGTTATAAATACGTCTCAGATAAATATCCCTCTTTAGTATTGACACATATCTGACAGTGCTTGGCAGTTGTTTTTTTAAATACATTTTTTATTGAGGTATTTAGGGAATACAGACAATCAGTTTTCCAACATGCATCAAAATGTACATATGTCATGGAGTAGCAGACATTTTACAAGGTACAATACTCTATAGGAGTTGCTGTATGACAGTATAACAATCGGTGGAAATATTTCACAATACAATAATTTATAGGAAGACAATGACTGCACAATATGGTACCTCATTTTTTGATATTTTGAATAGTATATACAACCTTATATCCCCTTGCAAAACATTTAAACCACTAGTGATATGTGATCCCCAAATAGTAGGTAGGAGTCTCTCATGGTGTAACCATTAAAACGTGACTTTTAGTTTGGGGGGTTTCAGGGGAAGCAGGAATAACTGATGGTTTTGAGGGATACATTTTCCTATGCTTACAGTGTAAGCATCCTCTGGCGGGGGGGGGGGGGGGAAGAGATGTAGGATTGGTAAAATAGTACTATGGAAGCTAAAGCAGCTGTGTAATATAGTGCTATAAATATTTTAAAAACAGGCATTGAGATGGGGTGCTAATTGGGGTTGGAATTATCAATGTCCTATGGAAGTGTTGTTAGAGATATATTATTGGTCACCATATATGAATAGAGTCTTGGGCAGGGAAAGGTATCAGCATTATAAATATTCCTTGCTGTCATTTGACATGAAATCTAGGCTGCGCCATCTCTGCCACTGATGGCACAGCCCTCATATAACCAACTATCAAAGATACTGCAATACAGTTATCAGCCCTGTCAAAGACTTCCTAGACATGTAAAGATTTTTATCAGATAATATGCAAACAGATATAATGTTATATATGAATTGTCTACATGGAGTAATATAGACCAGTCCAGCTAGATACAATTGAGTGGTGTAATATGGCTCGTTTAGTCTGAGGTATGATTGATGCACCAGTATAACTAAGGTTCGGACAACTAGTCAAAAAACATATCAAACTATCTGTAGTTAATCTCAGTATATCATAAATTATACTCATATGATTCTGAAGAACAAGGGTTATGTATTATACACTTCGCTAAGGCTACTCCATATCTTTATGAAGGGACCTCTTGCAGGTCTGAATCACTTGCTTATGAAGGTTAAGCTAAAGGAATCATATTTCACTAGTATATCTGTAGTTAAGGCTTGACTCCCATCTAGTAAGAAAACCTGATAGCTATATAGAATCACATAGAAGTTCTGCTAGGAAGCCACCCTCTACCCAGGCATACGTTTTCTGAGATTCCAGAAAATAGTAGATGGTAAATTTGGTGAGGTGCAGATATAGAAATTGTTCAATATTCTACTTAGTTCTATAGTTGAGATAGAGATTTAACCTCTTACACATATAAGAATAAAATTACATATGCTTCAATGAAATACTATTAAAAACATGAGGAGCAGAAAGAGAAATAGCTTTGGTATTACTAATAAACATATTGTATATTATAGCCAATCAATCTTAAGAGGGGATTATTAGTATAAGCTTTAAGGGTTAGAGTTATGTACTAAAAGCTAAATGCGCTAGCACTCTGTATGCAGATCCTCAAGGAGAGGCTTATAAATGTTAAAGGGCCACTAAACCCAAAATCTTTCTTTCATGATTCAGATAGAGAATAGAAATTTAAACAACATTGCAATTTACTTCTATTATTTATTTTGCTTCATTTTCTAGATATCCTTAGTTGAAGAAAAAGCAATGCACATGGTGAGCCAATCACACGAGGCTTCTATGTGCAGCAACCAATCAGCAGCTGCTGAGCATATCTAGATATGCTTTTCAGCAAAGAATATCAAGAGAATAAAACAAATTAGATAATATAAGTAAATTAGAAAGATGTTTAAAATTGCATTCTCTTTCTAAATCATGAAAGAAAAAAATGTGGGTTCAGTGTCCCTTTAACTAGAGTAATGTAGTAATCTACATGTGCATAATGAACTTATTATAGAATGGTCATAATTAGTTAACAAAACTAAACTTTAAGTAAAATACAACTATAGACTAGACCAAGGTTCTCACATATGACCAACGATCCAGGATTTTAGATCTTATGGCCTTCATTTACAGTTCCCTCAGTAAGAGAGCAATAATATCCAATTGTCCCACTAGTAGAGTGACGCAGTCACTTCCAAATGGGGCCTATTTGCCTACCTCACACCGGTACTCCAGCAGGCTTCTACCTCTTGAGAGGAGATCTCCAGTAGTGTATCAAGTGCATCACAACCTGCTGCTTCAGGTGTTATAGCCAAAGCTAAAGAATGTCCCCATATTGCATCATATCTGCTATCTCGAGCTCCCATACTCTCGGTATCAAACGGCCATATTTGACATAGCCGATATACATCTGAGCTGGCTTCTGGGATAATCTTAACACCGCAATGTTGCGTCTCTCCAAATCCTCCTCCCATATCTTGCTGCACATATCTGCCCCGTTTACCTTTCCCGACTACCTCCACCGGGCTCAGCCAATGGTCACCTTTAGTAACAAAGTTCCGCTCCTGGGCTTCGGCTCCTTCTCTCTGCGGGCAGGTAATTGGCAAGAGAATAGTATCCTTCGTTCTAAACAGTTCTAGCGGAAGACCACCCACTTGATCATCTTGGGTAAGCGTATAGCCCGTAGAATGCAGCGTAGGGCTACTGTAGGTCATAGATCTTGTGCCACTTGCTACCTCCGACTGTATCGCATGTTCCTTACTGGTGATCTGAGGTAAGGAATCCAACTCTCGTAGGAGCTATTTCTCTAGATTTGCAAAGAGGGCAAACAATATTTAGTGAGTATCTTCCATATTGAGGATTTGACTGTTGTGTATATGATCAGCTATGTCTCAAGTGGCTCTTTCTTTTATATTAGTGCGGGTGGATTTGGCAATCTAAGCCTCAAAAACAACCGCGTGATCCCATCCAAAGAGCATAAGTCAGAATGCGAGCATATTGTATGTTCTAGACTCCAAACTGGTATCAATAACTTATGTTACCATTGATATCTTGTAGATGGGTCTTTAATATCTTTAGATTCTAGCCCAAAAAAACGTAACAAAGTCAGGAGCTCTCATAGTGCACGTCCTATTGCTTTGTCTATGAGCTCCGCCCCCCCCCCCCCCCCCCCCAGTGCTTAATAGTTTGAATACATTTTGGAGAAAGTTTTTTTTTTTTCCATAACCATCAGGTAAATTATTTCATAACCTCTATGTAAATACAAAGTCCCCCTTCTTTGAAGGACTTTTTATTTTCAGTGATCTTGCTCTTCGGACATGAGTATTTTTCATCCAAAAATTACTCCACACACTCTGGCACCTACCTTCTCTTTTTGATGGCTTTCGCATGTATTATCTGTTGGAAGATTTCTTTAAACTAGCTCTTTGGGGGTTTCAAATTCAATGCAATAAGTAGCCTCATTTATTGCATGCTTTTCTAATGGTGTTTCATGATTTCACACCTATCATACACTTTACATTAATACTTTTTCAACAGTGATATTCCAGTCTATCAGATACACATTTGCAATTTTATTTGCATACTTTATGGACTTAAAGGGATGGGAAAGTCAAAATTAAACTTTCAAGAATCAGATAGAGCATGTCATTTTAAGACACTTTTAAATTAACTTCTATTATAAAATGTTCTTCGTTCTCTTGGTATCCCTTGTTGAAAATGAAAAAATCATGAAAGAAAATGTTTGGGTTTCCTGTAAATTTAACTAATTAAAACATGTCATATTTTGCCTTTTCCACGATAGTAAAAAAGAAGGCCTGCACACGTTATAAAAATACAAAACTGAAAATGACCTAGGTAGCATTCTCCAACCATCCTTCCATTATATCTCTGGATTACTCTTTTACAAGGCAGGCAAAGGAGAGAACTTATATCACCTGAAAATTGTGGGTCTTTCGGTTTATGTCTGTCCCTCATAAAGGGGAACCTAAACAAAACATAGAAATAGGGACAGTCAACTCCAAAATTATTTATTATTATTTATTACCCATTCCCCAGTTTTATACAGCCAACATGATTATATTAATATATTTTTTTGTATCTAAGCCTCTTTTGACAGACTTTATTATCTTGCATTTTTAGTCAATTAGTGCAGTGTCATCTACAACCCACAGCGTGAACACAATTTTATATATTCTATATGACCCACATGAACTAGCAGTCTCCTGTTGTGAAATGCTAATAAAAAAGCATATGATGAGAGGCTATCTGTAGTGGCTTAGAAACAGGCAGACATTTAGAGGTTTAAATATAATAAAGTATATTAATATAACATTGTTGGTTGTGACAAGCTGGGGAATGGGGATCTTTTTAAACAATAATAATTTTGGTGTTGACTGTCCCTTTAAGTATAGTTTAGATTTTATATATGTAACTTTTAAAGTCATTTTAAAAATAAGCAAAATTACCATGTTCAAATTCACTTGCTGCTTCTCTGATATATAAACATCTGCTCTTTTTAAGGAAATAACTGCAAGACTCATTTTAAAAGATCTACAAAACAGAGATTCATCTCTAAGAGAACAAATTATTAAACATCCAGAAGCGAGAACAATGCTTTCAAGTAAAAATGTCTGTGCTCTTTGTGGACAATGGTTTTTAGACATGTGGCTGGAATGTGTGAAATTTGTGGATGTAAAAAAGGTAATACATATTATAATACTGTACAATTGTCTTAAAGGGACATAAAAGTAAAAAACACAACAACTCTAAGTTTTATTATTGTACTTAAGTTATTTGTATTTGCATACAACTTTATGTTTATCCCCTGAAAAGTGGGGAGCTATTTTGCATGAGATTTCTAGAGTAAATTGTACTAAAGTGAAATTGATACCACAAGTATACTGTGATCATGCATGCGCTCATATTTCAAGTTGAAAGTAAAGTTATTTTTTGCTCAAGTGCAAATATAATTCGAGAGCAGATTATCAGAGTAGATAGTAAACTGTGTTTGTCATTGACAAGTTACCAGAAACCTACCAGTTTCACGCTAAACAAATGCAAATCACGAATACAATGGCCCTTCAACTAGAATATGTGTTTGTACAGTGTGATATGATAATGCCAATTTACATATGTGAAATTATCCTTTTCACTTCCAAAAGAATAGTAACACTACTTGTAAATTAATTATTCATACATTTGAGCTGGGGCATTATGGGTATACAGTACATGTGTGTAGGATGTGTTATTTATATGCTTTTAACGGTACAATTGTTCATTATACACTTTTCAAACTTTGTTTATTCTAAAAAAAATAGTTTTGCTCTAGGTGTGTTTTGTAAAATAGCGAGATTTCTACCATTAAAAATAATAAGCCATCTTATTCTTGCAAACTGCAAGTTCTCACTGTACAGAATGGGATCCTGATCATTTTTTCTGTAATATATCAATATCTCTTATGTATTTTGATTCTTGAGAAAAGCTAGCAAAATTTGAAAACAATTATAATGAACAATTTTACATTATAATGCATATTCATAATACATCCTACACACATTCACTGTATACCCATAATGCCACCACTCAAATATATTAAAATTTTAATGGATTAAAAACAGATACCATTTATTTCACAACCTATAAATATATTTGTTACTGAGTCTGTCACCACATAACACGAAATGCTGTAATTTTAATTTAGTGTCTTTTAATTACCCACATATTTCATGCTGATATTTTTAAAAACTCGTACAATGGATCTTGAATGTGAACAAACACCAATTTATCCCAAAGCCATGGCATGTTTACGGAGAAAGATGGCGTTCTGAGAATAGTGTAAATTACACTAGTGTAAATCAATGTTGTGATTGTAATTTATTTATTCTTGCGTTTCTATTGGTTCTCATGCTGTGTGACATTACATATAACTGGCCAATTAATATAGTTAAATATTTAAATTTCAGGACCAACCAATAGCAAAAACAGATATGACTACAGGATTCATTAACCTAGTCCACTGTATGTTAAGTACAACTAAAATGACTTCAGTGCGTCTATGAACAAAAACAAATGAAATCATTTGAAATAGTGTGAAAATAAACCCTAAGATGCCAGTGGTATGAGCAGTCACAATGAGTTTACCAGAGCTTTTCACTTTGGTTAACATTTCTAAAGTTAATGTTATTAGCACTTGTGCACAATGGTTAACCATGAGCTTGTGCCTTGCACTTGTATCTGAAAGTATAGGAAGCTGTATTTAAAGGGCCATGAAACAACATTTTTTCTTTCATGATTCAGAAAGTTTAAACAACTTTCTTATTTACTTCTATTTTCAAATTTTCTTTGTCCTTTTGGTATATTTTCTTGAAAAGCAGGGATGTAAGCTCAGGAGCATACACATGTCTGGAACACTATATGGCAGCTGTTTTGCAATAATGTTTTCCATTTGCAAGATCACTGGATGGCAGCACTATTCCTTGCTATGTAGTGCTCCGGATGCCTACCTATGTATTTCTTCAACAAAGATTACCATGGGAACAAAAAAATTGATATTAGAAGTAAAATGGAAACTTTTTATATTGAACGCTCTGTCTGAATCACAAAAGAAAATGTTTGTGTGTCATAAGTCTGGGGTTTTCAAAGTCTTAGGCAGTGGGCCACCCCTCTGACGAAATTTACAAGACATCCCCCAATAAAAGATATTACTTTATTTCTTTCCTAAGATATGGAGAGTCCTGGCCAGCAGGAGGATGCAAGGAGCACCACAGCAAAGCTGTTAAGTGTCACTCCCCTACCCATAATCCCCAGTCATTTTCTTTGCCTCTGTCAATGGAGGAAGTGAAGTTTGGTGTCTGAAGAAATAAATTCCTTTTTTGGGTACTTTTCCCTGCAAGCAAGGATTTGGGTTTAGCTGAGTCCACGTCAATCTCTTCAGTAGAGTAGTGGTGGCTTTTAAGCAGTTAGGAAGTTGTGAGGTAGTCCTTGCTTTGTTTCCTAACACAATGCTGTCCATGGTACAAAAAGCCAGAGTTAGTTACTCTGTTCTTTCATTTTCTACAGGTCTCTGTAAGGAGTATGTATCCTTTCACGCCTTGTGAGCTGTCTTCCTGCGGGACAGCTAGACTGCAGGTAAGTGCTTTGTCTTCTAGATCTTGGAGACTTGCACTTCAAAAGAATATGTCATATGCAGTAGATGGGGACATTTTTAAAATCCTTTATACAGGATTTTCTTTGGCAGTGGGCAGGCACATTATGTATGTTGAGACTTGGGGGTTAATTTATCAAGCTCCGTACGGCTTGCCGGAAACAGAAGTTATGAAGCAACGGTCTAAAGACCGCTGCTCCATAACCTGTCCGTCTGCTCTGAGGTGGCAGACAGAAATCAATCCGATCGAATACGATCGGGTTGATTGACACCCCCTGCTAGCGTCCGATTGGCCGCAAATCTGCATGGGGCGGCATTGCACCAGCAGTTCACAAGAACTGCTGGTGCAATGATAAATGCCAACAGCGCATGCTGTCGGCATTTATCGATGTGCATCGGACATGATACACTACATTGTATCATGTCCGCTCGCACTATAATAAATTGATCCCTAGGGGTTAACCTTTTTCTTTATTGGGACGATTTACCTCTTTGGGCTAATTTTGTTGAAATACTTTTTTAGTATGTGTGTGGCTTATGTTTTATACAGGTATTTATGTATAAACTTAAAATTTGGCAGTTGGTTTTCTTTGCTTGCTTAGCTAGAACAGGCTAACTGACAGACTGCTTGAGCGTTTGGGTAAATTAAGCTCCGGTGTTGTAGGCAGAGGGAAACGCACGCCTTTTATTTGCTGCGTAGTTTCCTCTCTCTGACGGTCATGTGACTTCTCTCTGCTGTCAGATATTCACAGAGCGGAGCGGTGTCATTGAATTTCAGTCTATTCAATGTCGATCTACTTTACGATCGTTAGAGACTTCTGGCAGACAAATTGTGTATAAGTGTTACGGTAAGGCACCTCAGGCTCTCTGAGGTATAGGGGGCCTAATTGGTTTATTATTTTAAAGAATTTTTGCATAACGTTAAGCGGCTTTGGTATTAAAAATTCTTAAAGTGACAGTGTATTTAAAACAAATTCTACAATTTGGGGAATTTTTTGTTTAGTATTATGGACATGGACCAAGACAATGTGTCTTTTGACAAATGCTTGTTATGCCTAGAGCCACGAATTGTTTTGCCTATGCAATTCTGTGCTGCATGCTTAGCTAGAACACTTCAATTTAAAGATAAATTGTTGCCCTCTCAACCCAATGTCTCTCAGGATGATGCTGTTCAGGCAATGCCACAGGTTTCTCCTCAAACGTCCCAAGCCTCTATGGCATCAAATACAGTGCCCTGCAGTTCCTCTCAGACTCCTGGAGGAGTTTTTTTGCCTGCAGATTTTGCTGCACAGGTATCTTTTGCGGTATCTATGGCATTATCTGCTTTTTTTATGCTGGGAAAACGCAAGAGGAAAATTAGACATTAAGATAGTAAGGTTTCTGTTCCACCTACTGCTACGCAGGTTACCCTCCCTCATAAGTCTGATGAGGAGGATACGTCAGTAGCCTCTGAGGTTGGAATCTCAGATTCGGACAGTATTATTCCTTCATCTGATGCTGAAGAATTAAACTTCAGATTTAAGCTTGAACACCTTTGTGTAGGAGGTATTGGCTACTTTGGACGAGTCTAATACGTCTGTCATTGTCAACCCTAACAAGTAAACTTAATAAATACTATGATGTTCTTTCCTCTGTGGAAATTTTTCCAGTCCCAGACCATGTGACGGAGATTATTTCACAGGAATGGGAGAAGCCAGGGATTCCTTTCTTCCTGTCCCCCGTATTTAAAAAGATGTTTCCTGTTGCTGACTCCATTAAAGATTCTTGGTGCACAGTGCCTAAAGTAGAAGGGGCTATTTCTACTCTGGCTAAGAGAACTGTAATACCTATAGAGGATAGCTGCTCCTTTAAGGATCCCATGGACAGAAAGCTGGAAGCTTATTTGAAGAAGATGTATGTTCATCAAAGACTCTTAAATAACCTGCTGTACACACTATGTGTCAACTCTAGGGGGCGCAATACACAATAGGAGGGTCTAAAAAATCCTATAACAACCCTACTGTGGGTTGTATTGTGATATATATCCAAATAACTGTTGGATGAAAAATGAGAGTATTACTAAACACCAATGTTACATATAATTAAAACAAAATAAGTGTATAAAACAATATCCTATGGCCTCTTATCTGTTCAGGATATCACTCCTTAGTTGGATCCAAAGGTGAAAATGTCCTTTTTGTAGTGATAGTTCTGTTCATCATTCAGGGAGGATATCAAAGGTTGGTACACCTAATATGGAGTCAGCTCCTCGTCAGGTATTCAATCTGGATACAAACTTTCTCTGTGATAAACAAAACAATCACAAGACAAAGGCGCCTCCTAGTGTGATAATGTTGATACAAGATGAACTATGTAAATGACAAATGGATACTCACAAATGGAGCAGCACCCATTTGTGCTGAGTCAAACACTCTGGGAACTTGAAGTGTCCCAGCTCACTGGCCCAATATGGGTACCAGTCTCCCAGGTGTCCTCAATAGGTAAAATACACTCAGACTCTAAAAAGTAGTTAAAAATTTCCAATATTTCATGATAATTATAAAACAGATGTCAAACATATGACTCTGATATTAAAATCACAGATAGCAACGCGTTTCTCAGACCTCTGTTTGTTTCATCAGGCTTCTTGGGTGCTGCTCCATTTGTGAGTATCTATTTGTCACTTACATAGTCCATCTTGTATCAACATTATCACACTAGGAGGCGCCTTTGTCTTGTGATTGTTGTTCACAGAGAAAGTTTGTATCCAAATCGAATACCTGGCGAGGAGCTGACTCCATATTGAGTGTGAACCAACATTTAAAATCCCCCCTGAATGATAAACAGGACTAAGATAAGAGTCAATAGGATATTGTTTTATACACTTATTTTGTTTTAATTATAAGTAACATTGGTGTTTGTATGTTCATCAAGGTCTTCAATGGCAACCTGCAGTTTGTATTTCCACAGTAGCAAGTGTGGCATCTTATTGGTGCCATGCCTTCTCTGAATCAATTTTAGTAAAGACTCCAATGGAGGAGATACAAGATAGGATTAAGGCTCTCAAACTAGCCAATTCCTTTATTTCTGATGCTAACATGCAAGTTATTAGACTGGGAGCCAAGATGTTTGGTTTCACTGTCCTAGCCCGCAGGGCATTGTGGCTAAAATCTTGGTCAACAGATGTTACCTCTAAGTCCAAGCTTCTGGCACTTCCTTACAAGGGTAAGACCTTGTTCGGACCTGGTCTGGCAGAAATCATTTCTGATGTTATGGGTGTAAAATAGTCTTTTCTACCACAAGACAAGAAGAACAGATTCAAAGGATGTCAAAGTAATTTTCGTTCCTTTCGTAACTTCAAAGGTCAGAAGTCTTCCTCTTCCTCTTCCAAGCAGGAGCAGTCCAAGTCTTCTTGGAAGCCCAGTCAGTCTTGGAATAAGGCAAAGCAATCAAAGAAACCCTCAGCTGAGTCTAAGTAGGGTGCAGACTTTCCCTGTATTGTCAAGTGTGAAGAAGAGATGTCCCAGATCCTTGGGCTGTGGACATAGTATCTCAGGGTTACAAAATAGAATTCAAAACTTTCCCTCCCAGGGGCAGATTCCACCTCTCAAGATTATCTGCAGACAAGGTAAAAAGAAAGGCATTCTTGAACTGCGTTCAGGACCTTTCCTCCCTGGGAGTGATTGTTCCAGCTCCAATAAGGGAACAGGGTCTAGGATTCTATTCTAATCTGTTTGTGGTTCCCAAAATAGAGGGAACTTTTCGACCCATTTTAGACCTAAAGTGCCTCAACAAGTTTCTCAGGGTACCGTCCTTCAAAATGGAAACCATTCTTCCTTTGGTCCAAGAGGGTCAGTTCATGTTGACCATAGACCTGAAGGACATGTATCTTCATGTTCCCGTCCACAGGGATCATCATAAATTCCTGAGATTCGCCTTTTTAGACAAACACTTTCAGTTTGTGGCTCTTCCGTTGCCACAGCTCCCAGAATTTTCTCAGAGGTTCTGGGGGCTCTCTTGGCAGTGATCAGGTCTTGGGGAATTGCAGTGGCGCCATACCAGGATGACATATTGGTTCATGCGCCCTCTTTCTCTTGTAAGGTGTATCCAGTCCACGGATCATCCATTACTTGTGGGATATTCTCATTCCCAACAGGAAGTTGCAAGAGGACACCCACAGCAGAGCTGTAATATAGCTCCTCCCCTAACTGTCATAGCCAGTCATTCTCTTGCAACTCTCAACAAGCTAGGATGTTGTAGGAGAGAGTGGTTAAATATAGCTAGTTTATTTTCTTCAATCAAAAGTTTGTTATTTTTAAATAGTACCGGAGTTGTGCTATTTTATCTCAGGCAGTAAATAGAAGAAGAATCTGCCTGAGGTTTCTATGATCTTAGCAGGTTGTAACTAAGATCCATTGCTGTTCTCCCATATGTCTGAGGGGATTACACAGATGAGGTAAAACTTCAGCGAGAGAATGGCGTGCAGTTTATTCTGCTATCAGGTATGTGCAGTTATAATTTTTTCTAGAGATGGAAAACACTAGAAAATGCTGCTGATACCGGATTAATGTAAGTTAAGCCTGAATACAGTGATTTAATAACGACTGGTATCATGCTTACTGCCAGGGGTAATACCCTTATGATATTGCAATATAAAACGTTTGCTGGCATGTTTAATCGTTTGTATATATGCTTTGGTGATAAAACTTTATTGGGGCCTAGTTTTTTCCACATGGCTGGCTTTCCACTGTTGTAGTATAAAAGTTACAGTTGGTGCAGTTAAAATTACAAACTGTGACATCCAGCTTCCCTCAAAGGCCCTCTGAATGCTATAGGACATCTCTAAAGGGCCCAAAGGCTTTCCAAAGTCGTTTATTGGGGAAAGTAGGGCCACAGCTTGCTGTGGCAGTTGGTTGTGAATGTTAAAAAACGCCTATTTCGTTTTTTTGATCCGTTTTTTGAACTAAGGGGTTAATCATCCATTTGCAAGTGGGTGCATTGCTCTGTTAGCCTATTATACACACTGTAAAAATTGTTTCTCTTAAAGGCACAGTACCGTTTTTTATATTTGCTTGTTAACTTGATTTAAAGTGTTTTCCAAGCTTGCTAGTCTCATTGCTAGTCTGTATAAACATGTCTGACATAGAAGAAACTCCTTGTTTATTATGTTTAAAAGCCATGGTGGAACCCCCTCTTAGAATGTGTACCAAATTTACTGATTTCATTTTATGCAATAAAGATCATTTTCTGTCTTTAAAATTTTTTATCACCAGAGGAATCTGACGAGGGGGAAGTTATGCCGACTAACTTTCCCCACGTGTCAGACCCTTTGACTCCCGCTTAAGGGACTCACGCTCAAATGGCGCCAAGTACATCTAGGGCGCCCATAGCGTTTACTTTACAAGACATGGCGGCAGTCATGGATAATACACTGTCAGCGGTATTAGCCAGACTACCTGAACTTAAAGGTAAGCGAGATAGCTCTGGGGTGAGACAAAATGCAGAGCATACTGACGCTTTAAGAACCATATCTGATACTGCCTCACAATATGCAGAAGCTGAGGAAAGAGAGCTTCAGTCAGTGGGTGATGTTAATGACTCAGGAAAGATACCTGATTCTAATATTTCTACATTTAAATTTAAGCTTGAACACCTCCGCGTGTTGCTTAGGGAGGTTTTAGCTTCTCTGAATGACTGTGATACCATTGCAGTGCCAGAGAAATTGTGTAGACTGGATAAATACTTTGCAGTGCCGGTGTGTACTGATGTTTTTCCAAATACCTAAAAGGCTTACAGAAATTATTAATAAGGAATGGGATAGACCAGGTGTGCCGTTCTCTTCCCGTCCTATTTTTAGAAAAATGTTTCCAATAGATGCCACCACACGGGACTTATGGCAGACAGTCCCTAAGGTGGAGGGAGCAGTTTCTACTCTAGTAAAGCGTACTACTATCCCTGTCGAGGACAGTTGTGCTTTTTTTTTTTTTTTTTTAGATCCAATGGATAAAAAATTAGAGGTTACCTTAAGAAAATATTTATTCAACAAGGTTTTATCCTACAGCCCCTTGCATGCACTGCTGCTGCGGCGTACTGGTTTGAGTCTCTGGAAGAGGCTTTACAGGTAGCGACTCCATTGGATGACAAACTTGGCAAACTTAGAGCACTTAAGCTAGCCAATTCTTTTATTCTGATGCCATTGTTCATTTGACTAAACTAACGGCTAAGAATTCTGGTTTTGCTATACAGGCGCGCAGAGCGCTATGGCTTAGATCATGGTCAGCTGACGTGACTTCAAAATCTAAGCTACTTAACATTCCCTTCAAGGGGCAGACCCTATTCGGGCCTGGTTTGAAGGAGATTATTGCTGATATCACTGGAGGAAAAGGTCATGCCCTTCCTCAGGACAGGTCCAAATCTAGGGCCAAACAGTCTAATTTTCGTGCCTTTCGAAACTTCAAGGCAGGTGCGGCATCAACTTCCTCTAATGCTAAACAAGAGGGAACTTTTGCTCAATCCAAGACGGTCTGGAGACCAATCCAGACCTGGAAAAAAAGTAAGCAGGCCAAAAAGCCTGTTGCTGCCTCTAAGACAGCATGAAGGAACGGCCCCCTATCCGGTAACGGATCTAGTAGGGGGCAGACTTTCACTCTTCGCCCAGGCGTGGGCAAGAGATGTTCAGGATCCCTGGGCGTTGGAAATTATATCCCAGGGATATCTCCTGGACTTCAAAGCTTCCCCCCCAAAAGGGAGATTTCACCTTTCACAATTATCTGCAAACCAGATAAAGAGAGAGGCATTCTTACACTGTGTACGAGACCTCCTAGTTATGGGAGTGATCCATCCAGTTCCAAAGGAGGAACAGGGACAGGTTTTTTACTCAAATCTGTTTGTGGTTCCCAAAAAAGAGGGAACCTTCAGACCAATTTTGGATCTAAAGATCTTAAACAAATTCCTCAAAGTTCCATCATTCAAGATGGAAACTATTCGTACCATCCTACCAATGATCCAGGAGGGTCAATATATGACTACAGTGGATCTAAAGGATGCTTATCTTCACATTCCGTTACACAAAGATCATCATCGGTTTCTCAGGTTTGCCTTTCTAGACAGGCATTACCAGTTTGTAGCTCTTCCCTTTGGATTAGCTACAGCCCCAAAAATCTTTACAAAGGTTCTAGGGTCGCTTCTGGCGGTCCTAAGGCCGCGGGGCATAGCAGTAGCCCCTTATTTAGACGACATCCTGATGCAGGCGTCAAACTTCCAAATTGCCAAGTCTCATACGGACGTAGTACTGGCATTTCTGAGGTCGCATGGGTGGAAAGTGAACGAGGAAAAGAGTTCTCTATCCCCACTCACAAGAGTTTCCTTTCTAGGGACTCTGATAGATTCTGTAGAAATGAAAATTTACCTGACGGAGTCCAGGTTATCAAAGCTTCTAAATTCCTGCCGGGTTCTTCATTCCATTCCGCGCCCTTCGGTGGCTCAGTGTATGAAGTAATCGGCTTAATGGTAGCGGCAATGGACATAGTGCCGTTTGCACGCTTACATCTCAGACCGCTGCAACTATGCATGCTCAGTCAGTGGAACGGGGATTACACAGATTTGTCCCCTCAACTGAATCTGGACCAAGAGACCAGGGATTCTCTTCTCTGGTAGCTATCTCGGGTCCATCTGTCCAAAGGTATGACCTTTTGCAGGCCAGATTGGACAATTGTAACAACAGATGCCAGCCTTCTAGGTTGGGGTGCAGTCTGGAATTCCCTGAAGGGTCAGGGATCGTGGACTCAGGAGGAGTCTCTCCTTCCAATAAATATTCTGGAACTAAGAGCGATATTCAATGCTCTTCAGGCTTGGCCTCAGTTAGCAACTCTGAGGTACATCAGATTTCAGTCGGACAACATTACGACTGTAGCTTACATCAACCATCAAGGGGGAACAAGAAGTTCCCTAGCGATGTTAGAAGTTTCAAAAATAATTCGCTGGGCAGAGATTCACTCTTGCCACCTATCAGCTATCCATATCCCAGGTGTAGAGAACTGGGAGGCGGATTTTCTAAGTCGTCAGACTTTTCATCCGGGAGAGTGGGAACTCCATCCGGAGGTTTTTGCACAACTGATTCATCGTTGGGGCAAACCAGAACTGGATCTCATGGCATCTCGCCAGAACGACAAGCTTCCGTGTTACGGATCCAGGTCCAGGGATCCCAAGGCGACACTGACAGATGCTCTAGCAGCACCCTGGTCTTTCAACCTGGCTTATGTGTTTCCACCGTTTCCTCTGCTCCCTCGACTGATTGCCAAGATCAAGCAGGAGAGAGCATCGGTAATTCTGATAGCACCTGCGTGGCCACGCAGGACCTGGTATGCAGATCTAGTGGACATGTCATCCTTTCCACCATGGTCTCTGCCTCTGAGACAGGACCTTCTACTTCAGGGTCCTTTCAACCATCCAAATCTAATTTCTCTGAGGCTGACTGCCTGGAGATTGAACGCTTGATTTTATCAAAGCGTGGCTTCTCCGAGTCAGTTATTGATACCTTTAATACAGGCACGAAAGCCTGTCACCAGGAAAATTTAACATAGGATATGGCGTAAATATCTTTATTGGTGTGAATCCAAGGGTTACTCATGGAGTAAGGTCAGGATTCCCAGGATATTATATTTTCTCCAAGAAGGTTTGGAAAAAGGATTGTCAGCTATTTCCTTAAAGGGACAGATTTCTGCTCTGTCTATTCTTTTGCACAAGCGTCTGGCAGATGTTCCAGACGTTCAGGCATTTTGTCAGGGTTTAGTTAGAATCAAGCCTGTGTTTAAACCTGTTGCTCCACCATGGAGCTTAAATTTGGTTCTTAAGGTTCTTCAAGGAGTTACGTTTGAACCTCTTCATTCCATAGATATCAAACTATATCAAGAGATTGTTGTTCCATCCTTGTGTCCTAATCCTTCTTCGAAGAAGGAACGTCTATTACACAATCTGGACGTGGTCCGTGCTTTACAGTTTTACTTACAAGCTACTAAAGATTTTCGTCAAACATCTGCTTTGTTTGTTATCTACTCTGGACAGAGGAGAGGTCAAAAGGCTTCGGCAACCTCTCTTTCTTTTTGGCTAAGAAGCATAATCCGCTTAGCCTATGAGACTGCTGGACAGCAGCCTCCTGAAAGGATTACAGCTCATTCCACTAGAGCTGTGGCTTTCCACTTGGGCCTTTAAAAATGAGGCTTCTGTTGAACAGATTTGCAAGGCGGCGACTTGGTCTTCACTTCATACTTTTTCAAAATTTTACAAATTTGATACTTTTGCTTCTTTGGAGGCTATATTTGGGAGAAAGGTTTTACAGGCAGTGGTTCCTTCCATTTAAGTACCTTCCTTGTCCCTCCCTTCATCCGTGTACTTTAGCTTTGGTATTGGTATCCCACAAGTAATGGATGATCCGTGGACTGGATACACCTTACAAGAGAAAACACAATTTATGCTTACCTGATAAATTTATTTCTCTTGTGGTGTATCCAGTCCACGGCCCGCCCTGTCATTTTAAGGCAGGTCATTTTTAAATTTAAACTACAGTAACCACTGCACCCTATTGTTCCTCCTTTCTCGGCTTGTTTTCGGTCGAATGACTGGCTATGACACAACACTTCCTGTTGGGAATGAGAATATCCCGAAGTAATGGATGATCCGTGGACTGGATACACCACAAGAGAAATAAATTTATCAGGTAAGCATAAATTGTGTTTTTCAACAAGCAAACTCTCATACAGAGATTTTGTTGTCTTTTCTACTTTCCCATGGCTGGAAAGTGAATCTGGAAAAGAGTTCCCTTGTTTCAGCTACAAGGGTAGTTTTCTTAGGGACCATAATAGATTCCCTATCTATGCAAATTTTTCTGACGGAGGTCAGAAAAACAGAATTTATGCTTACCTGATAAATTACTTTCTCCAACGGTGTGTCCGGTCCACGGCGTCATCCTTACTTGTGGGATATTCTCTTCCCCAACAGGAAATGGCAAAGAGTCCCAGCAAAGCTGGTCACATGATCCCTCCTAGGCTCCGCCTACCCCAGTCATTCGACCGACGGACAGGAGGAAATATACATAGGAGAAATCATATGATACCGTGGTGACTGTAGTTAGAGAAAATAATTCATCAGACCTGATTAAAAAAACCAGGGCGGGCCGTGGACCGGACACACCGTTGGAGAAAGTAATTTATCAGGTAAGCATAAATTCTGTTTTCTCCAACATAGGTGTGTCCGGTCCACGGCGTCATCCTTACTTGTGGGAACCAATACCAAAGCTTTAGGACACGGATGAAGGGAGGGAGCAAATCAGGTCACCTAAACGGAAGGCACCACAGCTTGCAAAACCTTTCTCCCAAAAATAGCCTCCGAAGAAGCAAAAGTATCAAATTTGTAAAATTTGGCAAAAGTGTGCAGTGAAGACCAAGTCGCTGCCTTACATATCTGGTCAACAGAAGCCTCGTTCTTGAAGGCCCATGTGGAAGCCACAGCCCTAGTAGAGTGAGCTGTGATTCTTTCAGGAGGCTGCCGTCCGGCAGTCTCATAAGCCAATCGGATAATGCTTTTAAGCCAAAAGGAAAGAGAGGTAGAAGTCGCTTTTTGACCTCTCCTTTTACCGGAATAAACAACAAACAAGGAAGATGTTTGTCTGAAATCTTTAGTAGCCTCTAAATAGAACTTTAGAGCACGGACTACGTCCAAATTGTGTAACAAACGTTCCTTCTTTGAAACTGGATTCGGACACAAAGAAGGAACAACTATCTCCTGGTTAATATTTTTGTTAGAAACAACTTTAGGAAGAAAACCAGGCTTAGTACGCAAAACCACCTTATCTGCATGGAACACCAGATAAGGAGGAGAACACTGCAGAGCAGATAACTCTGAAACTCTTCTAGCAGAAGAAATTGCAACCAAAAACAAAACTTTCCAAGATAATAACTTAATATCTACGGAATGTAAGGGTTCAAACGGAACCCCTTGAAGAACTGAAAGAACTAGATTTAGACTCCAGGGAGGAGTCAAAGGTCTGTAAACAGGCTTGATCCTAACCAGAGCCTGAACAAATGCTTGAACATCTGGCACAGCTGCCAGTCTTTTGTGAAGTAAAACAGATAAAGCAGAGATCTGTCCCTTCAGAGAACTTGCAGATAATCCTTTCTCCAAACCTTCTTGTAGAAAGGAAAGAATCTTAGGAATTTTTATCTTGTTCCAAGGGAATCCTTTAGATTCACACCAATAGATATATTTTTTCCATATTTTATGGTAAATTTTTCTAGTTACAGGCTTTCTAGCCTGAATCAGAGTATCTATTACAGAATCTGAAAACCCACGCTTTGATAAAATTAAGCGTTCAATCTCCAAGCCGTCAGTTGGAGGGAAGCCAGATTCGGATGTTCGAATGGACCTTGAACAAGAAGGTACTGTCTCAAAGGTAGCTTCCATGGTGGAGCCGATGACATATTCACCAGGTCTGCATACCAAGTCCTGCGTGGCCACTCTCCTGATTGATCCTGGCTACCAGCCTGGGAATGAGAGGAAATGGTGGGAACACATAAGCTAGGTTGAAGGTCCAAGGCGCTGCTAGTGCATCCACTAGAGTCGCCTTGGGATCCCTGGATCTGGACCCGTAGCAAGGAACCTTGAAGTTCTGACGAGACGCCATCAGATCCATGTCTGGCGTGCCCCATAATTGAGTTATTTGGGCAAAGATTTCCGGATGGAGTTCCCACTCCCCCGGATGGAATTTAAACACCAAAAAACTCTTAACCATCTCCGTGGAGATGTTGCCTGTGCAACGGCAAAGAGAATGACTGGGGTAGGCGGAGCCTAGGAGGGATCATGTGACCAGCTTTGCTGGGACTCTTTGCCATTTCCTGTTGGGGAAGAGAATATCCCACAAGTAAGGATGACGCCGTGGACCGGACACACCTATGTTGGAGAAATCCAAAATTCTCTCCTTTTGCCTCTCTATTCAGTCTACTGTTTGGCGATCAGTGGCTCAATGTATGGAGGTAATTAGTCTGATGGTTGCTTACATGGACATCATTCCCTTTGCTCGATTCCATTTTAGAGCTCTGCAATTATGCTTGCTCAGACAATGGAACGGAGACCATTTGGATCTGTCTCAGAGGATAGATCTAGACCAGTCGACAAGAGACTTTCTCAGGACCATCTGTCTCAGGACTCATGCTTCCTGAGACCTTCCTGGGTGTTTGTGACCACGGACTCCAGCCTGCTAGTCTAGGAAGCAGTCTGGGACTTGTTAAAGGTGCAGGGACTATGGACTCGGGAGAAGTCTGCTCTCCCCATAAACATCTTGGAGTTGAGAGTGATTTACAATGCTCTGATGGCTTGGCCTCAATTGTCCTTAGCCCGGTTTATCAGGTTTCAGTCGGATAACATCTCCTCAGTAGCTTACATCAACCACCAGGGTGGAACTCAGAGTTCCTTAGCCATGAAGGAGGTGGCACGGATTATTCAGTGGGCGGAAGCTCACAATTGTTGTCTATCTGCCATCCAAATTCCTGGAGTGGACAACTGGGAAGCGTCTGGAGGATGTGCCAGATGTTCAATCTTTTTGTCAGACCCTGGTCAGAATCAGGCCTGTGTTTAAACCTGTTGCTCCTCCTTGTAGCCTTAATCTTGTTCTTAAAGTTTTGCAGCAGGCTCTGTTTGAGCCAATGCATTCCATAGATATTAAGTTGCTATCTTCAAAGGTTTTGTTTCTTATTACTATCTCTTCTGCTCGGAGAGTATCGGAACTCTCGGCTTTGCAGTGTGATTCGCCTTACCTTATCTTTCATGCGGATAAGGCTGTTCTTCCTTATAAATTGGGGTTTCTTCCTAAAGTGGTTTCGGATAGAAATATTAATCAGGAAATTGTTGTTGCTTCTCTCTGTCCCAATCCCTTTTCTCATAAAGAACGTCACAGCTTGGATGTTGTGCATGCTCTAAAATTCTGCCTACAGGCGACTAAGGATTTTCACCAGTCTTCTGCCATGTTTGTTTGTTTCTCAGGAAAGCGTAAGGGTCAAAAGGCTACTGCTACTTCTCTTTAGAAGTATAATTTGTTTTGCTTATGGGACTGCTGGACAGCAGCCTCCTGAGAGAATTATAGCTCATTCCACTAGGGCTATCTCCTCTTCCTAGACTTTTAAAAATAAAGCTTCTGTGAAACAGTTTTGCAAGGCTGCAACTTGGTCCTCTCTGCATACTTTTTCCAAATTTTCCAAATTTGATACTTTTGCCTCGGCTGAGGCCTCTTTTGAGAGAAACGTTCTTCAAGCGGTGGTGCCTTCTATTTAGGTCTGCCTGTCTTGTTCTCCCTCCCTGTTCATTCTATGTCCTCTAGCTTGGTTATTGGTTCCCACTAGTAATTGAATGATGTTGTGGACTCTCCATATCTTTGGAAAGAAAACAAAATGTATGCTTATCTGATAAATTTCTTTCTGGATATGGAGAGTCCACAACCCCACCCTTTATTATGACAGTTATTTTTTACTAAACCTCAGGCACCTCTACACCTTTGTGTTATTCCTTTTCCATTTTTCTTCGGTTGAATGACTGGGGATTATGGGTAGGAGCGTGACACGTAACAGCTTTGCTGTGGTGCTCTTTGCCTCCTCCTGCTGGCCAGGAGTGATATTCCCACTAGTAATTGAATGACGATGTGGGTTCTCCATATCCAGAAAGAAAGAAATTTATCAGGTAAGCATAATTTTTTTTTCTCTTTAAATAAAATTGTGATATTTATTATTAGTTTTAATTTGAGGAATTTACATCTGATCTACTCCTCCCCTTATATACTCTAGCACCCCCCTGAGGAGCACTGCCTCGATCTTTGAAAACCCCTGTACTAAGTCATATAATTCTAAGAGTTAAATTAAGTAGTCCTAAGCATATGTGAATAAACATTAGATATGTCTCTTTTTGTCTTTTATTCAACAAACAAACATTCAAAAACGTTTTACCAGAAAAGACCTTGTATGTATAAAGATAAATGTTATTGATCAGGTTTGTGTACATGAAAAAGAAAAAAAAATACTTTAAAGGGATTGTAAACCCTCAGCTGTATCTGTGCTATAAATAAAAGGGACCTTAAAGGGACATTAAACCCCAAATTTTTCTTTTGTGATTCAGATAGAGCATGCAATTTTGAACAACTTTCCAATTTACTTTTAATATCAAATTTGCTTAATTCTGAGACTACAGAGAACAAATAAAATTAGATAATAGAAATAAATTGGAAAGTTGTTTAAAATTGCATGCTCTATCTGGATCATGAAAGAAAAATGTTGTGTTTCATATCCCTTTAATTTATGATGTTTATCAGAATTTACGATTAAATATACTTTTTTTGTTGCTCGTTATACTAAAATAAATCCCTCCGGCCGCCCATGGCAAAACAATTTTTTTTTTAATCAGGTGACGTTTCCCACTCTTATCCAATAACCTTACTAGCCAAACTTATGTCTAACTAATTTAATACAACAGGGTCAATAAAGTTATAGATTTTGAATGTTAACTTTATTTGTTTTTATAGGGGATGAAGACTGCAGGAAAATTACAGTTATTGCCACTGCGAGTTTTATTATGCTCATATAAATGCTTTAATCAACAACAAAGTGGTATTTTTGGAGTGGCAGTACCATGACACGGAACAGCTGTCACAAACATCTGAGGACTTCTGCATAGATATTTAGATTGTTTTGAGTTGAACTTTTAACAGCACCTGCTGGTACACATATAACATAGTAGTGTATAACCTTCAAACAACATCTTTCAACTATATATTTTATTATCCTAAAGGTTTTACATATACATTGGAAACATTGCATTGTTATATAGTTGCATGTAACAATATTGCAAAAATGGAAGCTAGAGATTTGTTTATACAACCTATTCCTTATATCCCTTATTTTGTAGGTTAAATGATTTATTTGTTTGCAAACCAAAAGTGTATTTTTGTATTAAAGCCATATTTTCTAATATGATTTTTACTTTATCAATAAAATGGGTGTTTTTTATGGCAGATTATTCCTTTTTGGACATGACTCTAGAAGTTCTTGGCATAAGGATGCCATGGCAACTGAAAATTACAACCTGGTGCCAAGAAACGTTTCTCCTTCTTCCATCTGTGTGTGCTGTGTCAGGGCTGAAATGATAGTGAGTATGATCGCTACACATAAATGGCAGCCTGTATGTGTCATTAGTTAGCTGGGCATACACACATACTGCCAAGCACTTTCCTATGACTGTATGATCTTTGACTGCCTAAATTCTATTTTTGGTGTCAGACAGCATGGCTGAGGCTGGCATCCCTTAGTCACACATTATTCATCAGTACCTAGAGGCCTCAACCAGCTTCAGGGTACCAAGCTATGGGCTAGATTACGAGTGGCGTGCTAACTGTAGCGAGCGGGAGATATGGGTATTTCTCAGCTCTTTGCGCGCATTGGAAATAGCACACATATTATGAGTTGAAAGTAAAAGCGTTGCATTAGTGTAATCAAATTTAATTTGCGTCAAGTTAGCACAACTTTGGACTCGGAGCTCTGGTTAACTGTCATGCAAGACAAAAAAGTTGCACAAAACACATCAAAAACTTATTTAACAGTACAGTTACACTCATATTAACACTTCCTGATAAAGATTATTTTAAAAAAATTACATTAAAAAGTTATAAGGGCTCAAAAAAAAGGTATCAGGCGTTATAAAAAAAAGTTTAACAAAGAGTAACAAGAGCACTACACTGGTAAAATAGGAACGCTCAGTATGTTACTTTAATATATACAGAGAATGTATTCAAGTTATTTACAAACAACGTATCCTTTTCTATGACTGTGTCTGGATACCGTGCATAAATTTATCAAATTTCTGTATTTTTAATAGGTATATGCATATATACCTTGTGAGCTTGAGTGCTTGTGCATAATACGACACTAGTTGCGAGTATAGTCTATATCATAGAAGATAGAGACTGAAAGAATGCACCTAAGTAGCACTTCAGTTCCTTATGAAGTTATTAATATAAGTATGAAACTTAAACAGCCATTGTGAGCCAAAGGTTTGAAAGGAAATTAAAACATAACTTTTATTAAATCAACATTGGATTAAAAATTTTTTTGTGTAAATGTGTGTACTTTAAAAACACATAGCAACTTTACTGAAGATAAAAAAGTGGCACTAAATATCAGGTGGATAGATTACCTCTATTTTGAAATATTCTTGGATTATATAAATAGTAAATATAAATCTATCCAATGGATAATTGGCTTGTGTCCTGGGGTATTCTACACCACTGTATGATTCAAAATTCTATCATGCAGACATTCACATATATAGTTAAGCAACCGTTTTAGAAAAGTAAATAACAAATTACTATTAGTGAAGGATACTTAGTAACTAATATACCTGAGTAATTTTGTATTTTTCACTTTCTGGATAAGTGAATCTCTATATAAGCATTATTCACTCCTTCAGGTAAATTACTGAGTCCCTGATAGTTGTAAGTTCATAATACGGATTGAACTCAACCTTAACAATATATTAAGGTTGAGTTCAATCCGTATTATGAACTTACAACTATCAGGGACTCAGTAATTTACCTGAAGGAGTGAATAATGCTTATATAGAGATTCACTTATCCAGAAAGTGAAAAATACAAAATTACTCAGGTATATTAGTTACTAAGTATCCTTCACTAATAGTAATTTGTTATTTACTTTTCTAAAACGGTTGCTTAACTATATATGTGAATGTCTGCATGATAGAATTTTGAATTATACAGTGGTGTAGAATACCCCAGGACACAAGCCAATTATCCATTGGATAGATTTATATTTACTATTTATATAATCCAAGAATATTTCAAAATAGAGGGAATCTATCCACCTGATATTTAGTGCACTTTTTTATCTTCAGTAAAGTTGCTATGTGTTTTTAAAGTACACACATTTACAAAAAAAAATTTAATCCAATGTTGATTTAATAAAAGTTATGTTTTAATTTCCTTTCAAACCTTTGGCTCACAATGGCTGTTTAAGTTTCATACTTATATTAATAACTTCATAAGGAACTGAAGTGCTACTTAGGTGCATTCTTTCAGTCTCTATCTTCTATGATATAGACTATACTCGCAACTAGTGTTATAAAAAAAAGGCCTGCAAAGATATAGAGATACATACATTTACATGTCTAAATATGTAAATATGTGTATATATATATATATATATATATATATATATATATATATATATATATATATAGGGAAGAATCTGGTAACTACAGGCCAGTTAGTTTAACTTCAGTAGCAGGGAAATTAATGGAAAGCCTCTTAAAAGAAAGAATTATGACTTACATAAAGACAAACAATTTAGAGGACCAAAATCAGCATGGTTTTACTTTAGGGAGATCATGTCAGACTAATCTAATTGACTTCTTTGATTATGTAACAAATGTATTAGACTAGGGTGGAGCAGTTGATGTAGCATATCTAGATTTCAGCAAAACATTTGACACCGTCCCACACAATAAACTAATTCACAAACTGTATCTCCTTGGTCTAGATTGGGTGGAATGCTGGCTTAAGGACAGAAAACAAAGTGTCTTAGTAAATGGAGTTCATTCAGCAGAGGGGGGGCTGTTACTAGTGGTGTTTCTCAGGGGTCAGTTCTGGGGCCTGTTTTGTTTAACATATTTATCTGTGATATCAGCAGGGCTACAGGAGTGAATGTTCTGTGGGGGGTGGGGGGGTGGGGGTAGACAAAATGAGAAGTGATATACAACAATTGGAGGATTGGACAAACGACTGGGATCTAAAGTTTAACACAGCAAAGTGTAAAATAATGCATTTAGGGAAGAAAAATCCAAAAGTTAATTAAAGACTCAATGACACTTTACTGACTGTTACAGATGATGAACAGGACTTGGGAATTATTATTTTAGATGATTTAAAACTTAGTAAACAATGTAGTAATGCAGCGAGTAAGGCTAGCAGAATGCTTGGATGTATTGGTAGAGGTATTTGCAGCAGAAATAGTAAGGTTCTTATGCCACTTTATAGATCATTAGTTAGGCCTCATCTTGAGTATTGTGTGCAGTTCTGGAGGCTATATCTTCAGAAGGATAGTAACAAACTTGAATCTGTGCAAAGGAGGGCTACTAAAATAGTAGGTGGTCTAAAAAATAAAATTTACCAGGAGGCTCAATAACCTAAATAGGTATAGCTTAGAGGAGAGAAGGGAAAGAGGTGATATGATAGCAACTTTCAAGTACGTTTAAGGGCTTAGTAAAACTGAGGCTGTGGGTATTTTACATAAAATGGAAAATTCAAGAACAAGGGGTCATGATCTCAAGCTGAAGGGTAGTAGATTCAGGAGTAATTTGAGGAAGCACTTCTTTACAGAAAAAGTGATTGATTTATGGAATAAACTTTCTCAAGAGGTAGTAATGACAAACACTGTGGGGGACTTTAAAAATGCCTGGGACAAGCATAAGGCTAATCTACGAACTAGATAAGTTTATACTGTTAGGAAATATCGGGCAGACTTGCTTGGGCTATGGCTCTTATCTCCCGTCAATATCTATGTTATGTTTCTCAGATTTGGCAATAGTAGCACTCGATGCGCATAAAGCGTTTGACTCCATAGTTTGGGACCACATATTCACAACATTAAGTAAATTTGGATTTAATGGAAATTGTTACAATATGATCGAGCTACTATATAAAAAATCACAAGCATCCCTAATTATAAATAAAAATAAAACAGCATGCTTCCCCCTCTTGAGAGGGACGCGGCAGGGATGTCCTTTATCCCCTTTAATATTCAACCTCGCTTTGGAGCCACTGCTTAAAATTTTTAGAACAAGGCTACCAGGAATAAGTATTCAGAATAAAGAAGTTAAAATAGCAGCATATGCAGATGACCTACTAATTTTTACCAAACAATCAGCTAAAACTTTTCAATTAATTTGCCAATTAGTAGAACAATTTGGATCATTCTCTGGTTACCAAATTAACAAAAACAAATCAGAGGTACTATCGCTACATAAAAATAAAGACTCAGATAGACAAACTTTTAAAGAAATAAAACAGTCATTTGTTTATCTTGGATTAAAATTCTCTGAGGACCCAGAAGATATATATTCCCTAAACTTGAAGGAAGCGGTCAGGAAATTCTCAGATACTCTTAAGAAGTGGGGGACTCTTCCCTTATCCTTATATGGCAAAATTAAGTTACTAAAAATGATAGCACTACCTCCGTTATTATAAATTTTTCAAAATATCCCTTTGTTATTGAAAAATTTAGAAAAAAAGAAAATCAATTTAGCTATTAAAACATTCTTGTGGGGCAAGAAAAAAGTGAAATTAAGTTTTAGGAAATTATCATTACCAAAAAAATTCCTGGGAATGGCCTTGCCCGATATAGAGCTATATAACCTAGTGACTACAGGGAAAATAGCAATTGACTGGATGTTGGATATAGGGCACTTCTCCATATTAGAGATTGAAAATCAATTAAGTAAACCCCTTTATCTGAAAAATATACTCCATATGGAAATGAATAAATTACCCCTTTATTTTAGGAGAATAAAGGTACTCAAAGACTCAATAATAGCGTGGCATAAAATCTGTAATAAATTGAATCTGAAATTCGCAGTGTCTAAATATCTTACAATCAAGGGAAATCAAGATTTTCAACTGGGTTTCTCAACAGATGTTGGCTCGAGATGGGAAGAGCATGGGTTAACTAAGGTGACACAAATATGGTAAATAGGGAACAGAATAGCTTAAAGGTTATAGACTTTGAGACGGCCAAAGAACAATTTCAATGCAGGAATATACACTTTTACGCATATATACAACTAAGAGACTACTGCTTAAAACTTATAAATTCATACGGGACAGACTGGGAATACCCAGCCCTACCCAGTGCATATAAAAATAAGAAATACTCTATCTCACTTTTATATAATATTATAAAACAGACAGAATATGAGGATCCATTAGATAAACTTACACTTAAATGGAAGGTTATGCACTTTCCTAGTTTGACATCAGATGTCATATTAAAAAGCATTAGGGTAGTAGAAAGAGCCACACTAGCAATGTCCCTACGTGAACAGCATATTAACCCCTTAAGGACCACAGCACTTTTCCATTTTCTGTCCGTTTGGGATCAAGGCTATTTTTACATTTCTGCAGTGTTTGTGTTTAGCTGTAATTTTCCTCTTACTCATTTACTGTACCCACACATATTATATACCGTTTTTCTCGTCATTAAATGGACTTTCTAAAGATACCATTATTTTCATCATATCTTATAATTTACTATAAAAAAATTATAAAATATTAGGAAAAAATGGAAAAAAACACACTTTTTCTAACTTTGAACCCCAAAATCTGTTACACATCTACAACTACCAAAAATCACCCATGCTAAATAGTTTCTAAATTTTGTCCTGAGTTTAGAAATACCCAATGTTTACATGTTCTATGGTTTTTTTTGCAAGTTATAGGGAAATAAATACAAGTAGCACTTTGCTATTTCCAAACCACTTTTTTTCAAAATTAGCGCTAGTTACATTGGGACACTGATATCTTTCAGGAATACCTGAATATCCCTTGACATGTATATATTTTTTTTTAGAAGACATCCCAAAGTATTGATCTAGGCCCATTTTAGTATATTTCATGCAACCATCTCACTACCAAATGCGATCAAATAATTTTTTTTTTCACTTTTTCACAAATTGTTTCACAAACTTTAGGTTTCTCACTGAAATTATTTACAAACAACTTGTGCAATTATGGCATAAATGGTTGTAAATGCTTCTCTGGGATCCCCTTTGTCAGAAATAGCAGACATATATGGCTTTGGCATTGCTTTTTGGTATTTAGAAGGCCGCTAAATGCCACTGCGCACCACACGTGTATTATGCCCAGCATTGAAGGGGCTAATTAGGGAGCTTGTAGGGTTAATTTTAGCTTTAGTATAATGTAGTAGACAACCCAAAGTATTGATCTAGGTCCATTTTGGTATATTTCATGCCACCATTTCACCGCCAAATGCGAACAAATAAAAAAAAGCGTTACATTGTTCACAATTTTAGGTTTCTCACTGAAATTATTTACAAACAGCTTGTGCAATTATGGCATAAATTGTTGTAAAAGCTTCTCTGGGATCCCCTTTGTTCAGAAATAGCAGACATATATGGCTTTGGCTTTGCTTTTTGGTAATTAGAAGGCCGCTAAATGCCACTGCGCACCACACGTGTATAATGCCCAGCATTGAAGGGGTTAATTAGGGAGCTTGTAGAGAGCTTGTAGGGTTAATTTTAGCTTTAGTGTAGGTATCAACCTCCCACATGACACATCACACCCCCTGATCCCTCCCAAACAGCTCTCTTCCCTCCCCCACCCCACAATTGTCCCCGCCATCTTAAGTACTGGCAGTAAGTCTGCCAGTACTAAAATAAGAGTTTTTTGGGGATTTAAAAAAAAATAATAATAATTCTGCTCTGTAGGATCCCCCCTTAGCCCCCAACCTCCCTGATCCCTCCCAAACAGCTCTCTTCCCTCCCCCACCCCACAATTGTCCCCGCCATCTTAAGTACTGGCAGTAAGTCTGCCAGTACTAAAATAAGAGTTTTTTGGGGATTTAAAAAAAAAAAAAATAATAATAATTCTGCTCTGTAGGATCCCCCCTTAGCCCCCAACCTCCCTGATCCCCCCCAAACAGCTCTCTAACCCCCCTCTCTGCCTTATTATGCGCCATATTGGGTACTGGCAGCTGTCTGCCAGTACCCAGTTTGAAATCAAATGTTTTTTATCAAATGTTTTATTTTATTATTTTAAAACTACTTTTTTCTGTAGTGTAGCTGCCCCCCCTCAACCCCCAACCTCCCACCCTCCCAGATCCTTAAAATGTATAATGTTCCCACCCTCTCTCCCACCAAGTACCACCTTACTTGTTGTTCCATAGTGTAGGGTTCCCACTCCCGCGCGCGCGCACAAACACGCTCACGTGCACGAGCGCGCACTCGATCCCGCCACCCTTCCCACCGATGGCCACCCACCCGCCTCCCTGGATCAGCTCCCACCCACCAACGAACATAGCCATTGATGGCCGATGCAGAGAGGGCCACAGGGTGGCTCTCTCTGCATCGGACGGCTAAAAAATGTTATAGCAGGATGCCTCAATATCGAGGCATCACTGCTATAACATGAAAGCTGTTGGAAGTGATCAGGATCGCTTCCACTGCTTTCAAAGACCAACGACGTACGGGGTACGTCCTTGGTCATTAACTGCATTTTTTTGCAGGACGTACCCCATACGTCGTTGGTCGTTAAGGGGTTAAAATATTATGGATGACTTATATAACACCAGAAATAATGTCTAAGTGGGGAAATGAGTACAATAACTACAATTGTGAGAAATGTAAAAAGGTTAAAGCCAACTTAATTCACTGCTTATGGGACTGCCCAAAACTACAAAGATTCTGGAGAATGGTATCATTTTGGACTAACAAAATCTGTAATATGCAATTGCTACTACAGGCGGAACATGTTATATTTTTAAGTTTTAAGAATACAGAAGCTATAGAGTGTAAAATATTCTTAGCAATGCTTATAATTTTAAGTAGAAATCTGGTTTTAAAAGGGTGGAAGAGTGAACGGGCACCCTCACTTAAAACACTGAAAAATACAGTACAGAAGCAATTTTTGATTGAGCAAAATGATATTTGGGTTAATGTTGAAGTAAATGTCAGCAGGTTTTTCGAAAAGTGGAAGTTTTGGATTAAGAGCCAAGATAGAGAGTTCCAAAGGGAACTCACTACAAGGTTTGAAAACACATTATATATAATGGAAAGTAGACTCAGAGAGGAATGGTTATGAATAAAGGTAAAAAATAAAAGGGGACTTAATAAACAGTGCCAACCTCTCTTAGATAATCTTTGTTTAATAGCTGGCTGCTTATGTTTTCCTTTTTTCTGTATTATGTATACATTATTCTGTGAATGAGAATTTATAGTGAGAGTAAGTAAGATTACAATTGTATCTGGTTAAAAATTGTATGATTTATGACAAATTACATGTCTGTATAACTATGTTAAATTACCAATAAAAATATAATATAAAAAATATCTATGTTATGTTTCTATATGTCTATATTTGTGTACATATGTATTTATGTTTTTCTATTTTTATATATGTATTTACATACATATATTTATAATAACACATAAATAGCGGGAGTATAAAATAGTGTTCATCCTATGGGTTTGTTTCCATTGAGCCATTTTAGTACATGGTTTCCATTGAAATATTTTGCAGATTGCGTGCAGTCGCTATTTTCGTGTATGTGTAAGTTAGCGTTGTGTTAACGCTTCCATCTGATGCCGGATTTCTTGAGAAATAATTCATTGCTATGGTAACCCGACCTTACACTATGGGACTCGTTCACATACACGGCGCCGCATACAAGTGTGGCGCGTATATTTTACCCGTCGCTCACTGTTATTTCTCCCATAAACTAACATACAAAGAACCAGCATCTCAAGTAGGTATCATATATTCAGTGCAAGGACTTACACGGTGAAAATTGAGTAATTTTACTCCATTGTCACCTCGCTACACATAGGCAGGCGCTGAGTATATGAGCACTGTAATTCCCTAAAAGCAAACACAATGCATGTGCAATATGTACCTCTCAACCACCATCCCCCAACCGCAATAATTAATAAATGTATTAACTAAAATCTGTCAAACCCCTATATCGCAAAGTATCTATTAAAGTTATTAACCCCTAATCTGCCACCCACCCACAACACAAAGTATCTAATTACACGATTAACCCCTAATCTGCCATCCCCCCACAGCGCAATCTACCTTATTAACCTATTAACCCCTAAACCGACAACCTCCCATAATGCAAAGTACCTATTTAACCTATTAACCCCTAAACTGCCACCTCCCACAACGCAAAGAACCTATTTAACCTATTAACCCCTAAACCGCCATCTCCCCACAACGCAAAGTATTCATCTAATCACTAAACCCCCTAACCTAACACCCCCTAAGTTAACCCCAATTACATAAAATTAAAAAAAGTCTATTTTACTAATAAATTAATTATAAATACCAGTATTTATAAATGATTTGCCTAATGTCTGCAAATCCTCAACTGTACACATGTACGCAGACGACACAGTAATCTATGCAAACAAATCTGATCTGCCGCAGCTTGAAGCAGTGCTCCAAGACCAGTTCACAGAGGTAGAAAAGTGGATCTCGAAAAACAAACGCTTCCTAAACACTGACAAAACGGTCACAATGATCTTTGGAACGAGACCTAAAATACAAAAATTACAAAATTCCCATCTTTGCATCAAAACAAAATCCAATTGCACGCTGACCGCAGTCCACTCTTTTAAATACTTAGGTATGTTGTTAGACCCCAATCTATCTTTTGGACTCCACATAGAAAAACTTGCCTCTAAACTTTATCCAAAACTAGGTGCCCTGTACAGAAACAAATCTTGCCTCAGCCCTACAGTAAAGGAAAAGATTGTAGAGCAAATGCTGATGCCTATCTTGGATTATGGGGACATAGTATATGCACCTGCACCTTAATAAACTAAATACGTTATATAACTCGTTCTGCCGCTTTGTGCTACAATGTAACTACAGGACCCACCATTGTGACATGCTAAAAGAACTAAACTGGCTGTCACTGGAATCCAGACGCACCCTCCATCTTTCCTGCCTTGTCTATAAGAGCCTTTCTGGGAAGCTCCCACCCTACTTGAGCAGAATTCTCTCCCCTGCTATTCCCACCTCCTATAACCTCCAATCCAATAACAGCACATTATTTAGCTTGCCTCAATACAAAAAGAAAGCAGATTGATCCACCTTTTCCTACAGAGCGCCACAATTATGGAATGACCTCCCTCACACTTTAAAAACTTCCCCAAGCCTAAAATCCTTTAAGAGATCCCTCTATACATATCTCAAAACAGAATGGTCCTGTCATGGTTGATTAAATATTTCTTACCTGCTCTATGTTAAATGTTTGCATATATTGTGTATTATTATTGTTTTTGTATTTTATTGTACCCTATAGTATCAATGCAATGTTTTGTGATCCCAGGACATACTTGAAAACGAGAGAAATCTCAATGTATCCTTCCTGGTAAAATATTTTATAAATAAATAAATAACAAAATTAAAAATCCTAGCATTACATAAAAAAATAAAACCTAAGATTACAAAAAATAAAAAAAATCTAAGATTACATTAAAAATAAACGAAATTATCTAAAATATTTTTTTTATCTTAAACTAATACCCCTATATAAACAAAAAAGCCACCCCAAAATAAAAATACCCCCAAATCTAAGACTAAACTATCAATAGCCCTTAAAAGGGCCTTTTGTAGGGCATTGCCCTGAAGCAATCAGCTCTTTTACCTAAAAAAAACCTACAAATTAATGACTAACATTAAAACCCCCTGGAATCTAATCTTAAAGCTCCTTTACAGGTAATCTTCCCTATAATTACCGTATAAAATTACAAAGTGTTAAGACAATATGGAGTAAAGGAGCGGTGTGAGCTAAATAAGATAGTCTGGAGACCTCTATACAATTTGTCAAACGTACATTTATTTTAAAAAAGGATTAAAAAGTTTAATGCATTAGTATATATTAGGGACGTCTCCCTGAAATTAAAACAATTTTATATATAAAACAATACAGTGTAAAGTGTTTCGAGTGCTCTTTTTAAATAATTCCACCTTTCTATTTTAGTTATCCTATTCCACCTTAAATAATATGGTGCCTCAGCTGTAGTGGCTTTTTTCTTAGTCTTTCAATCACAAAGCAACAATGTCTCTTTTCATGATTCTATAAATTGTAATTGTGTAAGTCACTTATCTTTACAATGTCTTTTGATGTTTTCTGTAATTTGTAGACTTGTCTGTAATACAGATATTTTTATTTACGTATATGGATGGGCTTACCGGGTCTTCTGACACATCTGTGTCTGATGTAAGTTTCTTGGGTGTCAAAACCTGATCCTCGCTCTTTGGTATCGAAACCTGGACCACGCTCCTGCGTGTATGGGTTTCTTTTATGCTGCCGGTTTGAAGCAACTTTCACCCCTGCAGTCTGGGTTCTTTGTTTCCCGGGCAGCCTCCTGAGACAGGTAATCGCGATGCACGCCTCCAGCGCGTGTATGGGAACTAGGACTTGAATTCGCAAACGGCCGTTTGTCTTAAACTTTCTTTCCCTCTCCTTTTTTCCAAAGTGGGGTTAGTTTAATGGGTGTCCAGTTCTTTGTAGTGTAGAGAACGTCTACGCGTTTCGCCAATAGGCTTTATCAAGACGGATCCGTCTTGATAAAGCCTATTGGCGAAACGCGTAGACGTTCTCTACACTACAAAGAACTGGACACCCATTAAACTAACCCCACTTTGGAAAAAAGGAGAGGGAAAGAAAGTTTAAGACAAACGGCCGTTTGCGAATTCAAGTCCTAGTTCCCATACACCCGCTGGAGGCGTGCATCGCGATTACCTGTCTCAGGAGGCTGCCCGGGAAACAAAGAACCCAGACTGCAGGGGTGAAAGTTGCTTCAAACCGGCAGCATAAAAGAAACCCATACACGCAGGAGCGTGGTCCAGGTTTCGATACCAAAGAGCGAGGATCAGGTTTTGACACCCAAGAAACTTACATCAGACACAGATGTGTCAGAAGACCCGGTAAGCCCATCCGTATACGTAAATAAAAATATCTGTATTACAGACAAGTCTACAAATTACAGAAAACATCAAAAGACATTGTAAAGATAAGTGACTTACACAATTACAATTTATAGAATCATGAAAAGAGACATTGTTGCTTTGTGATTGAAAGACTAAGAAAAAAACCACTACAGCTGCGGCACCATATTATTTAAGGTGGAATAGGATAACTAAAATAGAAAGGTGGAATTATTTAAAAAGAGCACTCGAAACACTTTACACTGTATTGTTTTATATATAAAATTGTTTTAATTTCAGGGAGACGTCCCTAATATATACTAATGCATTAAACTTTTTTTTTTAAAATAAAACAAGCTTTATTGATGACAAATTGAGTTACACATAGCTTTTTAAGACAAAAGTATACACATGGGTATTGTAAGATACATGGGTTACTGTAACAAATTCCTCCTGCTATTCTGTTGTTAATGACACAATGAGAATTGGAATAAGGAGAGATTGTCCAATATGTATTAGAGTCTCAAATTGTCCTTTACAACTTTTTCAGTGAACATGGCCATTGAGCTTGCTATGGCGATACAGAATAATTCTGTCTTGTATAATTAGAACTGATAAACAGAATAATAACATTGAAACAATACATCAGGCAGTTATTATTTTACATCAAGAGTTTCCAGCGTTTCTTCTACACAGTGCTGGGTATATCATGATGCCTGATGTTTTCACTTTACTGCACGCAAGAGCAGAGTCATGGAAAGGGGGAGAAAGGGCAGATAGTGAAGAAGGGAGAAAAAAAAAAAAAAAAAAGGTTGGGGAATGAGGGAGAGGGAGAGTGGGAGGGAGAAAGGAAGGAGAGGGCAAGAGGGAAGGGACGGGAGGGGGTATGTGTAAGGTACTGAGCTCTAGCAGGGGGATTTACTTATTTAGTTCCTATTGGGTCTATGAATTTTGGGTTATAATCCCCTGCCTTCCCATGCCAAGATCATCATCTCATGCGTTGCGATCTTGCCAATTTTTAGGAAGTGATAACGTTCCAGCCTTAGAAGGTCTCCCACTCTGTCCTCCCACTCCCTCAGGGTCGGGATCCGCGTACTCTTCCAGTGGACTGGTATGAGCCCTTTGGCACTGTTTAGCATCAAGAGGAAAAGAAGATACTTATCTTCCCCTATTATCTTGGGGAATCCATGGGAAATCAGGTACGTTGGTTTTGGGGGGATTATGATCTTAAGACGATTACTCATCGCTCCCAGCACCCCCTCCCAGAATGGCTTTATGTGCGGGCAGTTCCACCATATATGGAGGATTGTTCCTTCGCCCCCACAACCCCTCCAACACTCCCCCCCCATCTGAGGGTAGATCTTGTGAAGTCTATAAGGGGTGAGGTACCACCGACTCAGCAGCTTGTAATGCATTTCCTGCATTCTCGCCGAGACTGACACCTTCTTGGCTTTCATAAAGATTTTTTCCCAGTCTTTGGGTGTTAGTTCTACGTTCAGCTCGGTCTGCCATGTTGCAGTGTAGGACGGGAGCTCCAGTCCGCCCCTTGTCAAAAGCATTTTGTATAGGTGTGAGATCAGGTGAGTAGGGGTCTGCTGCATTGTGCAGAACAGTTCAAATTGAGTCCTGCGTCTGCTTAGTGCGGGTCGTTCTTTGTGTGTAGTATAATAGTGTGTGATTTGTACATATCTGAACCAGGACGCAAACATGCGTCCATCCCACTCCCGTAAATCATTGAGTGACTTGAGTTTCCCCTGGTGCAGAATGTTGGATATTGCTATCTCAGCTAGCGTGTGGTCGCACCCCCGCGCGCGTGATTCAGTTTCCATGCCAAGGTCCGGGTTGTCGTGGACCGGTATGTTGGGCGAAGCCCTGGAAGACACAAAGGGTTCTCTGGTCAGGATTTTGTCCCAGACCCTAAAGGCGTCAGATACCATCGGGTATGCTGACATTATCTCAGGGCGATTTCTCTCTGTTACCCATGCCAGTGCCCCAACGTTTCGCCTTCCGAGGATCTCGTTGTCCACCTGGATCCACCTCTTATTAGGGGGGTTCCTGCACCATTCTACAATTCGCTGAAGAAAGATGGATCTCTGATATTCTCTCAATAGTGGTACTCCCAATCCCCCTCTCTCTCTAGGGAGATATATGGTGCTCCGCTTGACTCTAGGCCTGATCCCGTTCCATATATACTGCTCCATGGCAGTCTGAATTTGTCTAAGGTAGTCGGAGGCCGCCAAGGCAGGCACTGTCTGCATTATATATAAGACTCTGGGGAGTATATTCATTTTGACCACGCCAATGCGACCCAGCCACGAGATGGTTTTCTTTTTCCAATTGCAGAGGTCTTTTTTTGATTTCATCACTGATATCTTTGTAATTCACCTCAATGATCTCTGTTATATCTGGTGTAATTGTTATGCCCAAGTATTTAATTTTATGATCGGCCACTTTTATCGGACAGTTTGATTTGGTAGCGTTGAAGGCATCTGGGGGGACCGTGATGTTTAGTATTTCCGACTTAAGGAGGAAGTTTGAGACCCTTCCGTAAGATCCAAACTCCTCTAGGGCAGCCACCAGCGAGCCTGCGGAGTCCGAGAGTGTGAGCAGTATATCGTCAGCATACATTGACAATTTGTGCTCCGTTTCTCCAATAACAAATCCCTTCACCTCCCGGTTGGCTCTAATTCTGCTTGCCAGTACTTCGATTGTGAGGGCGAAGAGGAGGGGGGACAGAGGACACCCCTGCCTCGTGCCATTCCTGATCTGGAAGGTGTTTGAGAGAGTGCCGTTGACTCTCACTCTGGCATTCGGGGCCGAGTATAATGACATGGCTCTGTTGATAAAGCTAGTACCAAATCCAAACTTTTGCAAAGTAAGCTGTATAAACCGCCAGCTGACCCGGTCAAACGCCTTTTCAGCATCCGTTGTGACCAGGGCCAGCGGCATGTTGCGCTGGTGAGCATGGGTTATCAATTGTAGTACTTTGAGGGTATTATCCCTGGCCTCGCGAGAGGGGATGAACCCCACTTGTTCAGATGAGACAAGGTCTGGTAGGTGTCTGTTTAAGCGGGTAGCTAAGACTTTCGCCAGTATTTTGACATCGGAGTTGAGCAATGAAATCGGCCTATAGTTCTCAGGCCTGTCCGGGGACTTCCCCGGCTTGGGGATTACTGCTATGTGGGCTTCTAGCATAGAGTCCGGTAGGACTGGATGATCTGCTAAAGCATTAAACATGTCTGTTAGCTTCGGGACCAAAAGGTCGGCGTAAAGTTTGTAATATTTGAGACCAAAGCCATCAGGCCCAGGGGACTTGCCCGACGGAAGATCTTTTATAGCTTTGTGGACTTCCTCGTTAGAGAACGGGGAGTCTAGGGATTCGGAATCCGTCTTTGACAGCATTGGAAGCTTGGTATTCTGGAGATAAGTCTGGGTATAGGCCTCTTCTCCTTCATGTGTACGGGGTGATTGCCCTATCCGGCCAGGGCAGGGCAGGTTATATAGGGACTCATAGTAGCCCCTGAAGCTATCCGCTATTGAGTCGCCATCCGACCTCACCCCTCCTTGATTATCGTTTATGTGGTGCACAAACGCTTTCAATCTTTTTCTCGCGATCGCTCTGGCCAACAGCCTACCAGGCTTATCACCCTGTTCAAAATAAAGCTGTTTGAGTACAAGTGCCTGCTTTTGGTACCCTTCTTGGAGAAAGTGCAATAGACTCACCCTGGCGGATTGCAAGTGAGCCAACCGCGCCTCGTCCTGTGGGTGAGCCTTGTGGGCCATTTCAGCGCGCTCCACCTGCGAAAGCAGGCTGTTATAGCGTTCTCTACCAAGCCTCTTGAGCTTCGCTTTGTGTTTAATTAGCAAGCCTCTGATGGTGCACTTGTGTGCCTCCCAAATGGTGGTATCTTTTAATTGCGCAGAGGTATTGAGTAAAAAGAACTCAGTCAGAGCCTTCCGAATCTCCAATTGGAATATTGGGTCCGCCAGAAGCGTATCATCCAATTTCCATACAAAAGGGGTAACTGGAACAGTAGACCATTGTATGGAGCAACACACCGGGGCATGATCCGACCAGGTTATCGCCAGAATATTACTACTTCTAGTAATGATGAGACCTGTCGAGTCAGTAAACAGGTAATCAATCCTAGAGTATTTCCGGTGCGGATGCGAATAGAAAGTGTAATTTTTTGTATGTGGATGATGTGTACGCCAAATGTCGTGCAAGGCTAGTTCCGCCAGAGTTGCGATAATGCGTCTCCGCACTTTTTGCGGGGCACTGGAGATACCATTGGAGGTGTCGAGTGAGGGGTCAAGTGAGGCGTTGAAGTCTCCTCCAAGGAAAAGAACGCCAATCTGTAATTCCAAAATTTTGTTGGAAACCCTCTGGAGAAAGAGGTGCTGGGAGACATTGGGACAATATACGTTAACCAGAGTTATGGGCCTGCCATAGAGGGTGCCAGTTAAGAGCATAAATCTGCCTTCAGGGTCTCTATGAATTTGCGCCAACTGAAAGTGTATTCCTTGACGGATGAGGATCCCAACCCTGTTTCTTTTATTTGGGCCTGAGGCAAAGTATGCAGTTGGGTATGACCGGCTAAACCATTTTGGTTTGTGTGAGATCGAGAAGTGGGTTTCCTGTAAGTACACTATGTCCGCTCCCATTCTTTGTAGATCTTTAAGCACTATGGAACGCTTATTAGGGCTATTCAAGCCTTTTGCATTTATGGAGAGAAGCTCCAGTGGGAGGGCTCTACAGGGTCGCTGCGCCAGTTCGTGGGAGGGGTTTCGAGAGGAGGCAAAAGGGAAGGGGGCAGCTGAGGAGAAGCACCCTAGGGGGAGCGTGAGAGAACGACAGTGTAGGGGTACTTGTTATAGAAGAGGGTAAGGCAAACGGGGGAAGGGAGGGAGTGGAGTGCTCAAGAGGAGGGGGAGAGGAGGAAAGAGAGGAGGGAGAGAGAGAGGGGAAAAAAAAACCCACCCCCACAAATTACTGGGGGGGAAGGGAGGAGATAAGGTTAGAGCAGAATATAAGTGAGGATAAGTATAGGTGTCAAAGGCGGTCTCTTTTAGGATGGACCGAAATTGCTCTGCATAAACTTTGCAATCTATAGAACAGATCAAGAATAATGCAGTAAAACAAACAGGTTCTATATTACACAGTGCTGAAACTATATCAACTACTAAACAAAACAGGGGTAGTTGTCCCAGTACATTTTGCCTGAGTCATAAACATATAACATCAACTTTTTAACTCGAAATGATCTAAATTAAATAACAGTAAATACATGTTAAAGGTACATCTTGGTGACATCCTAAGTAATATTGTACATCTGAACTAGTGTCCCTTACCTCTACTAGTGTATGTGAGTGCCTCCCCATGGGGCAATCTGGTATATTCTATTTGTCCCTATCTTTATTAATTTCCATGTGTGGGTACTATATTACTTAGATAGGCGCTGTTTATATCAGAGGGGTTGAGATGTTCCCAGGGGTAGAAGTGCCTGGAGGTATATAAGTCTAAAACGCCCGACATCAGGGGAGTGCGTATAAGTGATATCTGAATTACTGCAGCTCTTTCCTGAATCTGTAAACCTACGCTTCGTGTATAGTGTAACACAATAATTCCCTGAGGTTATTAATTATAGAGTCAGTGCAATGTGCCTCCTAACTCTCATCTGGTCATTTAATATGAAAAATTATAATTACTTATTTGTGTTAGAAATGGCTGACCAAGGCTGGAGACAGGGGTTCCAGCTACTAAACCTTATTTATTTGTTAATATTGTTGTCTATCCTTATAAAAGTTATAACTTTGTGCATAGCAGGCATCATAAACAGAATCAGAAGATAATGGAACATGTTATTCAATAAAATTGTCCTATCGTGGTGCAGGGCAGTACATACAGGATGCGAAGTGACATAGAATTCCGCCATAAAGGCAGAGTGCCCATTCAGGTCTGAGTTATCTAAATGTCTTGTAAGTTTCAGGGAGTCTTTAATTATACATACATAATGACTGTTATTAACAAATTTACATACGACCTTAAGGATCCGTTGTATCCACCCAGGTGTCGGGACCTCGTATGGGGAGATTGCCCCACAAGGGTCAGCAAATTGAGACAGTTTTAGATGAAGACAGTAGGGACACTGTTGTCAACACAAGTAGACCTGTAAAAAAAGTGAAAAAGGTAAATCCCCTAGCTCAGGGTTGCCGAGCTGCTTCCTGCATTCTGTTATTGGGGGCATCTTCTTCTTCTCTGAGCGGCCTGATATCCAGGCCCAAAGCTTGTGCAAAACTTGGAATATCTTCTGGGGTCCTGAGGGTGTGGGTGGTGTTGTTTTTGGTCGCTATAAGGCTGGTGGGAAAACCCCATCTATACGGAATCCGTTTATCTCTCAGTGCTGAGGTGACATGCCTTAAGTCCCTTCTTTTTTGTAGTGTTGCAGGGCATAGGTCCGAAAATACTTGGATTTCAGTTCCCCTAAATCTAAGAGGATGCTTGGTTCTTGCAAGTTTGAGCACTTCTTCCTTCTCTTTGAATGAGAGAAATTTCATTATAATATCCCGTGGCGGGGCTCTGCTAGGGGGCTTTGGACGTAGCGCCCTATGTGCCCTTTCTATTTGTACATCATGAGACATGGGATCGTTTTTGAGGTATTTTATAAAGTCCTGTATATATTGTTGCAGTGAAGGGGGGTCCACAGTCTCTGGGATGCCTCTTAATCTTAGATTACTCCTCCTGCTCCTATTCTCGAGGTCCTCTATTCTATCCATGAGACCTTGCACAGTGCCCTCCTGAGCCTGTAAATAACTTGCTTGTTGCTGCATGTCTGAGCTTAGTGTTTCTTGCTTTTCTTCAATTTGTGTAACCCGCCTGCTCACTGCTCCCATGTCTCTCCTGAGCTCCCCAAACATGTTCTTAAAGTCCAACATGGCATTTTTAATGTCATCCTTAGAAGAGAGGTGCAACATGTCATTTTTTGTGAGATATTCATGTGACTGCACACTGTGCTCGTGTTCAGCTGTTTGGTTTTGCTGTCCTATGCTCTCTTGGGAGTGCTTACTGGAGGGGATTATAGGGTCAGGTGCTATTAAGAAGTTCTCCATAACAGAAGAGTGTGCTCCTTTATGGGGTTTGATATTCTTTCTGTTAGCCATAGTGCAATAAAGTTATATGTCCCCAGTGAGGTTCTATTGAGATTTGCTCTCTTTTACTAATTATTCCCTGTGGTTATCTGCGCTGGGAACAGGATGGCTTCTCACTGTTTGTGGTATACAGCCCCCTTATAGATAGTAGTGTGTGGGGTAAGTGCTATCCAGGGTCAGTTATCCAGAAAGGGGTATACCTCTTTTTAATGTTGTCTGTCACCTTACGATATGTATATTTTGAGTGTCTGCCCCCAGCGTTTAGCCGACTTACCGCTGTCAGGTAGCGTTGTCTGCTAGTTGCCGTATTGCGATCAGGGAGGGTATTCCGTTGCTAACGTGTTGCACTTGTACCGCGATCCCTGGCTCAGGGCCTACCCCTCCTGAGCGACCACGTGGATGCGGCCTGATGGAGTCTGGCAAGTTCGCGGTTATCCGGAGAGACCGTCAGGGATGCAGGTGTATTTCAGGTGATCTCCGTGTGGGTTAGTATGTTCCGGAGGGCGCCTTGTAGGCAAGGTATTTCAAATTATGCAGTGGAGAGCGGATTGCCCGGGGTCAGATGTTGCGTAGTGCGGCTTGTTGAGTACCGTCAATAATACCCCCGCTTCGTGATCTGCCACTCCACACGACTTGGCCAATTTGCTGCTGTGAGTCTAGGGTTTTTTTCAGAGTATTGTAAGTCAGTTTTCAGCTATGAGATCATTCCTTGTTTAGGCAAAATATACTTGGGACCACAGAGCACTAACAATTAGCAGCCATCTCGCTCAGTGGCTAGGCTCCGCCCCTCTGCATTAAACTTTTTAATCCTTTTTAAAAATAAATGTACGTTTGACAAATTGTATAGAGGTCTCCAGACTATCTTATTTAGCTCACAGGGCTCCTTTACTCCATATTGTCTTAACATTAAACCCCCCCCACTCACCCAACCCCTCAAAATAAAAAAGACCTAACTCTATAAAGAATCTAATCTACCCATTGCCCCTAAAGGGGCATTTGTATGGGCACTGCCCTTTAAAGGGCAATCAGCTCTTTTGCTGCCCATTAAAAAATAATAAAAGCCCTAATCTAAAAAAAAACAACCCATAAAAAAAAAGATCTATCACTAACCCCCAAAAATGTATTCACCGTTCCTGAAGTCCAGACTTTTTTAGGTAAAAGAGCTGATTGCTTCAGGGCAATGCCCTACAAAATGCCCTTTTAAGGGCTATTGGTAGTTTAGTCTTAGATTTTGAATTTTTGTATTTTTAATTAATTTATTAGTAAAATAGTCTTTTTTATTTTATGTAATGGGGTTAATTTAGGGGGTGTTTGGGGTCTTAGGGATTAGATTAATACTTTGCTTTCTTGGGGGGATGGCGGTTTAGGGGATAATATGTTAAATAGGTACTTTGCATTGTGGGGGGGGAAGGTGGTTTACAGGTTAATACATGTTATTATTAGTTGTGATGTGGGGGATGGTGCTTTAGAGGTTAATACATTTTATTATTAGTTGCTATGTGGGGGGATCGTTCAATTTTGGAACCAGGCATTAAAAATCTCCTTTTTCCTCTTTTACACCTTGTTGTGCTGGGTGTCATTTTTGTTAATGCTTCAACAGCCTCCGACAGTGTATTAACGGCTTGCGCTTTCATTGGAAACCTGGTATCGTTTATAGATTAGCGGCTTCTAATACTTTCTATGGTACTCGAAATTGAGGTATAACGCGCCATTAGAAGCAGTCGATGAACAAAATTGCTTCAGACAACATATTTATTGTTTTGCGAGCACACGCAAAACTAATTACGGCTCAATGGAAACAAGCCCTATGTTGCGAAATTGTATGTTACAAACCAGAGAGCAAGTGGAATGTGGTTATGGAGGAAGATATGGTATATTTCATGCCACTGTTTTGCCCCAAATGCAATCATATTAAAAAAATTGTTAACTTTTTCACAAACTTTTTGGGTTCTTATTGAAATTATTTATGCAATCATAACACAAATGGTTGTTAAAGCGTTTCTGGGATCCCCTTTGTTCAGAAGTAGACATTAGAAGGCCCCTATTTGCTGCTGCACGCCACACTTCTGAAATTCCTGGCAGTGAAGGGGTTAATCAGGTAGCTTGTAAGGTTAGGTTTAGCAGTAGTGTTGTAAATTACTCTCCCAGTTGACACTTCCCACCCCTGATCCCTCCCAAACAGCTATCTTCCCTCACCCCTACTGGACACCACCATTTTAGGAATCCCCCTTACCCTTCCACCTTTCTGATCCCTTCTAAATATCTCTCTGTCCCTCCCCCCTCTAACTAGTGTCTGCCATTTTAGGTACTGGCAGCTTTCTGCCAGTACCCAGTTTATATGTGTCATTTGTAATTATTTATTTATTGCAAATCATTTTCTGTAGTGTAGCGGCTCCCCAGCGATCATTCTGTAGGGCCTTTTCCATATGTTTTATCTTGATTCATTCAATGTTAAAGGGACATCACTAGATTTTGTAACAATGTATAGTTTTGTTTATTTTGTAATAACTATCACCTAGATTACGAGTAAACCCCAAGTCTAAACACCTCTAATCCGCTGCCCCCGACATCGCAGACACATAAAAGTTATTAACCCCTATTCCGCTGCTCCCCGACATCGCCGACACTATAATAAAGTTTCTAACCCCTTAAAAGGGCATTTAGCTCTTTTTCACTGCCCTTAAAAGGGCATCAGCTCTTTTACAAAGCCCAAAGCCCTAATCTAAAAAAAAAACAACACCCCAAAAAATGAAAAAAAAAACTAACACTAATCCCAGAATATCTACTCACGGTTCCTGAAGTCTGGACATCCATCTTCATCCAGACGGGGAGAAGTCTTCATCCAGGCGGCGCCAATAGGATGAAAGCTACTGAAATCCTATTGGCTGTTCAAATTAGGTTTTTTATTTTGGGGGGTTGGTTGGGTGGTGGGTTTTAGTGTTGGGGGGACTTTGTATTTGTTTACAGGTAAAAGAGCTGTTTAAATTAGGGCAATGCCCTACAAAAGGTCCCTTTTAAAGGGACTGTCAACACCATATTTTTTGTTGTTTTAAAAGATAGATAATCCCTTTATTACCCATTCCCCAGTTTTGCATAACCAACACTGCTATATTAATATACTTTTTACCTCTGTGATTAACTTGTATCTAAACATCTTTTGACAGCCCCCTGATCACATGACATTTTATTTATTATCTATTGACTTGCATTTTAGCCAATTAGTGCAGTGTCTGCCACAAGCCACTTGTGTGATCACAATGTTATCAATATGGTTTACATGAACTAGCTCTCCACTGTAGTGAAAACCAAATAAAAAAGCATGTGATAAGAGGCGGCCTTCAAGGGCTTAGAAATTATTATATGAGTCTTCCAAGGTTTAGCTTTCAACTAAGAATACCAAGAGAACAAAGCAAAATTGGTGATAAAAGTAAATTAGAAAGTTGTTTAAAATTACATGCCCTATTTTAAACATAAAAATTTTTTTTGGTCACCCAGAAGACTGGCCTCCGGTGGATATTCAGTAATCTGCAGATAATGATATAGAACACAAGAGTGCCTATATGGCCTAGTATTGTTTGTACAGGCAGAATCAAATATGATGATATATATTACACTCACATTTAGTAGAGCACCTTCCCTGATGAAAAAGCCATTGTTGGGCTGAGAAACACATTGCTTTTATTATAATAATATTATTATTTTAAATAAAGTTAAGTATTTTTATATATACTTACCACTTGCTGCCGGACTATTTTATCTACTACTCTTGTTTATTATCGTCTACATCTCCACCTGTGGATCCTGGGGAGTTCCAGATCACTGGTTCTAAGTCTGCTGGTTGACTGTATTGAACCTAGCCTGCCTAGTTTGCACCAGGAAAGGTGCTCTACTAAATGTGAGTGTAATATATCATCATATTTGATTCTGCCTGTACAAACAATACTAGGCCATATAGGCACTCTTGTGTTCTCTATCATTTCCTGCAGATTACTGAATATCCACCGGAGGCCAGTCTTCTGGGTGACTGTCAATTGATCCTTATTTATATTTGTTATCAAACAATATTGGGCCATGTGGCGCTTCTGTGTTCTAGTATCATCTACAGATTGCTGAGCTTGGATCGTGGCCTTGATCCTCTACAGATAGCTGCCTAGACCTGCAACACCATTTACCCAGTGTGGACTTTATTATATCTAAGATTGGACTAAACCTGTGTTGGGAATTGTAGATTTCACACCCATCACTTCTGTATTTTATTAATATACTATCTTGTTAGCATATGGACATCCTAATAGGGACAGCATTATCACTTTTTTCACTTTTGCACCTTATATAGCATTATAGTCCTATATAGATACACCATTGTCTATTATCGTCTCGTGCTTAAGAGGTGTGTGTGTGTGTGTGTATGCACCACTAACTTGTGTGTATTTACATTTACACATTTACAGTGTGCGTGTGAGTGTGTGCATTATATGCACATTCACATTTGCCATACAGCCCTATTTACTCCACTTGATTCATGTGAATAATTTATCATACTATTACATTACACACAGTTTCATAAGGGCGCCCCTATCTTTAAATATGATACCAAGCAGGAATGAGGGGTTAAACAATCCTACTTACATGTGAGAAAGCACTATATGTGCTCAATAGGCAAGCCGGATCCAAAGAGTCGTCTGGCAGACTCACAACCAACACAGCAGCAGGAGCGATCCTCATGCAACAATGTAGGAGTCCAGGGATCCAGAGAGTACTGACACCAAAAGCGGCAGCAAGAAGGCAATAGTGCTCCAAATCAGTGACGGCACATGAAAGGTCTCCAAACAAATGATATGGTACCAGATAACAAGGCAGCTCTTCTAAGATGTCTCGTCAGACAAAGGAAAGTTATGTGAGAAAGTACTAGATGTGCTCAATAGGCAAGCCGGATCCAAAGAGTCGTCCGGCAGACACACAACCAGCACAGCAGCAGGAGCAATCCTCATCCAACAGTGTAGGAGTCCAGGGATCCAAAGAGTACTGACACCAAAAGCGTCAGCAAAAGTGGCAGCAAGAAGGCTATATAGGCATGTATAAGCAAATAATGATGTAGCAGCATTAAAGCTTAAAAGGTTTATTAAAATCAATGAAACCACCAGCAACACGTTTCTCTGTGTCACAGCACGGTTTCCCCAGGCTATACAAACTAATACACAGCTGCTACATTTTAAAGAGTACTCAACCAATCCGAACAAAGAATACAATTACACCCCCTAAGTGATATCATAGCCAATCAGGCGGAGCTGTGGTTACACACCCTAAATAGTGACATAGCCAATCAGGCGGTAGTGTAGGAGATATACCCTTATTGGCGTTACAAGATTAAAACCAATGGGTATGTCATGACGGAAGGGGGGGCGTGAGCCGCATCAATCACAGTATCACAGGATGGATACACCCTTACTAGCGTCACAAAATAAAACCTATGGGAGAGTTATAAACCTTTTAACCTTTAATGCTGCTACATCATTATTTGCTTATACATGCCTATATAGCCTTCTTGCTGCCACTTTTGGTTTCAGTACTCTCTGGATCCCTGGACTCCCCCACTGTTGGATGAGGATCGCTCCTGCTGCTGTGTTGGTTGTGAGGCTCCCGGATGACTCTTTGGATCCAGCTTGCCTATTGAGCACATCTAGTGCTTTCTCACATGTGAGTAGGATTGTTTAGCCCCTTCATTCCTGCTTGGTATCATACTGGTCTGTACCATGAGGCACATTCTATTTTTTGTATTATAGTTTTTTCAATTTTTGTTACCTGCAAAACTGCGGCTCAGCATTACATATCATTACAGTTGACAGAAGGGGACATTAGTTTACAGAAAAGCAGATAACAGTATTAATCCAAACCTCTCTGTGAGTAGGTGGAACAAGCACAATTTTCAGATGTACTTTACAATAGAAGGTAGAAAAATAAACAATGTATATTGCAATAATGCTGTATTTAAAAAATGAAATATTTATCTATTGACCTCTGTCAATGTTAATTGGTCTTTAAGATTGCTGTTTTTTAGGCTTTAGTATAGCTACTTTATACAGTTAACCAGAAGGGTTCTTTTGAGCAGTCAGGAAGGAACAAAACCTTTGCATGATTACCTGCTTAACAAGACTGAAAGCATGAAGTTGGGATAAGTGTACTCAAACTCACTTGACTCAGCAGTTATTGCTTTAAACACACTTTTTAGATCTTGAAAGTCACAGTAGCAGTATGTTGCTATTTGTCAGCACGAGGAACACTTCTGTCAATTAAATGAAGGATAAAATTGTAAATGTTTCTCAGTTATCCAAAAAAATTAAAATTTGAGTAAACCTACTCTCAAAAGAGAAAAATCTATGGGAAACTCAACCAAACATAGCAGTCTCAGACAAATCAATAAGTCTAAACAATTATATATCAACAAAGAAGAAAATAAAGAATGTGAGGATGGAGTGCATTTTGTGGAATTCAGAATGCCGACCCTTCTACCTTTTGAAATAGTGATTGCTTTATATGTGCAGGAGCTCATTTATATTTTGTATTTAATTGGCCACAGCAAAGGAGGTAAGATAAGGATATGCAAGAGCCATTTCAAGGGGTGTATCATTAGACGGCAAAACAATTATTATTTTTATCCTATATAATAAAAGGCCAGATATGTTTGTCTTATGCAGTCAAGCACAGTAGAGACTGCGCAAGACAAACATACCTGGCGTTAACCCCATAACGACCAGCAGCGATGTGCAGTAGGGACTGCGCAAGACAAGCACAAGTGATGGTCGTTAAGCCCTTAAGGACCAGCATCATACCTGTACAGTGCTGCTGTCCTGGGCCTCTCACTGCCACAATCTCGCTAAAAGTAGTGAGAATGCGCTATTTCTGCATGCCCCATGAGTGGGGCAGTGCAGAAATAGTCTTGCAGAGGTACCGAAGCGTTGGTGGCGATCGTTGGTGGCGTGGTAGGGTTAGGAGGGAGACGTGTGGGTCGCCCATCGCTGGAGGGAGGCGGGAACAGGTGGGACCACTACACTACAGAAAAAATGTATGCTAAGAGCAGAAGGGAGGTGGAAGGAGGGAGGGAGAGGGTATCTGAGTGGATGGGGGGATCAGAGGGTAAGGAAAGGTTTTTGGAGGGAGAGGTGGATAAATGAGGGAGGGGGGAGGGAGTTGGGCAGCTACATACTTGGCTTTTACTGGGTGTTCCAGTGAACCTAATCAAAAGTGATAACTGAAAGCTTCTAAGTAAGTTTTTAAAAGGATTTATACTGGATTTTTAGATCAGCATCTGTGCATATTATTCTTTATAGTAATGTCTATTACATATAAAGAATAATTGGTGTAGACTGTCCCTTTAAGGATGAATGTGTGCTCGAGATAAAAGTGCACATTGCCTCCTAAGAGGTATATTTCTTTCCTTAAACATTGTGGCCCGTGTACACGGTCTTTAACACTAGTTTATTTATAGAGGGCCAATATTTCACGAAGCACTATACAAAGGTATATTACAATCATAAGGGTACAATACAATAAAAAACTTATAATGAGACATTATGTAAGACTATACATTGTACATTAATAAACTTACATTGACAAAGAGAAATTGGTATTTGGCATAGTGGATGGTGCGGGTTGGGGATTATTTGCAGATAAGGGCAGAGTTATAGGAGTGTGCAGTGTTGTTGAGGGCTTTGTATGTTAGGGTTAAAATTGTAGGTTTTGGCAAAGAGGTGCAACAAATGTGGAGTGATGCTTAAGGAAAATGAGTCAGGCAGATGTATTCATGATGGATTTCAGCGGGGACAGGTGGTAGCTTGGGAGACCAGAAAAGACAGAATTGCGCTAGTAAAAGTGGGAAATGATAAGGGAGTGGATAATAATCTTAATTGTGTCTCGAGTGAATAAGTGACACATTTTATTTATTATTATTATTATTTTTTATTCCTTATTTATAAAGCGTCAACAGATTCCGCAGTGCTGTTCATGGGTACAAAGATATAAGTGCAAAGGTGAAATAATACAATATAAGATAAACGTTTTCAGACAAAGATGGGGAATTGAGGGCCCTATTCCTGTGGCAACTTACAATCTAGATGTGGTGGAGGATGGGAAACAGGAGGTGGGGACTGCAAAGGTGAGAATGATGTTAGTGAGGAGTTAGATGAGGTCAACTGTTGGTTAACCCCTTAGTGACCAGAGCACTTTTCCATTTTCTGTCCGTTTGGGACCAAGGCTATTTTTACATTTTTGCGGTGTTTGTGTTTAGCTGTAATTTTCTTCTTACTCATTTACTGTACCCACACATATTATATACCGTTTTTCTCGCCATTAAATGGACTTTCTAAAGATACCATTATTTTCATCATATCTTATAATTTACTATAAAAAAAATGATAAAATATGAGGAAAAATGGAAAAAAACACACTTTTTCTAACTTTGACCCCCAAAATCTGTTACATATCTAAAACCACCAAAAAACACCCATGCTAAATAGTTTCTAAATTTTGTCCTGAGTTTAGAAATACCCAATGTTTACATGTTCTTTGCTTTTTTTGCAAGTTATAGGGCCATAAATACAAGTAGCACTTTGCTATTTCCAAACCATTTTTTTCCAAAATTAGCGCTAGTTACATTAGAACACTGATATCTTTCAGGAATCCCTGAATATCTATTGACATGTATATATTTTTTTTTAGTAGACATCCCAAAGTATTGATCTAGGCCAATTTTGGTATATTTCATACCACCATTTCACCGCCAAATGCGATCAAATACAAAAAATTGTTCACTTTTTCACAAATTTTTTCACAAACTTTCGATTTCTCACTGAAATTATTTACAAACAGCTTGTGCAATTATGGCATAAATGGTTGTAAATTCTTCTCTGGGATCCCCTTTGTTCAGAAATAGCACACATATATGGCTTTGGCGTTGCTTTTTGGTAATTAGAAGGCCGCTAAATGCCACTGCGCACCACAAGTGTATCATGCCCAGCAGTTAAGGGGTTAATTAGGGAGCTTTTAGGGAGCTTGTAGGGTTAATTTTAGCTTTAGTGTAGTGTAGTAGACAACCCCAAGTATTGATCTAGGCACATTTTGGTATATTTCATGCCACCATTTCACCGCCAAATGCGATCAAATTAAAAAAAAACGTAAAATTTTTCACAATTTTAGGTTTCTCACTGAAATCATTTACAAACAGCTTGTGCAATTATGGCACAAATGGTTGTAAATGCTTGTCTGGGATCCCCTTTGTTCAGAAATAGCAGACATATATGACTTTGGCGTTGCTTTCTGGTAATTAGAAGGCCACTAAATCCTGTTGCGCCTCACACGTGTATTATGGCTAGCAGTGAAAGGGTTAATTAGGGAGTTTGTAGTGAGCTTGCAGGGTTAATTTTAGCTTTAGTGTAGAGATCAGCCTCCCATCTGACACATCCCACCCCCTGATCCCTCCCAAACAGCTCCCTTCCCTCCCCCACCCCACAATTGTCCCCGCCATCTTAAGTACTGGCAGAAAGTCTGCCAGTACTAAAATAAAAGGGTTTTAAAAAAAAAATGAATTTTTTTAGCATATTTACATATGCTACTGTGTAGGATCCCCCCATTAGCCCCCAACCTCCCTGATCCCCCCCAAAACCGCTCTCTAACCCTCCCCTCTGCCTTATTGGGGGCCATCTTGGGTACTGGCAGCTGTCTGCCAGTACCCAGTTTACAATAAAAAGTGCTTTTTTTTGTTTGTTTTTTTTTTTCTGTAGTGTAGCTTCCCCCACCCCCCACAGACAAACCCCCACCACCTTGCTGATTGTTTTAATTTTCAATTTTTTTATATTTTTTATTTCCACATTTTCTGCAGTGTAGCGGTTCCCACCCGCTCCCTCCCCGTGCACGCGCCCGCCCCCACCCTCCCGTGCACGCGCGCGCGCCCGTGCGTGCCCCCAGCCACCCCCGCCCACGATCCCGCCCCCCTTCACATCCACAGGGCCATCGATGGCCGCCACCCGCCTCCCGGTCCGGCTCCCACCCACCAACACAGGGAGCAACCGATCTCCGGTGCAGAGAGGGCCACAGAGTGGCTCTCTCTGCACCGGATGACTTAAAAAGGTTATTGCAGGATGCCTCCATATCGAGGCATCACTGCAATAACCGGAAAGCAGCTGGAAGCGAGCAGGATCGCTTCCAGCTGCTTTCCACACTGAGGACGTGCAGGGTACGTTCTCAGGCATTAACTGCCTTTTTTCTGAGGACGTACCCTGCACGTCCTCAGTCGTTAAGGGGTTAAATGAAATTAATTTGTTAGTGAGTTGGGTGATAAGCTCGTTGATGAGGGAGGAAAGGTAGGTTGGGGCAGCATTGGTGAGGGCTTTGTAGGTCAGGGTGAAAATTTTGAATTCTGAATGTGAATGGAGGGGACTCACAGAGAGGTGCAGCAGATACAGAGCATCGGGAGAGGTGGATTAGCCTGGCAGAAGCATTTAGGATGGATTGAATGGGGGAGAGGCAGGAGAGAGGGAGGCCAGTTAGTAGGTTATTACAGTAGTCAAGTCGGGAATTTATCAGGGAGCGGATTAGCTGTTTATTAGTTTCAGTGCTCAGAAATTGACGCATTTTGGAGATATTGTGTAACTGGTTGCGGTAGGATGAAAAGAGCAATTGGATGTGGGGAATGAAGGATATATTTGAGTGTGACTCCAAGGCAGCGGACTTGGGGATATAGGGAGATAGTGGTGCCGCCAACAGTGATAGTAAAATTAGAAACTGGAGTAGAATTTGAGGGGAGAATTAGAAGTAGTTCGGTCTTGGACATGTTTATTTTTAGGTGGTGAGAGGCCATCCAGGAGGAAACGCCAGATAAGCAGTTGCTGATGTGAGAATTGACAGAAGGAGAGAGTGCAGGGGGGGGGATAGGTAAATCTGGGTATCATCTGCATAGAGGTGATAGTTGAAGCCATAGCTGTTGATAAGTTTACCCAGTGAAGAAGTGTAAATAGAGAAAAGAAGAGGACCCAGAACAGAGCATTGAGGTACTCCAACAGACAGAGGCAATGGAGGGGAGGAGTCACCAGCAAAAGAGACATAGTAGGATCTGTTAGAGAGATGAGTGAATCTAAAATGGGGCCCCCTTCACTCCGACCCCAACAATAAAATAAAAGAAAGGTTGACAATCTAAATAAGTTAATGCACAAATTTGTATTTAAAATACAAAATCCACAAATGTGGAGCACTATAACATTGTACAGGTGAAACTCGAAAAATTTGAATATTGTGCAAAAGTTAATTTATTTCACTAATGCAACTTAAAAGGTGAAACTAATATATTTGATATATTCATTACATACAAAGCAAGATAGTTCAAGCCGTGATTTGTCATAATTGTGATGATTATGGCTTACAGCTCATGAAAACCCCAAATCCACAATCTCAGAAAATTAGAATATTGTAAAAAGGTGCAATATTCTAGGCTCAAAGTAACCCACGCTAATCAGCTAATTAAGCCATAACACCTGCAAAGGGTTCCTAAACCTTTAAATGGTCTCTAAGTCTGGTTCAGTAGGAATCACAATCATGGGAAAGACTGCTGACCTGACAGTTGTGCAGAAAACCATCATTGACACCCTCCATAAGGAGGGAAAGCCTCAAAAGGTAATTGCAAAAGAATTTGGATGTTCCCAAAGTGCTGTATAAAAGCACATTAATAGAAAGTTATGTGGAAGGGAAAAGTGTGGAAGAAAAAGGTGCACAAGCAGCAGGGTTGACCGCAGTCTGGAGAGGATTGTCAGGAAAATGCCATTCACAAGTGTTGGAGACTTTCACAAGGAGTGGACTGAGGCTGGAGTCAGTGCATCAAGAGCCACCACACACAGACAGATCCTGGACATGGGCTTCAAATGTCGTATTCCTCTTGTCAAGCCACTCCTGAACAACAAACAACGTCAGAAGCATCTTACCTGGGCTAAAGAAAAACAGACCTGGTCTGTTGCTCAGTGGTCCAAAGTCCTCTTTTCTGATGAGAGCAAATTTTGCATCTCATTTGGAAACCAAGGACCCAGAGTATGGAGGAATAATAGAGAGGCACTCACTGCAAGATGCTTGAAGTCCAGTGTGAAGTTTCCACAGTCTGTGTTGATTTGGGAGTCATGTCATCTGCTGGTGTTGGTCCACTGTGCTTCATTAAGTCCAGGTTCAACGCAGCCGTCTACCAGGAGATTTTGGAGCACTTCATGCTTCCTTCCACAGACGAGCACTATGGGGATGCTGACTTAATTTTTGCAGCAGGACTTGGCACCTGCCCACACTGCCAAAAGCACCAAAACCTGGTTCAATGACCGTGGAATTACTGTGCTTGATTGACCAGCAAACTCACCTGACTTGAACCCCATAGAGAATCTATGGGGCATTGCCAAGAGAAAGATGAGAAACATGAGACCAAACAATGCTAAAGAGCTGAAGGCCGCTATTGAAGCATCCTGGTCTTCCATAACACCTCAGCAGTGCCACAGGCTGATAGCTTCCATGGCACATCGCATTGAGGCAGTAATTGCTGCAAAAGGGGCCCAAACCAAGTACTGAGTACATACAGTATGCATGCTTATACTTTTCAGAGGTCCGATATTGTTCTATGTACAATCCTTGTTTTATTGATTGCATGTAATATTCTAATTTTCTGAGATTGTGGATTTGGGGTTTTCATGAGCTGTAAGCCATAATCATCACAATGATGACAAATCACGGCTTGAACTATTTTGCTTTGCATGTAATGAGTCTATCTCATATATTAGTTTCACCTTTTAAGTTGCATTAGTGAAATAAATTAACTTTTGCACGATATTCTAATTTTTCGAGTTTCACCTGTATATATTGCAAATGCATACCATTTGTACTACGGAACAATAATATTTCTGTATACAATTGATTATGGCAGTTATGCACAATTGGACAATTGACTCGAACTGTCTGGGCTAGGCTTTATGTATATTTATTTTAATATATGATAACAATGTCATTACAGGCAGAGATACTGATTCAAAAGCTCAAGTTGTAACCCAAATAAATAATTATACAAACCTACCATGATAGAGGTAGTGAGAATTATTTGATCAAAAAGATGTATACACATACATACAAATAAAGCTTTTAGAAATACAATAATATAAAATACATTTTTAAGTCTTAATACTAAGGTTACATGACAAAACTTCAGTTTGATATTACATTTGAATCTAACCTTAATTATAATAAAATATATAGTCTATCTACTCTTTGACAGTAAAATAGAAAGATAAATAAAATGGTTTCAATGACTACCTGACCAGTTTTTTAAACAATTCCCTTAAAAAGGGACCTCAAAATATATATTACTAAGAACTTTTTAGAGGGCATTTACCTCAATATAAAGAAGTATGACAGTCATTTTAATATTTAAATTATGTGTGAAAAGCTGACAGCTTTAGAACAAGTTTAGCCATGTTACACAACACTAAAATATAAATGATAACAGGCACAAAGTGTGAACAATAAACAATTTTTATTTTTGACTGCATTAAAGAGATTTAGTTGTGTATTTTACAGGTAGAGATTTGTGTTAAAGCTCTTAAACTACTGCTGCTAATACATTATCTAGATTGCAACAGTTTGACCCAGATAGATAGTGATCATGATGAATTTGGTATTTTTTGTCCTTTCTAATGTGTTCTTGTATCACTGTGCCAATCCATCTTAATAAACTCCAAAATTACGGTTGCCAAACTTCTATTTAATCTAATGATTTTTATGTCCACAAATTTACACCACAAAACCATTTTGGATCTGTTCATTTTCTTACTCACTAATTGCAGCAACCCTGACCATCAGCAAGATCACTGTGCTGCCAATGGATGTGCCTTCTTTTCCCAATGAACTGTCACTGTGCCTGACCAACCAGGTTGTACTTGGCAAAATGCGAAGTTGGCAAAAAAGAACAAACAAGATGGCATCATGGCACTATATCATGCTGCATCAAAAACCCAGACCTACTTGACCTGTTTTTCAAAAAATTCCCTTAAAAAGGAACCTCAAAATATATATATTGAACCACTAAGAAGAACATTTGAGAGGGCAATTACCCCAATATAAAGAGAACAAGAAGTATGCCAGCATCATTTAAATCACTGAGAGTTAAGCTGTTGATTGTTGGAATGATGACAAAATAGATAAGATAAAGAAATGCAAGCACGTGTACTTTACAGGTTACGAATGGATAATGGTTGGCATCAAACATCATAGACCGATCTCAGCCTCAGCAAAACCCTTGCAAACAGATTTGCAGGGAGAAAAAAACAACTAGTCAGCCACTTTGTAAAGACTGCAGTTCAGGTGATACTTAGACACGGATCAAGCTGCTATTAAAAAAATAGCCACCAACATAAATTTGTGTCAGCAACATAAGCAGGGTGAAAAATAAGTTATGAATGTTATACAGGCTGCACTGTCTACAGTAGATTAGGTGACATTTACACAAAATAGTTTTCTGCATTTAGATACTGACCCAGGCTTGCTGCTTTATAGCTTTTTTTCTCCATGCTTATTGAGGACACACATTTATTACGGTGGTTATTGATAAAATGTGTGTAAATAACATAACTGTATATTTGGACACCACATGACTATAACATGTCACATGGGGGGGGGGGGCAATTCTAAAAGTAAGCTAATGAGATACATACAAAGTCACTGTGGCTAAAACAAACATAATAAAATAGCTAGCCTATATCTGCCTCATTTAAAGACACAGTGAGTTTGGGGGGGGGGGGGGATTACATTCCCATGCTGCAGTGCCACTGTGCCTTAATACTGTATAATATGACCTTTGTTATATAAACACAAAAACTCAAGTTCAAGTTCCAAAGAAGTAATTATTTTCCCTGAAAAGCAAAGCAATATATTAAACATGGTAAAAGACTTGCTTTTCAGGCAAATTAATTACTTCTTAGGAAATAGGACTATCTTGCTGATATTCCATTGTTCTCTCTATGTATACTGTCCCTTTAACTCATTGTAATAGGCCTTTTTTAAAGCACAAAACAAGCTACTGCATATACACAAATAAACCTGAAAATGCTATTTATAATACATTTTATACTCTGCAGCTGCTGTAACAAGTCATTGAAAATACATTAATATAAAAATAAATTACAGTTTACCATCCCTTTAATCTCAGACTCTCTGTTAATCATGTCAAGTAAGCAGCTCCCTGTCAATAAGAGTTTTATTTGACAAGAGATTACATTCCAATTCCTACATTGGATTAAACGTTTCTGCCCTGTGACTTTAAAATATTTTTTTCCCAATTCTATTAAGAAACAATGATTAACCCCTAATAGCCAAATAGAGACAGCAAATGTGATACAACACCTTTAGAGCACTCTGACTCACTATATATATAGACTGGACATACAACACTTGAAGTGGCTACCAGAAAGGATTGCAGCTCATTTTTACTCAATGCATTGTACTCCTCTCTGGCAGCTAAGGAGTTAATGAGGAAAATAAGAAAGAAAACTTGTTTTCTCCACTCTATACAAGGGTCTGCTCATTGCCACATATCTTTTTTTCTTTTATATTTCCCATGAACGATTCATGCCTATGGCTTTGTGCTGTTGCCCTCCCTTTCACAGGAAACTTTATTAGAGAGCTATACGTTTTCCCATTGATTGGAGTCTTCAAGTGCTTTTTTACTTCTTATACAATTTGCTTGAAACCACTCTTTAGCAACCTCAGTCACCGTTACTACAACAAGTGACTTAGAAAACTACCAGTGTTTGATGAAACTGCAATTAACATTTTGAACACTCATTTAAAAAAAAATAAAAAAATAGCTATCTGGATGTTTATCTGAGTAAATATTACATTGTATTTTATGGATTTGATAAACGAGCCTAAAGATGATGTGTAGACTGAGAAAAGAAGGGGACCTAGAACTGAGCCTTGAGATACCCCAACAGAGAGGGTAGTGGGGAGGAGGAAGTGCCAGAGAAGGATATACTGAGGGTACGGTTAGAAAGGTAGGAAGAGAGCCACACTAGAGCTGTGTCACAAATACCCAATAATTGAAGGGTCTGGAGCAGCAATGGATGGTCCACAGTGCCAAAGGCTGCAGAGAGGTCTAAGAGGATTAGCATGGAGTAATGACCTTCAGAATGTGGAATGGAAACATTTTGCTAACAAAATGACAGTTATGCTTGTAAAACATTTATTTTGTGTGCATATATTTTGAAGTGCAGAGATTAATTTCTGATGCATATATAAATAACAAAAAAACTTGAATGTTCTTTGAATGTGTTTGCTTTTTCCCAGCAGCACTTGATAGGAAGAAGCATCGGACTATACTGCATTGTGCTTCCTCACACCTATGCTTTTGTGCATTGTTTTTGTGCTGATGTACAAATGAATCTTCATAAATAACAAGAAAATAACTTAAAGTGACAGTAAACACTTAAACACACACCCGGATTACAAGTTGCGCGACAAATCTGTTGCGAACACACCGCACACATTGTGGCTTTTTCACAATTTCCGTTGCGCTGCCATTACAAGTTTTAAAATAACATATTTTTTGCGTGCGTTAAGCTGCGTTAAGCCCCATAATGATACCGCACACACAAACCAAGTTTCGACTTGGCATGCGCGTGCACGTATTCCCCCATAGAGATCAATAGAGAAAAAATGTTGGAAAAAAATCCCCGCGATCGCATTCCCATTGAAGATTATGGAGAAAAAAAAGTGGCCCAAAAACAAAAACACCCTACCATAAGCCCTTACTCTAATAAACCCTAAACCGCCATCCCCCCACATCAAAAACACTATCTGCTAGATTACGAGTTTTTGTCGGTAAGGCTTGCGGGTCTAACGCTCCTTTTTTTCCCACCGCTCCCTTAAGCCAACGCTGGTATTACAGGTTTTTTTAAACCTGGCGTTAGCCGCAAAAAGGTGAGCGTAGAGCAAAATTTAGCTCCACATCTCACCTCAATTCCAGCGTTGCTTACGGTAGCGGTAAGCTGACTAAACGTGCTCGTCCACGATTTCCCCATAGGAAACAATGGGGCTGAGCTGGCTGAAAAAAAACCTAACACCTGCAAAAAAGCAGCGTTCAGCTTCTAACGCAACCCCATTGTTTCCTATGGGGAAAGAAAAAATATGTCTGCACCTAACACCCTAACATGAACCCCGAGTCTAAACACCCCTAATCTTACACTTATTAACCCCTAATCAGCCACCCCTGACATCGTCGCCACCTGCATTATACTATTAACCCCTAATCTGCCGCTCCGGACACCGCCACCACCTACATTATACTTATAAACCCCTAATCTGCTGCCCCCAACATCGCCGACACCTACATTATAGTTATTAACCCCTAATCTGCCCCCCCAATGTCGCCGCAACTATATTTAATTAACCCCTAATCTGTCGCCGCCACTATAATAACGTTATTAACCCCTAAACCTAAGTCTAACCCTAACCCTAACACCCCCCTAATTTAAATATAATTTAAATAAATCTAAATAAAATAACTACAATTAAATAAATGATTCCTATTTAAAACTAAATACTTACCCATAAAATAAACCATAAGATAACTAATAGTTACATTGTAGCTAGCTTATGATTTATTTTTATTTTACATGCAACTTTGTATTTATTTTAACTAGGTACAATAGTTATTAAATAGTTATTAACTATTTATTAACTACCTAGCTAAAATAAGTACAAAATTACCTGTAAAATAAATCCTAACCTAAGTTACAATTACACCTAACACTACACTATCATTAAACTAATTACCTAAACTACCTACAATTAATTACAATTAAATTAAATAAACTAAATTACGAAGAAAACCCCCCCACTAAATTACAGAAAATAAAAAAAGAATTACAAGAATTTTAAACTAATTACAACTAATCTAATCCCCCTAATAAAATAAAAAAGCCCCCCATAAATAATAAAATTTCCCTACCCTATACTAAATTACAAATAGCCCTTAAAAGGACCTTTTGCGGGGCATTGCCCCAAAGTAATCGGAATTAAGGTAGGAAAAATCCTATTGGCTGATCGGGTGGGTTTTAGAGTAGGGGTGTGTGGGTGGTGGGTTTTAATGTTGGGGGGGTATTGTATTTTCTTTTACAGGTAAAAGAGCTGATTACTTTGGGGCAATGCCCCGCAAAAGGTCCTTTTAAGGGCTATTTGTAGTTTAGGTAATTAGTTTAATGATAGTGTAGTGTTAGGTGTAATTGTAACTTAGGTTAGGATTTATTTTACAGGTAATTTTGTACTTATTTTAGCTAGGTAGTTATTAAATAGTTAACTATTTAATAACTATTGTACCTAGTTAAAATAAATACAAAGTTGCCTGTAAAATAAATATAAATCCTAAGCTAGCTACAAATGTAACTATTAGTTATATTGTAGCTATCTTAGGGTTTATTTTATCGGTAAGTATTTAGTTTTAAATAGGATTAATTTATTTAATTATTTTAAATTTATTTTGTTTAATTTAAATTATATTTAAGTTAGGGGGGGGGGGGGTTAGGGTTAGGTTTAGACTTAGGTTTAGGGGTTAATACCTTTAATATAGTAGCGGCGACGTTGGGGGTGGCAGATTAGGGGTTAATAAATGTAAGTAGGTGTCGGCGATGTTAGGGACGGCCGATTAGGGGTTAATAAAATTTAACTAGTGTTTGCGAGGCGGGAGTGCGGCGGTTTAGGGGTTAATACATTTATTAAAGTGGCGGCGATGTCGGGTCGGCCGATTAGGGGTTAAATAATTTTATTATAGTGTTTGCGATGTGGGGGGGGGGCTCGGTTTAGGGGTTAATAGGTAGTTTATGGGTGTTAGTGTACTTTGTAGCACTTTAGTTAAGAGTTTTATGTTCCGGCCCATAAAACTCTTAACTACTGACTTTTAAATGCGGCAGGAGTCTTGACAGGATTGGGTCTACCGCTCACTTCTTCCAAGACTCGTAATACCAGCGTTAGGCAAATCCCATTAAAAAGAAAGGATACGCAATTGCCGTAAGGGGATTTGCGGTAGCCTCGAGTCGCGGAAGAAAAGTGAGCGGTAGACCTTTTCCTGCCTGACTCGTAATACCAGCGTTAGGTAAAAAGCAGCGTTGGGACCTCTCAACGCTGCTTTTTAAGGCTAACGCCAAACTCGTAATCTCGTTGTAAATAAATGTATTAACCCCTAAACCGCCATCCTCCCACATCGCAAACACTAAATTAAATTATTAAGCCCTAAACCGCCATCCTCCCACATCGCAAACACTAAATTAAATTATTAACCCCTAAACTGCCATCCTCCCACATCGCAAACACTAAATAAACTTATTAACCCCTAAACCGCCATCCTCCCAAATCATAAACACTAAATAAATCTATTAACCCCTAAACCGCCACCCCGCATCACAAACAATAAATAAATCTATTAACCCCTAAACCGCCACCCCCCTCATTGTAAACAATAAATAAATCTATTAACCCCTAAACCACCACCCCCCACATCGCTAAGTATTAAACTAATATCTAAACCCCTAACCTAACACCCCTTTACTTAACCCAAATTAAAATACTACTAAATGAAAGTAAAAATAAACTAACTACCTGTCAGGGAGCTGGGCTACCCTGTGTGCAGGAGGTTAAACCCTATGGCAAGCAACACACAAATCTAAGGTAAGGTACAGATAGGGAAGATCCAAAAAGGCGTAGTCAGAATGATATGGGTCGGTCCAGGCAGCAAGTATCAATCATACACGAGAGTCAGGCCAAGGGTCAAAACCAGGAAATCCAATAGCAGGGAACAGGAGAAAATACAACGCTTAGTTATGCAGATAGACTGGCAGAATAACTCAGCAACAAACCAGGGCTCAGACCGGATTTTAAACCTAACAGGACCCAGGAACGCCCCCGTATCTAAGTCAACGATAGTATCAGAAACCAAGTATTCAATGAGAAGGCAGAGAGAGGTGTGTCACCAAGATTCCCCTAACTGATGGAAAGCACCTGCGATGTCTCTTGCGCACACACACAAGCATGCACATGCGTACGCCAAGGCGCACCTGTGCACACATGAGAGCACTCAATGAGGCCCAGCCTTACAACCAGGTGCTATCACAGTTGCGGAGAAACTTGTGACGGTGCCCTCTGCCTTACCCACCGGTAAACAGGTAAGGAGGCACCCCTGGTCCCATGACAGAGCCACCCACCAAGGAACAGCAAAACCGGGAAGGCCTGTCAGGATGTCTCCAATGGAAGGCACGCACCTTGGCAGCAGCATGGAAATTACAAAAAAGGCCAAAAGGTGACAGCATAAATTGTCATTTATAATTCAAACAGACAAAAGTACAGGCGACGTTTCGGGAGACAATCCCTTATTCATGCCATGCCAAACAAGCATTTTACAAACACTTATATACCTATACGCCACTAGGTGGCGATAAAGAGTACTTAACTGTATTTTTTTCTCATTTGTTTCATACATTTTTCATAAGATTTTTAACATCATAATCATATCCAATACAACAAGATATCATATTCTGCTTAGGGTTTACCAGATCAACTTTACAATATAGCAAAAATATATTAATCATCTATTTGCAGGCAAATGTAATATATTTACTTATTCAATAGTGGTATAGAGTCAGTTTATTATACATTGACATCTGAAAAGAAATATAATAGTGCTCAGATTGATTTCTTTCTGCAGTTACTTTCTATTATTTTGTATGGAAATTACTTTTTATTTTAAGATGATTACTATCTTCAATTTCAGGGTGCTGCCATGGGTTCTAACGTCGCCCCGAATTATGCTAATATTTTGATGAATGTTTATGAGGAGAAATTTCTTTTTGTAATGACTTGTTTATTCGATATGGTGCCACATGGTGGCACTATATCGACGATATTTTTGGTATATGACTGGGCAACGTTAGAACCCTGGAGGAATTAGTTAATTAACTGAATTTATACACTAATCATATAAAATTCAAATTAGTTTGCAGTGAAGAATATTTAGATTTTTTGGATGTTAGAATAAAAAAGGAGGGAAATTCTTTTGTAACTGATCTTTTAAAAAAAAACAATTGACTGTAATAGCCTATTAAGGTATGATAGTGCCTATCCTCCCTCACTGATTAAATCTCTTCCGCATAGTCAATTACGTCAAGTTCGTAGAATTGTTTCAGATGACTGTTTAGTGGATAAAAGGCTAGTTGAAATGGGTAAAAGATTTACGATAGGGGGTACCCTAAAATTATGATTAATAAAAATATAAGTACTTTTAAATCTATTCCTAGGGACGACCTTTTAAAACCCGGTAAAAATAAAATAGTTAGTAGCAACACTCAAGACCCCAAGGTGATATTTGTTTCTAAGTATAATGCCCAAAGTAATGCCATATAGCGTATAATTAGAAAACACTGGAGCATATTATCTAATTGTAACCCTAATATTAAGGATTTTCAGAAATATCCTATGCCTGCATATAAGAAAGGATTGTCTCCCGAAACGTCGCCTGTACTTTTGTCTGTTTAAATTATAAATGACAATTTATGCTGTCACCTTTTGGCGTTTTTTGTGATTACTTAGAACCTGGAGCAGTGGTCTTGTGGTGACGTGCATCCTTACCCTGTGTGCTCGAATCCTTTGGGTTTGCAGCATGGAAATTAGCAACAGGTTCCCAGGAACGTTCCTTGGGACCATAACCTTTCCAATGGACAAGATATTCTAGACGACCCCGTTTCCTACGAGAGTCTAGAATGTCTTGGACTTTGTATTCTTCATCGTTATTCACCAGTATAGGAGGAGGAGGAACTGCCACCCGACCAGGGAAAGGATTATCAGAAAAGGGTTTCCCCAGTGACACATGAAAGATAGGATGTATTTTAAGGGAGTCGGGAAGTTGCATTTTGATAGCAACATCATTGATTACTTTATCAACGGGAAAAGTACCAATAAAATGAGGTCCAAGTTTTTTGGTAGGACAGGACGGGAAATGGTACCCATAGTTTACATAGAAGGGGCTCAAGCCTGTAGAGGAGTGTCTTTGATTATTGTATGTGTATTCAGCAAGAGATAGATGTTCTACTTAATCATCCTGTAGATTTGAGGAATAGTAGCAGAGATACTGCTCAAAGGTTTGGTTGGTCCGTTCAGTTTGCCCCTTAGTCTAAAGATAATAAGCGGAAGACAGATTACGAGTGATATGTAGACTGTGACAGAACTGGGTCCAAAAGCGGGAGGTAATCTGAGATCGTCTATCAGAGATGATAGACGTTGGGAATCCATGAAGAGGAAATATATGCTGAATGAAAAGTTTAACAGTGCGTTGAGCAGTAGGTAATCCAGCCACGGGAATAAAATGTGCCATTTTCGTACAGCAGTTGACTTTGACCATAATTGTGTTGCAACCTTGGGACAGAGGTAAATCGACTATAAAGTCCATACTAATATCTCGCCAAAGATGGTTGAGCACAGTTAAGGGTTGTAACAGTCCAGCAGGTTTTGCAGTGGACTGTTTATTTTTGACACAAACTGTACGAGTTGGCGAAAGATCGCACATCAGAAGATAGGGAAGGCCACCAAAACTGACACTGAGTTCAATTGTGCTGTGAACCTCTCTATGACCGGCCACAGGGGTTATCATGATGATGTTGCATGATGAGTACACGATGGCTATCAGGAACATATATACATTTTTGGTGGTAATGAAGGCCATGAGTAAGGGCTAGATAAGCTGCTTCAGTAGGTACAGTAGCACTGGTTTGTTGGATCTCCTCAATGAGAGACTGACGAGAGGCCATAAAATATGCAGAAGGAAGGATTGTCTCTTGATTATTGGATACCAGTTCTGTTTCAGAGACATACATATGCGTTAAAGCGTGTGCCTTCCCATTTTTCGATCCAGGATGACAGGTGATTTGTAAATCAAAACGGAAAAAGAAGAGGGCCCATCTAGCTTGACGAGGTTTCAACCTTTTGGCAGTGCGCAGATACTCCAAGTTCTTGTGATCCGTATACACCACCACGGGATTGATGGTGTCCTCAAGCAGGTGTCTCCATTCTTCAAGAGCTGTTTTTATAACCAGTAGTTCTCGCTCTCCCACATCATAATTTTTTTTTGCACTCTTAATTTTGCGTGAAATAAAGGCCATAGGATGTAAGAGTTTTTTCTCTCCCTTCTTTTGAGAGAGAACTGCACTGATGGCTACCTCAGAGGTGTCGGTTTTAAGGTAGAATGGAGATGAGGTACTCAGTTGTGCCAATATTGGTGCTTGAGTAATAAGAGATTTGAGATGAAGAAAGGCTTTTTGTGCGGCAGTATTCCCGGCAGTATTCCATTCGAAGGTTGTGTGATTCTTGGTAAGTGCAGTAATAGGAGCACAGATAGAGGAGAAGTTGCTGATAAATCTCCGGTAAAAATTTTGAGGTATAGGCCACTCGAGAATGGCCTTAATTGTTTTTGGATCCATCTCTACTTGTCCAGGTGAAAGAACATACCCAAGGAGTTCAATGGATGAGACCTACTATTTTCAAGTTAATTGTATAATTTGTGAAATCCGAGATGCTGTAGGACGATTTTCATATGTTCCTCTGGAAGTGTTTTAGAGAATATCAATATGTCGTCCAGATAAATGACCAGGAAGTTATCGAGAAGGTCTCTGAAGACATTGTTGATAAAACACTAGAACATGGCAGGGGCATTGCAAAGCCCAAATGGCATTACAAGATATATGGAACGAAAGGCCATCTTCCATTCATGTCCTTTCTTAACACGAATGAGGTTATAAGCACCCCTAAGGTCAATCTTGGTGAAGATCTGGGCATCTTTCACCCTATCCAGTAACTCTGAAATAAGAGGAAGTGGGTAGTGGTTCTTGATTGTGATATCGTTAAGGGTACGATAGTCCACACAAGGCCGAAAACCACCATCCTTTTTGCCCACAAAAAAGATGCCTGCACCCACTGGTGACGTAGAAGGCCATATGAAACCTTTGGCCAAACTCTCCTCAATGTATTCTTTTGTAAATTATATTAAATGTTTTATTAGTTTTCATATCAAAGGTTCATTGACAATAAAGGTAACTTTTTCACTAAATATATAACAAAAACAAAACACATTGCAAGTAAAGTGCTCCATTGATAAACAAAGAGTCTCAAGAGGCCTAGGGTTCAGATTTGTCTTTTTAAAGTGTTTCTGGATAATGCAAAGTCCCATAGGTATATCCATTTGAAAACGGCCTTCTTCTCATAAACTGGGCAATTTTACTCCAAACAGAGTCAAAAAGTTTGAATAATTAAAATGAATAAAAAGAAGAGAAAAAAAATATTTAACAGTGTTGCACTTTCTTATATCAGTGTATAAGGTAACGAGTATCCAAAACATACAGTGAATATAGTGTCTTAGTTTGCGTCAATATATAGTAGTTTTTTCATCAAGTCGTGTCTCTTTGGTCCCAAATGTAAATTACATCTAAAATAAAGCTTTTTTTACCTAGAAAAGTGTGATGTATTTTTCCTAACTCCAAGACATGGTCCATTTCTTTTACCCACCTATCATAGAAGGGGGGTTGTTTTTTCCCCCATAACCTAGGTATAAATCATTTTGCACAATTCAGCATACAATAGAGCAGTTTTTTGCAGTATAGACAGGCGATGGGAGGTGTGTCATTCAGTAAAACAATATGGAAGATCCTAGTGTAGTGTTAATACATTCATTATTTTTTTCCCAGTAGTCTTTGATTAGGGGACAGGCCCACCATATATGTGAAACTGTGCCTACTTCGCCACAGTGTCTCCAGCATAGAGAGGGTGTGCTGGGAAACATGCTGTGTAAACTGTGTGGGGTGAAATACCACCTGGAGAGCAGTTTATAGTTAGATTCAGCTATTATTAGGGAGATAGATGTTTTCTTTGTCGTTTGGAAAATGTGGCTCCATTGTATGTCTGTTAAGGAAGTATTAAGTTCTTTTTCCCATTTTGCAATATAAGCCGGTCTGTTGTTAGGGAAAGAGCCTCTGAGGAGTTTATATATAGTTGATATTTGTGACTTTGATATAGAGGAGGTAGCGCATAAGAGTTCCAAAAGAGTGTGTCGTCTAGCAAGTTCTGTTTTATGTGGATTATTTGTGATGGCATGTCTTGCCTGTAGGTATGGGAACCAGCGGTGGAAAGGAGGACTAACAATTTGGGCAATCTCTATCTGTGGCCGGATTAAGCCATTATTCATTAACAGGTATACTGGTAAATTAGAGGGTTTGTTCCCTATATTTGGGATCTGAAGGGCACCAGTGTTCAATAGTTTAATTAATTGTTTAATAGTGGGGTAAGGGGGGATATGGGTACAGATAGCGTTGTGTAAGAGGATAAAGTTTTATCCCAGACGTTGAGGGTTGCTGCTATATAGGGGTTAGAGGATGCCTCAAGTGGTCTATGTTTTTTCGGGATCCAGCAGGTATCACCTAAATTTATACCTCCTGCTAGAGAGGTTTCTAATTGAACCCACGGCTTATTAAGTTGACAGTGTTTCCAGGCCACTATTCTCGCTAGATATGTTGCCTTGTAGTAGTCAAGGAGAGTAGGTAAGCCAAGGCCACCCTCCTCTCTGTTCAGGTATAGGGTGCGTTTGAAGAATCTTGGTCTATTGCAGTACCATATAAATTATTCAAATATTTTTTGCTGTTTTTCTAGGTAATGAAGGGGTAATTCTAGTGGAATAACTTAAAAAATGTATAAGAATTTAGGGAGAAGGACCATTTTAACTACATTTATACTCCCCATCCAGGAGAGATGACTCTGTTTATGCCAGGTGTTCAATGAGGTTTGTGATTCAGTCTGCAAGGGAACATAGTTGAGGTCATATAGTTGAGAATGGGTCGAGGATATATACATATATATGTATTTTGTTTTTGATCTGAAAGGGAGTTTGTGAGGATATGTACTGGCGTTCCTCTTCTGAGATGACTGAGGTCATCAAAACAGATTTATCCATGTTTATTGAAAAGTTTGAGGGCACTATGTAATCTGCAAATTCTTTTAAGAGGGGGGTTATAGAGGTACCGGGGGAACTTAAAGGGCCATTATACACTCATTTTTTCTTTGCATAAATGTTTTGTAGATGATCTATTTATAAAGCCCATAAAGTTTGTTTTTTTAAAAATGTATAATTTTGCTTATTTTTAACATTGCTCTGATTTTCAGACTCCTAACCAAGCCCCAAAGTTTTATTTGAATACCGTCAGCTACCTTCTCCAGCTTGCTCCTGTTTGTGTAAAGGGTCTTTCCATATGCAAAAGAAGGGGGAGGGGGGGTGTCTTATTTACCACTTGCAGTGGGCTTTCCAGCTACATTTTCAACAGAGCTAAACTGAAAGCTTCTAAGTACGTTTTTAAACCATTTTATACTGGATTTTTATATCAGTATCTGTGCATCTTATTCTTTATAGTAGTGTCTATTACATGCAGTTATATGAAAATGAGTGTATACTGTCCCTTTAAAGTAAATATAATATAATCATGCGTATAATCAGCATTTTTGGTGGATTGGGTGAAAGGACATACCTTGAATTAATGGTTTATTTCTAACCCGTGCTGCAAAGGTTTCTACAGTGAATGCAAAGAGTAAGGGTGAAAGGGGGCAGCCCTGTCTAGTGCCATTATTGATAGGAATTTTCTGGGATAGGGTGCAGTTTGCACTTATTCTAGCGGATGGTGTTCTATATAGCGCATTGATAAAGTCTATTAAGGTGTTGGTAAATCCAAATTTTGACAGGGTGGACCAGAGGAAATCCCAGTCCAAAGCTTTCTTTGCGTCAGTGGATAAGAGAATAAGTGAGGAGTTTTTGGAGATTGCTGAGGACAAGGTCTTTAAGACATGGATCATATTATCTTTAGCCTCTCTACCGGGGATAAAACCGACTTGGTCGGTATGTATTATTGTAGGAATGATTTTGTTTATATGAGAAGCTAGTAGTTTAGCGTATACTTTAATGTTAATGTTTATGAGGGAGATTGGGCGATAATCGTGACTAAGTTTGTTTTGTTTACCTGGTTTTGGGATTACTGATATTGTGGCCTCAAGGATTTCTAACAGGTGAGGGCTAGTCTGGGCTTTCAATAGATGGCAAAATTTAGGAGTGAACCCATCAGGGCCTGGGGCTTTGCTATGTGGTAGTGTTTTAATTGTTTTGTTTAACTCTTGAAGAGTTAATAGAGCATCTAGCATGTCACAGTCTTCTCTTGTGAGGGATGGTAAAGGGATGTTTCGAAGATAGTCGTCTATTAATTTGAGTTTGGCTGTGGGTTCTTCCGTTGGTAGGTTGTATAGGGAAGTATAAAAGTCTGCAAATTGTTTGACTATGTCTGAACTGTGAGAGTGTATTTTCCCTTTTATGCTCGATATGAATGTTCTGTATTGTTGTTTTTTGATGGCCAGCTGTCAGGGTGCCAGAAATAAGACTGAGATGAGAAGTGCAAAAATAATCACACCTTTATTAATAGCAAAAAATAATAAAAAGTCCACAAGTCAAATAACGAGCCAGGAGTCAAAACCAGAGCTGGTAGTCAGACGAGCCGAGTCAGGAGCCAAATCGAATAGTCAGACGAGCCGGAATCAGCAACAAGGAAAACAGCAGAGTCAGGAACAAGCCAGGGATCGGGAACCAGGAAGGACGTCAGGCAGCCAGATAATACACAGGAACTCTCACAAACAGGTCTGAGACAACGCAAAGGCAAAGCATACTGAACAGAGGCCCTTTAAATAATAAGTGATGACATCACAATTCTGAGACTGCATCCTGTCTCACATGGATGATGCACACCAGTCTGGCCATAAAAGGAAGTGCAGCAAATGAGCAGCATCCCCCACAATGCCCCATAGCAAGGAAGAGAGGTGAGTAAAATGGCTGCCAGCAGCACATGGCAAACAAAACAGGGAAAAAACATGACAGTACCCTCCCCTCAACGACCCCTCCCCGCGGGAGGACAAAAGGCTTATTGGGGAAACGGGCACAGAATGCACGGAGGAGGGCGGGAGCATGAACATCAGAGGAGGGAACCCAAGAACGCTCCTCAGGACCGTAAACCCTCCAGTGAACCAAATGCTGTACACGGCCCCTGGACATACGAAAGTCAATAATGCTGCTTACCTCAAACTCCTCATGGTTGTCAACAAAGATAGGACGGGGACGAGGCAACACAGTGGTAAACCGATTACAAACCAATGGTTTCAAGAGGCAGACATGAAAAACATTGGAGATGCGCATAGCAGGAGGAAGGTCAAGAGCGTACGCATACGATCAGCCTGGAACTATTGGCGCTGCATAGATCGATGAAGGCAATCCTGAATCTGCACCCACGAGGAACGGAGTTGCCGGAGATGCTCCTCCAAAGCCGGAATACCCTGAGACATGAATTAATCGGGCAACAAGGATGGTTGAAACCCATAATTCGACATGAACGGGGATAACTTGGAGGAAGCATTAATTGCACTATTACGAGCAAACTCTGCCCAAGGTAACAGTTCAGACCAATTACTGTGGTGATCTGAGACATAGCAATGGAGGAACTGTTCCAGAGCTTGATTAGACTGTTCCGCAGCCCCATTGGATTGAGGGTGATATGCCGAGGAGAAGGAAAGCTGGATCCCCATTTGAGCACAAAAGGAACGCCAAAATCTGGAGACAAACTGGCTACCCCGGTCCGACACTATCTCCTTGGGTAACCCATGTAAACGGAAGACCTCCCGGGCAAAAATTGAAGCAAGCTCCTGAGCGGTAGGCAGCTTCATCAAGGGAATGCAATGTGACATTTTATAAAAATGGTCAACCACCATAAGGATAACAGTATTGCCATTGGAAACAGGGAGCTCAACAATGAAGTCCATGGAAAGATGTGTCCAAGGATGCTCACTATTAGCAATAGGTTGAAGAAGACCCACAGGAAGACGTTGAGGAGTCTTATTCTGTGCACAAACTGAGCAGGAGGCAACATACGCAGCAACATCAGAACGAAGACCTGGCCACCAGAATTGTCGAGTGACAGACCAAATCATTTGGATCTTGCCTGGGTGACCTGTGGCTTTAGGATAGTGGTAAGTGTGCAAAAGTTTAGTTCGAAGATTCTGAGGAACAAAACACTTACCACTAGGTTTCTCAGGAGGTGCATTGGTTTGTGCAGCCAGGATCTCCTCCCCCAAGGGAGAAGTCAAATTAGTACGTATGGTAGCCAAAATATGGTCAGGAGGTATAACAGGAGTAGGTACAGACTCCTCCTTGGACAGAGGCGAAAATTGTCGAGAGAGGGCATCAGCCCTAACATTCTTACTACCAGGCAGGTAGGAGACCACATAATTAAACCGAGACAAAAATAGTGCCCATCTGGCCTGTCGGGGCGACAAACATTTTGCTTCAGATAGATAAGTTAAATTATTGTGGTCAGTAAGAATGAGCACTGGCACGCTAGTACCCTCGAGAAGATGCCTCCATTCCTTGAGTGCCAAAATTATGGCTAGTAATTCCCTGTCACCAATTTCATAATTGCACTCCGCTGGAGACAATTTTTTAGAGAAGAAACCACACGGATGCAAGGAACCATCAGGCGTAGGACGTTGAGACAAGAGAGCACCTACTCCAGTCTCAGACGCATCGACTTCAAGAACGAAATGCAAGACAGGGTTAGGATGAGCCAGAACTGGAGCGGCAGCAAAGGCAGTCTTAAGACTATCAAAGGCCTTAATGGCAGTAGGTGACCAATGGAGTGCATCATTCTCTTTACGGGTCATGTCTGTGATAGGTTTGACCAAGGAAAAAAAGTTTTTAATAAACTTTCTATAGTAATTGGCGAACTCCAAAAAACGTTGAATAGACCGAAGACCAACTGGGCGAGGCCACTGCAGAACTGCAGATAACTTGTCAGGATCCATGGAGAACCCTGCAATGGAGATAACATAACCTAGGAAGGATACTTGAGTCTCACATTTCTTGAGTTTACAAAACAGGCCGTTCTCACGTAGTCTCTTAAGAACCCGTGTAACATCAGAACGATGAGCCTCAAGTGTGGGTGTGTGTATGAGGATGTCGTCTAAGTACACCACAACACACTGTTGCAACATATCTCGTAGGACATCTTTAATAAATTCCTGAAAAACAGCAGGAGCATTACATAGGCCAAAGGGCATTACAAGATACTCATAATGCCCGCTCCTGGTGTTAAATGCTGTTTTCCATTTGTGGCCCTCCTTAATCCTAACAAGATTGTACGCTCCTCTCAAATCAAGTTTAGTAAAGACCGTAGCTCCCTTGAGGCGGTCAAAGAGTTCCGTAATGAGCGGAATAGGGTAAGCATTCTTATTGGTAATTAAGACACCTATAATCGATGCATGGCCTTAACTCGCCACCCTTTTTCTTCACAAAGAAGAAACCAGCACCTGCAGGAGAGCAGGATTTGCAGATGATCCCCGCGACAGAGCATCGGCAACATACTCCTCCATAGCACAATTCTCTGCAACAGACAGAGAGTACACCTGGCCCCGAGGAGGAATGGCTCCGGGTTGCAGGTCTATGACACAATCGTAAGACCGGTGAGGAGGCAACGTACCGGCACACACCTTGTCAAAAATGTCTAGGAACTCTCAGTACTCCTCTGGCAATTGAGATACCGAAGAAGTGCACAAGACTTTAACTGGTTTCCGAAGACAAGTGGAAATACATTGCGGGGAACCACAACAAAATTTCGTCGAGACTGGGATTGTACTTTTGGAGCCAGGGATAACCCAGAACAACCAGAAAATGCGGAAAGTTTATCACCTGGAACTGGAGGGTTTCAAAATGGAGAGCCCCAACAGCCATGGACAACGGAACAGTTTCGTGAGTAACGAGTGTTGGCTGAAGGGGCCTGCCATCAATGGCCTCAATAGCAAGCGGAACGGACCTAGGCAAAACAGGAATGGAGTGCTTAGATACAAAAGCACTGTCAATTAAATAGCCCGCAGCACCGGAGTCAACAAGAGCCTGAGTGACTATGGAGGAGTTCACCCAGGAAAGGACAACTGTGACCAAAGGTTTCTCCTTAAGCGGTTCCGGGGACGAGGATAAACCACCCAAGGTCTGCCCTCGATAGGACCTTGGGTGTGAGCGTTTCCCGGCCGTGTAGGACAAGACTTCAAAAGGTGGCCCTGTAACCCACAATAGAGGCAGAGCCCTTCCCTCCTCCTAAAGGCCCTCTCTGCCGTGTAGAGACGCGTGAATCCCATCTGCATCGGATCAGCAGTACCTGGCGACTCGGGACCAGGAGGCATGGGAGGAAAGGGAGGAATGGGTGGGAACGAACATGTAGGAGACAACGGAACAGGAGGCTTCCGCAAGCGCTCCTTGAAAGAGGGCCTCTCTCTGAGTCTGATGTCAATTAGGATCAAAAAAGACACCAATGCCTCGAGATCCTCTGGTAAATCTCTGGCAGCAACTTCGTCTTTAATCGTATCAGAGAGCCCATGAAAGAAGGCAGCAACAAGGGATTCATTGTTCCAACCTACCTCTGCAGCAAGCGTACGGAACTCCATAGCATACTGAGCAACAGATCTTGTACCATGCTGAATGGACATGAGTCATTTAGCAGCAGAGGAGGAGCAAGCCAGAACATCAAATACCCTTCGAAAGGAGGCCACAAATTCAGGGTAATTTGAAATCACAGGTTTATTTGTCTCCCACAAGGGATTAGTCCAGGCAAGAACTGTGTCAGAGAGTAACGAGATGAGAAATCCCACCTTAGCTCTGTCAGAGGGAAACGCCTGAGGTAACATCTCAAAGTAAATGCCCACCTGGTTCATAAACCCTCTGCACTGAATAGGATAGCCTCCATATCGCTGAGGTAGAGGTGCAGAACCGGACATGCTCCTGGTAGGCATAGGTGCAGCAGCAGAAACAGGAGTAGCCATAACTTGGGGGACACTTTTGTCCAAATGTGCAGTGCGAGTCAGCAGGGTTTGCAGGGCTAGTGCAAATTGATCCAAGCGGTGATCTTGTACATCCATCCTGGAAATGATGGCAGGTAAAGGTGGATTATTAGCACCATCAGTATTCATGGCCTTTGCGTAATGTCAGGGTGCCAGGAATCAGACTGAGACGAGAAGTGCAAAAATAATCACACCTTTATTAAAGGGACAGTAAACACCAGAATTTTTGTTGTTTAAAAAGTTAGATAATCCCTTTATCACCCATTCCCCAATTTTGCATAACCAACACAGTTATAATAATATACTTTTTACCTCTGTGATTACCTTGTATCTAAGCCTCTGCAAACTGCCCCCTTATTTCAGTTCTTTTGACAGACATGCATTTTTAGCCAATCAGTGCTTGCTCTTGGGAGCTTCACGTGCCGGAGCTCAATGTTATCTATATGAAACATATGAACTAACGCCCTCTAGTGGTGAAAAACTGTCAAAATGCTTTCCGATTAGAGGCAGTCTTCAAGGTCTAAGAAATTAGCACATGAACCTCCTAGATTTAGCTTTCAACTAAGAATACCAAGAGAACAAAGCAAAATTGGTAATAAAAGTAAATTGGAAAGTTGTTTAAAATTACATGCCATATTTAAATCATGAAAGATTTTTTGTGACTTTATTGTCCCTTTAATAGCAAAAAGTAATAAAAAGTCCACAAGTCAAATAACAAGCCAGGAGTCAAAACCAGAGCTGGTAGTCAGACAAGCTGAGTCAGGAGCCAAAGCAAATAGTCAGACGAGCCGGAATCACCAACAAGGAAAACAGCAGAGTCAGGAACAAGCCAGGGATCAGGAACCATGAAGGACGTCAGGCAGCCAGGTAATACACAGGAACTCTCACAAACAGGTCTGAGACAACGAAAAGGCAAAGCATACTGAACAGAGGCCCTTTAAATAATAAGTGATGATATCACAATTCTGAGACTGCATCCTGTCTCACATGGATCATGCACACTAGTCTGGCCATAAAAGGAAGTGCAGGAAATGAGCAGCATCCCCCACAATGCACCATAGTCAGGAAGAGAGGTGAGTAAAATGGCTGCCAGCAGCACATGGCAAACAAAACAAGGAAAAAACCCTGACACCAGCTTTATTAGTTTCTATGAAAAATTTAGATTTAGATGTGAGTGCGCACATGTGAGTGTTTTTGATTAAATAGTGATTAAGGGTTTCTCTAGCTTGTTGCATCTCAACAAAAAACTTGAGATTTGGGATTACGTTTGAGGGCTTTCTCAGTGGTGATGTAATCGAGTGTGATATATTGAGTAGCTCTTGTTTTCCGCTGTTTATGGGTATGTTTCATTAGTTCTCCTCTTATGTAGCATTTGTAAGTTTCCCAGTTATTTACCGCAGAGGTAGCTGCAGGGTCATTAAAAGAAAAAAATTCTTCAGTCTTTTTTATATTGTCCTCGAGTATAAGTGGGTCAATAAATATTTGGTCATTGAGTCTCCAGTGTTGTTGTGGGTTTGGTTTGGAAGACCACAGGAAGGAAGTGACAACCATGCTGTGGTCAGACCAGTCTGTATGTTGTATTTTCGAGTCAACAGAGGCTGGAAGTGTGTTTTGGTCGCAGAAAATATAGTCAAAGCTGGTATAGGAGCGCTGTGGGTTGGAGAAGAAGGTGTAATCTTTGATGTTTGGATTTTTTGTTCTCCAGGTGTCAAATAGGGGTATAATCTGAAGTGCCTGGTAGTTTGCTCTTAGTTGGCGGGCTTGGATGTAAGATTTCCCGAAGGATGTATCTAATGTAGGATATATTGAAAAAATAAGGTCTCCACCAATTATTATTGGGCCTTTCACTAGGTCTAGTAGCTGGTTTATTACTTTACGAAAAAAGAGGGAGGTATGGCGATTAGAAGCATATAAATTGGCTAGCATGAGTGGTCTCCTGTAAGATTAAGATTAAAATCCTGCTGTCTGGGTCTTGGTATTTCTGTAGAAGTGTGAAGGGTGTCCCTTTTTTAAAGGAGATGCATACTCCATTTTTTCTAGTGGGACCTGAATTTAGGAAGTGTTGGTCGTAGTGTAAGTGTGACAGGGTGGGTTCATGAGATTTTCTGAAGTGGGTTTCCTGTAGCATGAGTAAATCTATCTTTTTCTTATAGAAATCATGAAATGCAATAGACCTTTTTTGGGGAGTCAGGAAGCCCTTCACATTTTGTGTAGCAATTTGAATATGTGTGGTTGGTATTGTTTGAGACATTGAGGAATTAATAGGAGTGTGGGTGGTTAGCGTTGGTGAACGTAGATATGTAAATGGGAGATAGGTACAATTGAGTATACCATGTGGCTTCAAATAAGATCAGAGAAAGTACACTTTGTAAATATGTAACAGTGTAAACAATAGCAAAATTAACTAAAACAACAGAAAAAAACACCAATATAACACTAGTATAAACAAGGCTAAGGGCCTTGATAAGTAAAAATGTGTGTGTGGGGGGGGGGGGAGATAAGAGGGAGGAGGGAGGGGAGAAAAGGGGTAGGTAGGAGAGGAGAAGAGGAAAAGGGGATAATAGTAACAAAATGGGAACAAAGAAGTAAAGTGACAGTGGGCTTAGGTACGTCACGGACAAACCCCACCCCCAGAGGTATCAGAAAAGTGTGAACAAAAAACAATAAATGCACATATATTCATTATACAGGCTACATAAACTTTTTCAACAAAAAGGTGTAAACTGTGATAATTAGAGAAGGAACAGTGTAAAACATTGAGGTTTCATTGTCCATTAGAACATTAAGTGGTTATAATGGCTACTCAGTACTCACAAGTTGAATTAGTCTCATTTGTTGAAATTAAGATTCAGGTGGCATCGGGAAGAATTGAAGGTTTTGTACCATATTTCTTCTTGGAATGTTTGCTTGCTACTTCAGACCACATTCTACTCTGTGGTTTGGGATGCGGTGACGAGGTGGGAATGTCGGTTGGAAGAGGAGTAGAAGGATCTCTACATTCTGTGCGTTTCCCATTTCTGAAATGTGTATGGATACGGGGAAACCCCATCTGTAGGGAATCTTGAGGGAACAAAGGTGTGAAGTCAGAGGTGCAAATTCTTTTCTCTTCTGGAGTGTCTTTGCTTATAGGTCTTGATATACTTAAATTTTTACACCCAATAATGAAACAGGTTGCTGTGCTCTGGAGAACTAAAGTATTTTATCTCTGTCTCTGTAACTTTGGAAACAGACAATGTCTCTGGGCCTGGGCCTTAGTGCTCTGTGAGCTCTCTCTATTGGAACTTCTTGCATCACCATGGAATTTGATATAACCAGTGACTGAAAAAGGTTTTGTAAGTAGTATAATATGTCCTCACCAGATACTGACTCAGGAATTCCTCGGAAGCAGAGATTATTCCGTCTATTTTATTTTTTAAATCGGTGATCTGGGCATGTTGAGATTCCATTGTCTGTGACATTGTGGTAATTTCCTTGACCAGTTAAGGTTTCTACTCTGAAACAGAGTTTGTTTATGTCTTTTTTCAGGTCTGCGCATTCGTTTTTTATACAGGCTTTTACTTGGTTAATTAGGGCCTCCATGGCCTTAAGAGTTATTGTGCCATCTTCTAGTTTCAATGAAGCGCTAGGAGATTATGGTGATTGCGACATATCAGGGTTATCAGGTGTGCTGTCTTCTTCACCACAAGTCAGACGAGTGTCTGTTAATTTCTTTTTATCCACGCTTTTAAAGTACGTGTTTACTGTGCTAGATGAACTGTGGGATCTAGTTCCTTTCTCTGATTTCGCAGTTCTGCCCGTTGCCATTGTAAGGCCTTCTTTTAAAAATATATAGACCTGTTGTAGATGGCTAGGCCTACTGTGTTTTAAGTATGGGTGCTCTATTTCACATTTATTCTATTGATTGAGGCAGGCAGTATAGAGAGTTGGTATTCTCAGCTACAATATGGTTTGTGGTATTGTTCATGCATCCATGTCTGGGGGTTTCAGATGTATAAGTGTGCCTTGATAAAGTGATAGTGGGTTCAGAGTAGCGTTGATATATTAAAAATAGTTTATTTTGTAAGAGTTATGGTGCTTTTTGTGGTGTCGCATTTTAAAGGGACACTCAATCAAAATTAAACTTTCATTATTCAGATAGAGCATGCAATTTTAAACAACTTTCTAATTTACTTCCATTAACAAAATGTGCACAGTCTTTTTATATTTAAGCTTTTTGCGTCACCAGCTCCTACTGAGCATGTGCAAGAATAAGTGTGTATGCATTTGTGAATGGCTGATTGCTGTCACATGGTACGTGTATGCATTTGTGATTGGCTGATGGCTGTCACATGGTACAGGGGGAGTGGAAAAAGACATAACTTTTAAAATTGTCAGAAAAAAAATCTACTACTCATTTGTAGTTCAGACTAAGTGCTATTGCATTGTCTTGTTATCTTGCATTTTTTGATTATGCAAATCTACAGTGTTGACTGGTCCTTTAAGAAGCCTTAGTATAAGCTGCAGCAAAAAGTATTGTGCTAACAGATGTATGCAGGGCAGCCTAAGAAAGTTCTTACCGCTGATTTTGCGGGTCAGGGAGGCGAGTCTTCGCTCAATCCAGTGCCTTATATGTCCCAGGAGGAAGGTATGATGCCAGCTTTTAGTAGGAACAGACAGGCGGAGCTCTGTGTCTCTGTGCAATGCAGCGCCTTAGTGTGAGCCGCAGCCACGTGGGTCAAGAGCTGCAAGTGCAATAGTTTAGGCTTGCGGCCTACTACACGATGTCCCGTGGGATCCGGTGTGCTCAGCAGTGGCGGAAATTTTTGCCAGACGGATTAACAGGTGTCTCCTCAGTCAGGTTGAGTGCAGGTACGGTTCATGTCGGGCTCGGGTAAGGTCTGAGGGTGGCTTTTGTCCCAGCCGTCGCAGGAGCTTTAGTTTGGTTTGACCATCTTGGATGCCCGCACGCTCCGCCCTCCGATGTATTCTTTTAGCACCTTAGTTTCAGGCTCGGAAAGGTTATAAAGCTGGCCATGATAAAGTGGGGCCCCTGGAAGGAGATCAATTGGGCAGTCATTTGCCCTATGGGGTGGTAAAATATCAGTTCCCTTCTTCTCAAAGACATCAGAAAAGTTGTGGTATTTAAGGGGTAGAGATGTTTTGGTAGTAGCAACCAAGAGAGTAGTGGAGTTGACATTAGGAAGTAGACATTCAGATGAACAGTGAAGAGACTTAAATGATAGTTATCTGGTGATCCAGTTGATCTGTGGGTTATGTTTGCATAGCCATGTAATATCCAAAATGACGGGAAATAGAGGTGACGGAACAATATCTGGGTAATTGGGCCAGTCTTTAAAGTACTGCCATCCACCATATGAAGCAGGGAAGGTTGTTTCTTCTGTCGGATAGGAATGTGTAATTAAAAAGGCTAGTTTGACATTCAAAAAACAGCTGTTGGCACCAGAATCTATGATAGCAGAAAGTTCAATGACATTCTCATCCAGTTGCAGGGAAACAGAAATGACAAGGTGAGAAGAGGAATTGTAAACTTAAATTAAGACAGGTAGCTTGGGCTGATAACATACCTGTTACTGGTCTAATGGAACAGTCTTTTAGAATATGACCAGGCTTGGCACAGTATAAGCAAAGATGGAGATTCCTTCTTCTGGCTCTTTCTACAGCAGATAGGGGTCCGTGAACCAGCCCAATCTGCATAGGTTCTGCTACATCAGTAGTTTCAGCAGTGGGTGACATCACTGGAAAAGGAGTAATCTGACCATCTAGGCAATGGTAGCGTGACATTCTGTCTCTCCTGCCTTCTCTCCCGAAAGCAGTGATCCAATTAAGTCACTGCTACTATTAATTCTTCCAGAGTAGCAGGAACCCCAATCTGGGCAAGTTCGTCTTTCAGTTGGTCAGAAAGATGGATGCGAAACTGGTCAATGAGAGCCACATTGTTAAGTGCAGTGTCAGAGGCGACTTCCCTGAACTCAGTAATGTAGTCCTCCACTGGTCTCATCCCCTGCTGCAAGGATCGTAAGGTGCCACGAGCAGTAGCAGAGCATAGAGGGTCATCATAGAGGACATTCATAGCAGTTACGAATGATTCCCAGGTAGTGAGAGCCGGATTGTCCCTGTGCAGAAGTTGATGTGCCCGTGTCTGAGGAGGGTCAGTGAATGAAATCACAGTACATACCTTAATATAATCGGTGGCATAGGTGGGGGGTTTCAAGGAATATAATAATTCACAGGAAGTGATAAAAGCTCTGTAGTTTTTGCGATCACCAGTAAATTTTTCAGGTAAGATAATTTCTGGTTCATTAGTCAGAACCTCATACCTATGAGGTGGGGCTACGGAAGGAGCAGCAGTGGTGCGTTGTTCCTGAATTCCCACTTGCTGCAACAGGGAGTCGTGACTGGTTTGTAAGTCTTGGAGAGTTTGCGTCATAGCCGCAAGCTGTTGCAAAAGTGACGCTAAAGTATTAGATGCTCTTGCGGGTTCAATGATAGGCTGAGTTATGTCAGGGAGCTGGGCTATCCTGTGTGCAGGAGGTGAAACCCTACGGCAAGGAACACACAAATCCAAGGTAAGGTACAGATAGGGAAGACCCAAAAAGGCGTAGTCAGAATGATATGGGTCAGCCCAGACAGCAAGTATCATACACGAGAGTCAGGCCAAGGATCAAATCCAGGAAATCCAATAGCATGGAAAAGGGAACATGAACAGGAGAAAATACGTTTAGTTATGCAGATAAACTGGCAGAATAACTCAACAAGCCAGGGCTCAGACTGGAATTTAAACCTAACAGGGCCCAGGAACGCTCCCCCGTAGCCAAGACAACAACAGCATCAGAAACCAAGTACCCAATGAGAAGGCTGAGAGAGGTGTGTCACCAAGATTTCCCTAGCTGATGGAAAGCACCTGCGACGTCTCTTGCCAAGGCGTACCCGTACGCACACCCGTGCGCACACATACAGGTGCAGCTGTACAACCAGGTGCTATCACAGTCGCGGAGAAACTTGTGATGGTTCCCTCCGCCTTACCCACAGGCGACTCCTGGTCCCATGACACTACCTTTAAAAAAATAAAAACTTACCTGCAAAACAAAATTAAAACCTAAGCTTGAACTAAAAAAAACACCTAATATTACTTGTAAAAAAATAAAATAACAAAAAATAAAAAACCTACATTACAAAAAAAACAACATTACAAAAATTAAAAAATACTACCCTTACAAAAAATAAAAAAAACTACCATTACAAAAAATAAAAAACCTACCATTACAAAAAAAACAACTAAATTATCCAAAATAAAAAAAATAATATCCCAAAATAAAAAAAAACACCCTGAAATAAAAAGGGCCTTTTTTAGGGCATTGCCCTAAAGCTAACAGCTCTTTTACATAAAAAAATACAATTAACCCCTAACATTACAACCCCCCACCGCCCAACCCCCAAAATAAAAAAAATCCTAACTAAAAAATCCCTATTCTACCCATTGCCCGAAAAGGGCATTTGGATGGGTATTGCCCTTAAAATGGCATTCAACTCTTTTTGTGCCCATTAAAAAACACTAACCCCAAAATTGGTACTCACTATTGATGAAGGGCAGTGCTCCATCTTCATTCCGGTGGGGCTCCATCTTTATCCACCGCTAGACCATCTTCTTCAATCTTCATCCCGGTGGCGACGAATGCGGGGTGGTCATTGGCGATGTCGGTGCTCCTCTTCAGTCAGGCAACATGCTATCTCCAGCTGTACACTGAAGAT